>NC_092172.1:42429729-42554729 GCF_045791955.1 Oncorhynchus clarkii lewisi | reverse complement strand
TGTGGTGGTGATGTGGTGGTGATGTGGTGGGGATGTGGTGGTGATGTGGTGCTTGGTGATGTGGTGGTGATGTGGTGCTTGGTGACGGTGGTGGTGATGTGGTGGTGATGTGGTGATGTGGTGGTGATGTGGTGGTGATGTGGTGGTGATGTGGTGGTGATGTGGTGCTTGGTGGTGATGTGGTGGTGATGTGGCGCTTGGTGATGTGGTGGTGATGTGGTGCTTGGTGGTGATGTGGTGGTGATGTAGTGGTGATGTGGTGGTGATGTGGTGGTGGTGGTGGTGATGTGGTGGTGAAGTGTTGGTGATGTGGTGGTGATGTGGTGGTGATGTGTCGCTTGGTGATGTGGTGGTGATGTGGTGGTGATGTGGTGGTGATGTGGTGGTGATGTGGTGGTGATGTGTTGCTTGGTGATGTGGTGGTGATGTGGAAGTGATGTGTTGGAGATGTGGTGGTGATGTGGTGGTGATGTGGTGGTGATGTGGTGGTGATGTGATGTGGTGGTGATGTGGTGGTGATGTGGTGGTGATGTGGTGATGTGGTGATGTGGTGCTTGGTGATGGTGGTGATGTGGTGCTTGGTGACGGTGGTGCTTGGTGATGTGGTGCTTGGTGATGTGGTGGTGATGTGGTGGTGATGTGGTGGTGATGTGGTGCTTGGTGATGTGGTGGTGATGTGGTGCTTGGTGATGTGGTGGTGATGTGGTGGTGATGTGGTGGTGACGGTGGTGGTGATGTGGTGGTGATGTGGTGGTGATGTGGTGCTTGGTGATGTGGTGCTTGGTGATGTGGTGGTGATGTGGTGATGTGGTGGTGATGTGGTGCTTGGTGATGTGGTGGTGATGTGGTGGTGATATGGTGGTGATGTGGTGATGATGTGGTGGTGATGTGGTGCTTGGTGATGTGGTGCTTGGTGATGTGGTGGTGATGTGGTGATGTGGTGGTGATGTGGTTGTGATGTGGTGGTGATGTGGTGATGTGGTGCTTGGTGATGTGGTGCTTGGTGATGTGGTGCTTGGTGATGTGGTGCTTTGTGATGTGGTGGTGATGTGGTGGTGATGTGGTGGTGATATGGTGGTGATGTGTTGCTTGGTGATGTGGTGGTGATGTGGTGGTGATGTGGTGGTGATGTGGTGCTTGGTGATGTGGTGATGTGGTGATGTGGTGATGTGGTGCTTGGTGACGGTGGTGATGTGGTGATGTGGTGCTTGGTGACGGTGGTGATGTGGTGATGTGGTGCTTGGTGACGGTGGTGATGTGGTGATGTGGTAGTGATGTGGTGGTGATGTGGTGCTTGGTGATGTGGTGATGTTGTGCTTGGTGACGGTGGTGATGTGGTGTTGATGTGGTGCTTGGTGATGGTGGTGGTGATGTGGTGGTGACGGTGGTGGTGATGTGGTGGTGACCGTGGTGGTGATGTGGTGGTGATGTGGTGCTTGGTGATGTGGTGATGTGGTGACGTGGTGCTTAGTGACGGTGGTGATGTGGTGGTGATGTGGTGGGGATGTGGTGGTGATGTGGTGCTTGGTGATGTGGTGGTGATGTGGTGGTGATGTGGTGCTTGGTGACGGTGGTGGTGATGTGGTGGTGATGTGGTGGTGATGTGGTGGTGATGTGGTTATGTGGTGGGGATGTAGTGGTGATGTGGTGGTGATGTGATGTGGTGATGTGGTGGTGATGTGGTGGGGATGTGGTGGTGATGTGGTGCTTGGTGATGTGGTGGTGATGTGGTGCTTGGTGACGGTGGTGGTGATGTGGTGGTGATGTGGTGGTGATGTGGTGGTGATGTGGTGGTGATGTGGTGCTTGGTGGTGATGTGGTGGTGATGTGGTGGTGATGTGGTGGTGATGTGGTGTGGTGGTGATGTGGTGGTGATGTGGCGGTGATGTAGTGGTGATGTGGTGGTGATGTGGCGCTTGGTGATGTGGTGGTGATGTGTTGCTTGGTGATGTGGTGGTGATGTGGTGGTGATGTGGTGGTGATGTGTTGCTTGGTGATGTGGTGGTGATGTTGTGCTTGGTGATGTGGTGGTGATGTGGTGGTGTTGTGGTGGTGATGTGTTGCTTGGTGATGTGGTGGTGATGTGGTGGTGATGTGGTGGTGATGTGGTGGTGGTGGTGATGTGGTGGTGATGTGTTGCTTGGTGATGTGGTGGTGATGTGGTGGTGGTGATGTGATGTGGTGGTGATGTGGTGGTGATGTGGTGGTGTTGTTGTGGTGATGTGGTGGTGTTGTGGTGGTGATGTGGTGGTGTTGTGGTGGTGTTGTGGTGCTTGGTGGTGATGTCGTGGTGATGTGGTGATGATGTGGTGGTAATGTGGTGGTGATGTGTTGGTGATGTGGTGGTGATGTGGTGGTGATGTGGTGGTGTTGTGGTGGTGATGTGGTGCTTGGTGGTGATGTGGTGGTGATGTGGTGATGATGTGGTGGTAATGTGGTGGTGATGTGTTGGTGATGTGGTGGTGATGTGGTGCTTGGTGATGTGGTGGTGATGTGCTGCTTGGTGACGGTGGTGATGTGGTGATGTGGTGATGTGGTGATGTGGTGATGTGCTGCTTGGTGATGTGGTGATGTGGTGATGTGGTGGTGATGTGCTGCTTGGTGACGGTGGTGATGTGGTGATGTGGTGCTTGGTGACGGTCGTGCTTGGTGATGTGGTGGTGATGTGGTGGTGATGTGGTGCTTGGTGATGTGGTGGTGATGTGGTGGTGATGTGGTGCTTGGTGATGTGGTGGTGATGTGGTGCTTGGTGATGTGGTGGTGATGTGGTGGTGATGTGGTGGTGACGGTGGTGTGATGTGGTGGTGACGGTTGTGGTAATGTGGTGGTGATGTGGTGATGATGTGGTGCTTGGTGATGTGGTGCTTGGTGATGTGGTGGTGATGTGGTGATGTGGTGGTGATGTGGTGGTGATGTGTTGCTTGGTGGTGTGGTGGTGATGTGGTGGTGATGTGGTGGTGATGTGTTGCTTGGTGATGTGGTGGTGATGTGGTGGTGTTGTGGTGGTGATGTGTTGCTTGGTGATGCGGTGGTGATGTGGTGGTGATGTGGTGGTGATGTGGTGGTGATGTGGTGGTGGTGGTGATGTGGTGGTGATGTGTTGGTGATGTGGTGGTGATGTGTTGCTTGGTGATGTGGTGGTGATGTGGTGGTGATGTGGTGGTGGTGATGTGATGTGGTGGTGATGTGGTGGTGATGTGGTGGTGTTGTTGTGGTGATGTGGTGGTGTTGTGGTGGTGATGTGGTGGTGTTGTGGTGGTGTTGTGGTGCTTGGTGGTGATGTCGTGGTGATGTGGTGATGATGTGGTGGTAATGTGGTGGTAATGTGTTGGTGATGTGGTGGTGATGTGGTGGTGATGTGGTGGTGATGTGGTGGTGTTGTGGTGGTGATGTGGTGCTTGGTGGTGATGTGGTGGTGATGTGGTGATGATGTGGTGGTAATGTGGTGGTGATGTGTTGGTGATGTGGTGGTGATGTGGTGGTGATGTGGTGGTGATGTGGTGCTTGGTGACGGTGGTGATGTGGTGATGTGGTGCTTGGTGACGGTGGTGCTTGGTGATGTGGTGCTTGGTGATGTGGTGCTTGGTGATGTGGTGGTGATGTGGTGGTGATGTGGTGGTGATGTGGTGATGTGGTGGTGATGTGGTTGTGATGTGGTGGTGATGTGGTGATGTGGTGGTGATGTGGTGGTGATGTGGTGCTTGGTGATGTGGTGCTTGGTGATGTGGTGGTGATGTGGTGGTGATGTGGTGGTGATGTGGTGGTGATATGGTGGTGATGTGGTGCTTGGTGATATGGTGGTGATGTGTTGGTGATGTGGTGCTTGGTGATGTGGTGATGTGGTGATGTGGTGCTTGGTGACGGTGGTGATGTGGTGATGTGGTGCTTGGTGACAGTGGTGCTTGGTGACAGTGGTGCTTGGTGATGTGGTGGTGATGTGGTGGTGATGTGGTGCTTGGTTATGTGGTGGTGATGTATTGGTGATGTGGTGGTGATGTGGTGGTGATGTGGTGGTGATGTGGTGGTGATGTGGTGCTTGGTTATGTGGTGGTGATGTATTGGTGATGTGGTGGTAATGTGGTGGTGATGTATTGGTGATGTGGTGGTGATGTGGTGGTGATGTGATGGTGATGTGGTGCTTGGTGGTGATGTGGTGGTGATGTGGTGGTGATGTGGTGGTGATGTTGTGCTTGGTGATGTGGTGCTTGGTGATGTGCTGCTTGGTGATGTGATGGTGATGTGGTGGTGATGTGGTGCTTGGTGATGTGGTGGTGATGTGGTGGTGATATGGTGGTGATGTGGTGGTGATGTATTGGTGATGTGGTGGTGATGGGGTATTGATGTGGTGGTGATGTGATGTGGTGGTGATGTGGTGGTGATGTGATGTGGTGGTGATGTGGTGCTTGGTGATGTGGTGCTTGGTGATGTGGTGGTGATGTGGTGGTGATTTGGTGGTGATGTGGTGTGGTGGTGATGTGGTGGTGATGTGGTGGTGATGTGGTGGTGATGTGGTTGTGATGTGATGTGGTGCTTGGTGATGTGGTGGTGATGTGGTGGTGATGTGGTGGTGATGTGGTGGTGATATGGTGGTGATGTGATGTGGTGCTTGGTGATGTGGTGCTTGGTGATGTGGTGGTTATGTGGTGGTGATGTGGTGGTGATGTGGTGCTCTGTGATGCGTTGCTTGGTGATGCGTTGCTTGGTGATGCGGTGCTTGGTGATGTGTTGCTTGGTGATGCGGTGCTTGGTGATACGTTGCTTAGTGATGCGTTGCTTGGTGATGCGTTGCTTGGTGATGCGGTGCTCGGTGATGCGTTGCTTGGTGATGCATTGCTTGGTGATGCATTGCTTGGTGATGCATTGCTTGGTGATGCGTTGCTTGGTAATGCTAGTTTGCTAATAACAATCCAGAAAGTAAGTTTACACTGTCATACAGTGGGGAACTGTAGTCTGAGAAATGGCTTGGACATATTCACCCTACTGTCATACAGTGGGGAACTGTAGTCTGAGAAATTGCTGGGACATATTCACCCTACTGTCATACAGTGGTTGCCATGACATGTGGATACTGATGAAGTCCAGTCTACTGTCCAAGTAGTGTTGACGGCCAGACTGGGAGGACCTCTAGTGGTAGGAAAGAGTAACTGGTGTTGTTGTTAGTAGTGGACAGAAGGTGGCGCTGTTCATTTGATTTATACTTTGTCTTTGCTCACTATTGAAGTTGCCACTGTGTCAATGCTCTGATGGGAAGCTTGTTTTCTCTTCCTCTGAGCTGGTGTATGATAGCTTGGTGTAAACCTGGTTTCTACTCATCCTCTTCAGTTAATAGATAGCTTGGTGTAAACCTGGTTTCTACTGATCCTCTTCAGTTAATAGATAGCTTGGTGTAAACCTGGTTTCTACTCATCCTCTTCAGTTAATAGATCGCTTGGTGTAAACCTGGTTTCTACTCATCCTCTTCAGTTAATTGATTACTTGGTGTAAACCTGGTTTCTACTCATCCTCTTCAGTTAATTGATAGCTTGGTGTAAACCTGTTCTCTAATCCTCTTCAGTTAATAGATAGCTTGGTGTAAACCTGGTTTCTACTCATCCTCTTCAGTTAATAGATAGCTTGGTGTAAACCTGGTCTCTACTCATCCTCTTCAGTTAATAGATAGCTTGGTGTAAACCTGGTCTCTACTCATCCTCTTCAGTTAATAGATAGCTTGGTGTAAACCTGGTCTCTACTCATCCACTTCAGTTAATAGATAGATTGGTGTAAACCTGTTCTCTACTCATCCTCTTCAGTTAATAGATAGCTTGGTGTAAACCTGGTCTCTACTCATCCTCTTCAGATAATAGATAGCTTGGTGTAAACCTGGTCTCTACTCATCCAATTCAGTTAATAGATAGCTTGGTGTAAACCTGGTCTCTACTCATCCTCTTCAGTTAATAGATAGCTTGGTGTAAACCTGGTCTCTACTCATCCTCTTCAGTTAATTGATAGCTTGGTGTAAACCTGGTCTCTACTCATCCTCTTCAGTTAATAGATAGCTTGGTGTAAACCTGGTTTCTACTCATCCTCTTCAGTTAATAGATAGCTTGGTGTAAACCTGGTCTCTACTCATCCTCTTCAGTTAATAGATAGCTTGGTATAAACCTGGCCTCTACTCATCCTCTTCAGTTAATAGATAGCTTGGTGTAAACCTGGTCTCTACTCATCCTCTTCAGTTAATAGATAGCTTGGTGTAAACCTGGTTTCTACTAATCCTCTTCAGTTAATAGATAGCTTGGTGTAAACCTGGTTTCTACTCATCCTCTTCAGTTAATTGATAGCTTGGTGTAAACCTGGTTTCTACTCATCCTCTTCAGTTAATAGATAGCTTGGTGTAAACCTGGTCTCTACTCATCCTCTTCAGTTAATAGATAGCTTGGTGTAAACCTGGTCTCTACTCATCCTCTTCAGTTAATAGATAGCTTGGTGTAAACCTGGTCTCTACTCATCCTCTTCAGTTAATAGATAGCTTGGTGTAAACCTGGTCTCTACTCATCCTCTTCAGTTAATAGATTGCTTGGTGTAAACCTGGTTTCTACTCATCCTCTTCAGTTAATAGATAGCTTGGTGTAAACCTGGTCTCTACTCATCCTCTTCAGTTAATAGATAGCTTGGTGTAAACCTGGTCTCTACTCATCCTCTTCAGTTAATAGATAGCTTGGTGTAAACCTGGTCTCTACTCATCCTCTTCAGTTAATAGATAGCTTGGTGTAAACCTGGTCTCTACTCATCCTCTTCAGTTAATAGATAGCTTGGTGTAAACCTGGTTTCTACTAATCCTCTTCAGTTAATAGATAGCTTGGTGTAAACCTGGTTTCTACTCATCCTCTTCAGTTAATAGATAGCTTGGTGTAAACCTGGTCTCTACTCATCCTCTTCAGTTAATAGATAGCTTGGTGTAAACCTGGTCTCTACTCATCCTCTTCAGTTAATAGATAGCTTGGTGTAAACCTGGTTTCTACTAATCCTCTTCAGTTAATAGATAGCTTGGTGTAAACCTGGTTTCTACTCATCCTCTTCAGTTAATAGATAGCTTGGTGTAAACCTGGTCTCTACTCATCCTCTTCAGTTAATAGATAGCTTGGTGTAAACCTGGTCTCTACTCATCCTCTTCAGTTAATAGATAGCTTGGTGTAAACCTGGTTTCTACTAATCCTCTTCAGTTAATAGATAGCTTGGTGTAAACCTGGTTTCTACTCATCCTCTTCAGTTAATAGATAGCTTGGTGTAAACCTGGTCTCTACTCATCCTCTTCAGTTAATTGATAGCTTGGTGTAAACCTGGTCTCTACTCATCCTCTTCAGTTAATAGATAGCTTGGTGTAAACCTGGTCTCTACTCATCCTCTTCAGTTAATAGATAGCTTGGTGTAAACCTGGTTTCTACTCATCCTCTTCAGTTAATAGATAGCTTGGTGTAAACCTGGTCTCTACTCATCCTCTTCAGTTAATTGATAGCTTGGTGTAAACCTGGTCTCTACTCATCCTCTTCAGTTAATAGATAGCTTGGTGTAAACCTGGTCTCTACTCATCCTCTTCAGTTAATTAATAGAAGACAAAATACAAGTTTCAATTTATCAAGGCATGAAATCATAAATACAGCACACATATTTACGACAGAAGAAATGTACAGTGTCTAAGACGAAACAGATTTTATGTAAATATATCACATTACATCGTGAAAAATATAGACCATGGACGACTAGACTGAAATGTAACTGAAGAAATGAGACACAAACATTCTGCCCACAGTAAAGGACATTTTGAGTCTGGGGTCCAACACACAGCAAAGCCCATTATAACACATTATCAAGCTCAAAAAGCAGGTCTATTTACTCTCTTACAGCAATGACATATTTACATGGTTTTCTTTACACACAGCAATAAGATATTTACAACATCCTGTTACACACATCAGTTTGTTAGCTTTCGGGCATGTTCACTTGCGGTGTGTCTCAGTGCAGTATAACTGAGCGTCCATTTTGTTTTTTTCCGTGTATTAGTTCTTGAACATGTCACACAGAAGTTTCTCCATGGGGGTGTTGCCGATGGTCCTGTGGAAGAAGAGGAGCTCGATCCGCTCAGAGCTGACGAAACGCAGAGAGGGCAACAGCAGGAGGAGCTTCCCAAATCTACACAGAGAGAGACAGAGAGGGTGGTGAGTTATACACTACACAGAGAGAGACAGAGAGGATGGTGAGTTATACACTACACAGAGAGAGACAGAGAGGGTGGTGAGTTATACACTACACAGAGAGAGACAGAGAGGGTGGTGAGTTATACACTACACAGAGAGAGACAGAGAGGATGGTGAGTTATACACTACACAGAGAGAGACAGAGAGGATGGTGAGTTATACACTACACAGAGAGAGACAGAGAGGATGGTGAGTTATACACTACACAGAGAGAGACAGAGAGGATGGTGAGTTATACACTACACAGAGAGACAGAGAGGATGGTGAGTTATACACTACACAGAGAGACAGAGAGGATGGTGAGTTATACACTACACAGAGAGAGACAGAGAGGATGGTGAGTTATACACTACACAGAGAGAGACAGAGAGGATGGTGAGTTATACACTACACAGAGAGAGACAGAGAGGATGGTGAGTTATACACTACACAGAGAGACAGAGAGGATGGTGAGTTATACACTACACAGAGAGACAGAGAGGATGGTGAGTTATACACTACACAGAGAGAGACAGAGAGGATGGTGAGTTATACACTACACAGAGAGAGACAGAGAGGGTGGTGAGTTATACACTACACAGAGAGAGACAGAGAGGGTGGTGAGTTATACACTACACACAGAGAGAGACAGAGAGGGTGGTGAGTTATACACTACACAGAGAGAGACAGAGAGGGTGGTGAGTTATACACTACACAGAGAGAGACAGAGAGGATGGTGAGTTATACACTACACAGAGAGACAGAGAGGATGGTGAGTTATACACTACACAGAGAGACAGAGAGGATGGTGAGTTATACACTACACAGAGAGACAGAGAGGATGGTGAGTTATACACTACACAGAGAGAGACAGAGAGGATGGTGAGTTATACACTACACAGAGAGAGACAGAGAGGATGGTGAGTTATACACTACACAGAGAGAGACAGAGAGGGTGGTGAGTTATACACTACACAGAGAGAGACAGAGAGGGTGGTGAGTTATACACTACACAGAGAGACAGAGAGGATGGTGAGTTATACACTACACAGAGAGAGACAGAGAGGATGGTGAGTTATACACTACACAGAGAGAGACAGAGAGGATGGTGAGTTATACACTACACAGAGAGACAGAGAGGATGGTGAGTTATACACTACACAGAGAGACAGAGAGGTTGGTGAGATATACACAACACAGAGAGACAGAGAGGATGGTGAGTTATACACTACACAGAGAGACAGAGAGGATGGTGAGTTATACACTACACAGAGAGACAGAGAGGATGGTGAGTTATACACTACACAGAGAGACAGAGAGGGTGGTGAGTTATACACTACACAGAGAGACAGAGAGGATGGTGAGTTATACACTACACAGAGAGACAGAGAGGGTGGTGAGTTATACACTACACAGAGAGACAGAGAGGATGGTGAGTTATACACTACACAGAGAGACAGAGAGGATGGTGAGTTATACACTACACAGAGAGACAGAGAGGATGGTGAGTTATACACTACACAGAGAGAGACAGAGAGGATGGTGAGTTATACACTACACAGAGAGAGACAGAGAGGGTGGTGAGTTATACACTACACAGAGAGACAGAGAGGATGGTGAGTTATACACTACACAGAGAGACAGAGAGGGTGGTGAGTTATACACTACACAGAGAGACAGAGAGGATGGTGAGTTATACACTACACAGAGAGACAGAGAGGATGGTGAGTTATACACTACACAGAGAGACAGAGAGGATGGTGAGTTATACACTACACAGAGAGACAGAGAGGATGGTGAGTTATACACTACACAGAGAGACAGAGAGGATGGTGAGTTATACACTACACAGAGAGACAGAGAGGGTGGTGAGTTATACACTACACAGAGAGACAGAGAGGATGGTGAGTTATACACTACACAGAGAGACAGAGAGGGTGGTGAGTTATACACTACACAGAGAGACAGAGAGGATGGTGAGTTATACACTACACAGAGAGACAGAGAGGGTGGTGAGTTATACACTACACAGAGAGACAGAGAGGATGGTGAGTTATACACTACACAGAGAGACAGAGAGGATGGTGAGTTATACACTACACAGAGAGACAGAGAGGATGGTGAGTTATACACTACACAGAGAGAGACAGAGAGGATGGTGAGTTATACACTACACAGAGAGAGACAGAGAGGGTGGTGAGTTATACACTACACAGAGAGACAGAGAGGATGGTGAGTTATACACTACACAGAGAGACAGAGAGGGTGGTGAGTTATACACTACACAGAGAGACAGAGAGGATGGTGAGTTATACACTACACAGAGAGACAGAGAGGATGGTGAGTTATACACTACACAGAGAGACAGAGAGGATGGTGAGTTATACACTACACAGAGAGACAGAGAGGGTGGTGAGTTATACACTACAAAGAGAGACAGAGAGGGTGGTGAGTTATACACTACACAGAGAGACAGAGAGGATGGTGAGTTATACACTACACAGAGAGACAGAGAGGATGGTGAGTTATACACTACACAGAGAGACAGAGAGGATGGTGAGTTATACACTACACAGAGAGACAGAGAGGATGGTGAGTTATACACTACACAGAGAGACAGAGAGGGTGGTGAGTTATACACTACACAGAGAGACAGAGAGGATGGTGAGTTATACACTACACAGAGAGACAGAGAGGGTGGTGAGTTATACACTACACAGAGAGACAGAGAGGATGGTGAGTTATACACTACACAGAGAGACAGAGAGGATGGTGAGTTATACACTACACAGAGAGACAGAGAGGATGGTGAGTTATACACTACACAGAGAGACAGAGAGGATGGTGAGTTATACACTACACAGAGAGACAGAGAGGATGGTGAGTTATACACTACACAGAGAGACAGAGAGGGTGGTGAGTTATACACTACACAGAGAGACAGAGAGGATGGTGAGTTATACACTACACAGAGAGACAGAGAGGGTGGTGAGTTATACACTACACAGAGAGACAGAGAGGATGGTGAGTTATACACTACACAGAGAGACAGAGAGGATGGTGAGTTATACACTACACAGAGAGACAGAGAGGATGGTGAGTTATACACTACACAGAGAGACAGAGAGGATGGTGAGTTATACACTACACAGAGAGACAGAGAGGATGGTGAGTTATACACTACACAGAGAGAGACAGAGAGGGTGGTGAGTTATACACTACACAGAGAGACAGAGAGGGTGGTGAGTTATACACTACACAGAGAGAGACAGAGAGGATGGTGAGTTATACACTACACAGAGAGAGACAGAGAGGATGGTGAGTTATACACTACACAGAGAGAGACAGAGAGGATGGTGAGTTATACACTACACAGAGAGACAGAGAGGATGGTGAGTTATACACTACACAGAGAGAGACAGAGAGGGTGGTGAGTTATACACTACACAGAGAGAGATTCCATCAAAGTCCTGAAGTGTCTAAAAACAGACAAATAAAAACGGATTCCAATTCTGTTAGCAGCTATCAACATATTATCAAGAGCAAGTCATTTACAGATCCATAACAGTGAAATTTGATTTCACCGGCCTTTTTAACATCCTCTCGTTCTTCAGGTTAGTAGCTAGATATACATATAGTGGAATCCATAAAGGTCAGGAAGGTCAGGGAGGTCAGGGAGGCTGTGTAGGGAGGTTGTGTAGGGAGGCTGTGTAGGGAGGTTGTGTAGGGAGGCTGTGTAGGGAGATCAGGGAGGTTGTGCAGGGAGATCAGGGAGGTTGTGCAGGGAGATCAGGGAGGTTGTGTAGGGAGATCAGGGAGGTTGTGCAGGGAGATCAGGGAGGTTGTGCAGGGAGATCAGGGAGGTTGTGCAGGGAGATCAGGGAGGTTGTGCAGGGAGATCAGGGAGGTTGTGCAGGGAGATCAGGGAGGTTGTGCAGGGAGATCAGGGAGGTTGTGCAGGGAGATCAGGGAGGTTGTGTAGGCAGATCAGGGAGGTTGTGTAGGGAGATCAGGGAGGTTGTACAGGGAGATCAGGGAGGTTGTACAGGGAGATCAGGGAGGTTGTGCAGGGAGATCAGGGAGGTTGTGCAGGGAGATCAGGGAGGTTGTGCAAGGAGATCAGGGAGGTTGTGCAGGGAGATCAGGGAGGTTGTGCAGGGAGATCAGGGAGGTTGTGCAGGGAGATCAGGGAAGTTGTACAGGGAGGTCGTAGTAGTCCTACCTGGCAGGCTGACTGGAGTAATGTGATCTGATGTGTTGTCCCAACATCACCTGGGACTGATCCTGTAGGTTCTCGACCTGCTCCGGGTCCTTCAGACCTCGGGTTTCTATGACAACAAAGAGAAGAAGAAGGAAAGATCAGTCAAACAGGCCTAGTCTCACGTCTTATCCACGTGTCCAGACGGAATCTGGGGAAGTAGAATTTACAACCCCAGAAACAGAAAGCCCTAATGCAGATCAAACGGAAAGATGTGTCTCATGACATTCAGCTCTGGTCACAAAAACATCACCACAGATTACATCTGGCCATTCTTATTGCAAAGAAATGACACCATAGCAACAAAAATCACAAACCAACATCCTCCTCCCCCTGAGCCCCCCCCCCCCCCCCCCCCCCCCAGGCACCCACCTGGTTTGAAGAGGACGATGGCCTTGAGGCAGGCAAACTCAGTGGGGTCTACGACCAGGGCTTTGAACCTACTGAAGACCTCCTGGAGCAGACGCAGGTCCACGCTGGTGTAGGATGTCTTACTCTGCATGGTTGGGGGGGACAGGTCGGGGAGGGACAGCAGAGGACAGCTGTCCAGGGGGAGAGACCACTGGATGGCACACAGCAAGAAGAGTTCAGACCATGCCTCCTCCAGCAGGATTACCTGGAGGGGAACAAGGAAGTCAGATCAGTGGGGGTCGCTCAAGGTTAGAGGTCAAGGGTGACAGGTCATAAACATGACATCACAAACTATGCAGAAAAATGTTTTTGAAGCAGTTCAACTGTCTCTAAACAGATGGAAGTTGTATCAAACTATTCTTTGCACTGTAAAAAAAAATGTTTGGCTTGTTTACCCGTTTGATGAACGAAAGCGTTCATATTGACTAACTATTAGTTACCAAACAATGTTGTGATATATTTAATCTTCGGGATCGGTGTCCATTCTATGGGACGGTTGAGCTAACGAAGGCTAATGTGATTAGCATGAGGTTGTAAGTAACAAGAACATTTCCCAGAACATAGACATATCTGATATTTGCAGAAAGCTTAAATTCTTGTTAATCTAACTGCACTGTCCAATTTACAGTAGCTATTACAGTGAAAGAATACCATGCTATTGTTTGAGGAGAGTGCACGGTTATGAACATGAAACGTTATTAATAAACAAATTAGGCACATTTTGGGCAGTCTTGATACAAAAGTTTGAACATAAATGCAATGGTTAATTGGATCAGTCTAAAACATTGCACATACACTGCTGCCATCTAGTGACCAACATCTGAATTGCACCTGGGCTGGAATAATACATTATGGCCTTTCTCTTGCATTAGAAAGATGATGGTAAAAAAAAGATAAAATACAAAAGAACATTTGTTTTTTTCTTTGTATTATCTTTTACCAGATGTAATGTGTTATATTCTCCTACATTCCTTTAACATTTCCATAAACTTCAAAGTGTTTCCTTTCAATTGGTACCAAGAATATGCATATCCTTGCTTCAGGGCCTGAGCTACAGGCAGTTAGATTTGGGTTTGTCATTTTAGGCAAAAATTTAAGGTAAAAAAAGAGTCTAATCCTTAAGAGGTATTAATAAGCAGTTTATACTGTAAGTAAACCCTATCATAGTATCCCGTCTATACCTGGTCTCTGAATGGGAGATTGGAGAACACTGGCAGGTTCTTGGCCCATTTAACAGACATGAAGAGGAGCCGGGCTGACGTCTCGTACACATTCTCTGTACTGGAAGGGTACAGGGACATGTGGTAGTCTGAGGACTCCCTCTCTGGCTCGTTACTGGTCACATCTATGTTCTCATCAACTGTGGAAGAAGTGGAATTATTTCAATACAACAGATAAAAACCTGGAGATTGTGTCAACTGTAGAGAGAGAAATTATAAATACTCCAGAAGGAAAGATTAAGAAGTGGAGAAAGAGAGAAAGAAATAAAGAAAGAGAGAGAGAAATAAAGAGAGAGAGAGAAAGAGAGATAGAGAGAGAGAATAAAGAGAGAGAGAGAGAAAGAGAGATAGAGAGAGAGAAAGAGAGAGAGAGAAAATAAAGAGAGCGAGAAATAGAGAGAGAGAGACAGAGAGAGAGAGAGAGAGAAAGGGAGAGAGAGAGAAAGAGAGAGAGAAATAAAGAGAGAGAGAGGGAGAAAGAGAGAGAGACAGAGAAAGGGAGAGAGAGAGAGAGAAAGAGAGAGAGAGAAAGAGAGAGAAATAAAGAAAGAGAGAGAGAGAAACAGAGGAAAACCAACGAACAGCCATAACAAAGCCCTCCTCACCATCCTCAGGCTCCAGTTTAGCGCAGGTCTCAGCGGTCATGAGGCTGACCATGAAGCGGTGGTTGTTCTGTGGGCTGGGGGGTGCACAGCGCTGCGGTGGGGCAGACGACGAGCTGATTGAGGTGGAGGTGATGTGAGGTCGGGTGATCACTGAACAGGAAGAAGAAGAGGAAGTGGGATCCCGTGTGGTGGACAGATGCTCCTTGTCTGTGTCCACGTCGATGGAGTCCAGACGCACCTGAGACGTGCTGCGGGGCTGACGCTCGTTCTGGACAGCTGGGGGAGGGAATTAAGACACAGCTCAGACTCCTGACACATCTTCACACTTGGCTGTCCAAAGAGACAGACTACCTCAACAAACATATCCCAACTCTAACTTGAATTATACAAACTTTCACATTTATTCATACTGAGAAAAAAAAACAGATTATTATCTTTGACATGAAATAAATACATTTCACTGACTCACCATCTTTGTTCATGCCCGCCTGGAGGCACTTCTTCAGCCGACAGGCTTGGCACTGGTTACGATGGGCCTTATCCACTGGGCACATGCCCGTACCAGCCTGACACCTGTTGGGATGAGGAACACATCTTTTACAGTGACAAAATAAACTATTCTAGAGATTTAAACATCAACTAAGAAGTCTGGTTCAAAAGTTAAATATATTAAACTCACAAAAAGTTAAGTGGTGATAACACAGGTAGTCTATCTGTCCGTGGGTAGTTTGACACCGGGCCAGAGTGTCTCTCTCTCTCTCACAGGTAGTCTATCTGTCCGTGGGTAGTTTGACACCGGGCCAGAGTGTCTCTCTCTCTCTCTCACAGGTAGTCTATCTGTCCGTGGGTAGTTTGACACCGGGCCAGAGTGTCTCTCTCTCTCTCACAGGTAGTCTATCTGTCCGTGGGTAGTTTGACACCGGGCCAGAGTCTCTCTCTCTCTCTCTCACAGGTAGTCTATCTGTCCGTGGGTAGTTTGACACCGGGCCAGAGTGTCTCTCTCTCTCTCACAGGTAGTCTATCTGTCCGTGGGTAGTTTGACACCGGGCCAGAGTGTCTCTCTCTCTCTCACAGGTAGTCTATCTGTCCGTGGGTAGTTTGACACCGGGCCAGAGTGTCTCTCTCTCTCACAGGTAGTCTATCTGTCCGTGGGTAGTTTGACACCGGGCCAGAGTGTCTCTCTCTCTCTCACAGGTAGTCTATCTGTCCGTGGGTAGTTTGACACCGGGCCAGAGTGTCTCTCTCACAGGTAGTCTATCTGTCTGTGGGTAGTTTGACACCGGGCCAGAGTGTCTCTCTCACAGGTAGTCTATCTGTCCGTGGGTAGTTTGACACCGGGCCAGAGTGTCTCTCTCTCTCTCACAGGTAGTCTATCTGTCCGTGGGTAGTTTGACACCGGACCAGAGTGTCTCTCTCACAGGTAGTCTATCTGTCCGTGGGTAGTTTGACACCGGGCCAGAGTGTCTCTCTCACAGGTAGTCTATCTGTCCGTGGGTAGTTTGACACCGGGCCAGAGTGTCTCTCTCACAGGTAGTCTATCTGTCAGTGGGTAGTTTGACACCGGGCCAGAGTGTCTCTCTCACAGGTAGTCTATCTATCAGTGGGTAGTTTGACTATACACTAGAGTGTCTCTCTCTCTCTCTCTAACAGGTAGCCTGTCCGTGGGTAGTTTGACTATACACCAGAGTGTCTCTCTCTCTCTCTAACAGGTAGCCTATCTATCAGTGGGTAGTTTGACTAGACACCAGAGTGTCTGTTCTCTCCTCTCTCCTCTCTCTCTCTCTAACAGGTAGTCTATCTATTAGTGGGTAGTTTGACTATACACCAGAGTGTCTCTCTCTCTCTCTAACAGGTAGTCTATCTATCAGTGGGTAGTTTGACTATACACCGGGCCAGAGTGTCTCTCTCTCTCTCTCTAGCAGGTAGTCTATATATCAGTGGGTAGTTTGACTATACACCGGGCCAGAGTGTCTCTCTCTCTCTCTCTAACAGGTAGTCTATCAGTAGGTAGTTTGACTATACACCAGAGTGTCTCTCTCTCTCTCTCTCTAACAGGTAGTCTATCAGTGGGTAGTTTGACTATACACCGGGCCAGAGTGTCTCTCTCTCTCTCTCTAACAGGTAGTCTATCAGTGGGTAGTTTGACTATACACCAGAGTGTCTCTCTCTCTCTCTCTCTAACAGGTAGTCTATCAGTGGGTAGTTTGACTATACACCGGGCCAGAGTGTCTCTCTCTCTCTCTCTCTCTCTAACAGACAGTCTATCAGTGGGTAGTTTGACTATACACCGGGCCAGAGTGTCTCTCTCTCTCTCTCTCTCTCTAACAGACAGTCTATCAGTGGGTAGTTTGACACCGGGCCAGAGTGTCTGTTGTCACTCCAACTCACCTGTATATGAGTCTCCGTCGGACGCTGCGTTTGAAGAATCCACTGCAGCCGTTGCAGGCGTAGATGCCGTAGTGTTTTCCACTGCTGGTGTCCCCACAGACCTTACAGAGCAGGGCTGGACTCAGGGCTTTACCCGGGGCTGGACTCAGGGCTTTACCCGGGGCTGGACTCTTTGCTGGGGGAGAGAGAGAGAGACAGAGGTGGGGGGGTTAGAGACTCTGTTAGAGGAATGCTTGTTGGCTGCTGTATGGTGGGGGACAGAGAGACAGAGAGGTGGCGGAGTTAGAGACTGTTAGATGCATGCTTTGTTGGCTGCTGTATGCTCGGGGACAACAGAGAGAGAGAGAGAGAGAGAGAGAGGTGGGGTAGTTAGAGACTCTGTTAGAGGAATGCTTGTTGACAGCTGGCTCGTGTTGCATTAAAGATCCAACTATCAAATTATTTAAAATTCAAATTAAGCAGCATTACTTTTTTCTCTCCAACATAAATAAAAAAAAAAAATCTAAGATCTGGTTATTATTCCCCCCAAAAAATATTTCCTACTAATTGAAAATTAGTATTTGTATCAATTAAATAAAATACATTTCAATAAATTCCATTTGAAATGTCAGATCTGATAGAAAGAGAACATTTGACGTGTTTAAGTTTTTGAAATGTGGAGCCACAAACTAAGTGCTGTTATCAGTCACAACTCCATCAGGCTCACCATGCTGCCAGCATGCTGGACAGCAACCTGCTGTTTCTAATGGGAGAGAGGGCTGTACTGAGGGCTGTACTGAGGGCTGTACTGAGGTCCTGTACTGAGGTCCTGTACTGAGGGCTGTACTGAGGGCTGTACTGAGGGCTGTACTGAGGTCCTGTACTGAGGGCTGTACTGAGGGCTGTACTGAGGTCCTGTACTGAGGTCCTGTACTGAGGTCCTGTACTGAGGTCCTGTACTGAGGTCCTGTACTGAGGTCTGTACTGAGGTCCTGTACTGAGGTCCTGTACTGAGGTCCTGTACTGAGGGCTGTACTGAGGGCTGTACTGAGGTCCTGTACCTGTTCTGCTAGTAAAGAAGCAAACCGCACCACACATGGTAAATGCTGATCCCAAGTTCTTCATTACTGAACACAATCAATAATATACAACGTGGTTTCTGAAGTCTGAACTTCACTGATTTAGTCGCAAGAATAAAGCAACTCTGGAGCAGCATTTACCCCGCGCAGGGTCTCATTTCCTGTATTCCCTGAGCTTTTGGCCCGAGCACCAGTTTTTAAGAAAGGTCCATATCAGCGAAACGTTTACCTCCTCTGCTGTCACAGTCGGTGCCACTGCTCCCTGAAGAGTCACTCGGAGACGAGGAAGGATGGATGTTAGACAGGTGTTCCTCCATCACGGTTTCTCAATATGTCCTAACGATGTCCTGTGGACCGGTCACTTTTTCCACCCCTCCACACACACCTCTATTAGAGGGTTACTGTAAACGGCTTTAAAAGTTCTGATATAGTGTCCCAATGCAACGGCTAGTCTAGCTGCTGTGTGACGGTTCTTCCTTCAGCAGTAAGGAGGTCACACCAACGGCTAGTCTAGCTGCTGTGTGACGGTTCTTCCTTCAGCAGTGAGGAGGTCACACCAACGGCTAGTCTAGCTGCTGTGTGACGGTTCTTCCTTCAGCCGTGAAGAGGTCACAGCAACGGCCTCCCCTGACGTCTGGGACCTTGGCGATCAGCGATGATGCGGGAAAAGTTTGTCAAGGTGTCACTGCCAATCTATTGGAGAAGTGTGCTGATGGATGGGTAGCTGTAACTGGCTCCTCGTGTCCGCAGTCAGGCTGGCAGACGGCTGGTCAGTTCCTCTTCAGTCCAGATCAACTCCCCTTATGATCACTGGATGTCCCGTCCGATTGTCTCTCCTTCCTCTGTCCCTTGGTGTTGGGGAGATACGATGATCTCTCTCTCTCTCAGGTCCTGGATAGTCTCTTGGTCTCTGTAACAGTGGTGTGGATCTGCTGAACAATGGAAGTTAGTGAACACTGTGGGGCTCCCTCTTGTCCCGGAGCTGTGTGTGTGTCTGTGGGTCCTGACTGGTGTCTGCTCCTCTAAAGGGGACCCGGTGGTGGGGGCAGGATTAGTCCACAGCGCTGTGTAAGCACATGCTGCTTATTACTCATCCTCTTAATCTTTACTGTTATGTTCATCCACTGGTCTGATCAATCAGTCACATTTCCAGGACTTGGAACAATGTGGAACAAGGTGGCCGGAGGGGGCAGGGGGGGGGGGGGGTCTTTATCATGTTGGTAAGAAGAAATATTGATGGAAATATTAGACGAGAAGTATAGAGAAAGTCAGAGGGTCTCTCTCTTTCTCTCTCTCTCTCTCTCTCTTTCTCTCTCTCTCTTTTTCTCTCTCGCTTTCTCTCTTTCTCTCTTTCTCTCAATTCACTTGAAAGGGCTTTATTGTCACGAGAAACATATGTTTACATTGTCAAATCAAGTGAAATAGATAATAAACAAAAGTTAAAATAAACTATCAACAATGAACAGTAAAATATTACACTCTGAAATGTTCCGGAAGACATTTCAAATGTCATATTATTTATATATACAGTGTTGTAAATATGTGCAAAAGGGAAAATAAATCAATATAAATATAGGTTGTATTTACAACGGTGTTTGTTCTTCACTGGTTGACCTTCTTGTGGTATTGTGGCATTTCACCCAGTAGATATGGGACTTTATCAAAATTGGGTTTGTTTTCTAATTCTTTGTGGGTCTGTGTAATCTGAGGGAAATATGTCTCTCTGATATGGTCATTGGGCAGGAGGTTAGGAAGTGCAGCTCAGTTTCCACCTCATTTTGTGGGCAGTGAGCACATAGCCTGTCTTCTCTTGAGAGCCATGTCTGCCTACGGCAACCTTTCTCAATAGCAAGGCTATGCTCACTGAGTCTGTACATAGTCAAAGCTTTCCTTAATTTTGGGTCAGTCACAGTGGTCAGGTATTCTGCCGCTGTGTACTCTCTGTGTAGGGCCAAATAGCATTCTAGTTTGCGCTGTTTTTTTGTTAATTCTTTCCAATGTGTCAAGTAATTATCTTTTTGTTTTCTCATGATTTGGTCTAATTGTGTTGCTGTTCTGGGGATCTGTTTGTATTTGTGAATAGAGCCCCAGGACCAGCTTGCTTAGGGGACTCTTCTCCAGGTTCATCTCTCTGTAGGTGATGGCTTTGTTATGGAAGGTTTGGGAATCGCTTCCTTTTAGGTGGTTGTAGAATTTAACGGATCTTTTCTGGATTTTGATGCTTAGCAGGTATCGGCCTAATTCTCACTCTGGCTTTCTCTGTAACTCTCTCTCTGACCCTCTCTCTCTGTCTCTCTGTCTCTCTCTCACTCTCTCTCTCTCTCTCTCGCTCTGTATCTCTCTCTCTCTGCCCCCCTCTGTCTCTCTCTCTCTCTCTCTCTCTCTCTCTCTCTCTCTCTCACTCTCTCTGTCCATCTCTCTCTCTCTGTCCCCCTCTCTCTCTCTGTCCGTCTCTCTCTCTCTCCGTCCCCCTCTCTCTCTCTGTCTGTCTCTCTCACTCGTCTGTCTATGAGGGTATCCGTCAGTCAACAGCCCTCTACGATGTCTGAACCTTTTTAAAGGGATGATTACATGGACTGGGGAAGCACATTATTATGTTTGCTGGACCCATCAATTTGTATTGCCCTCCTCTCTCTCTATATCCCCCCTGCCTCTGTATGGAATCCAGCTCAATTTCCCCCTGTATATTTGATCTATGTGATTGCTCTCCATTCAGTGTTTGCCAAGGTATCCAGCTGACCCATTATATCCCATTAAGACTCTCTTTTGACAGACTGGAGAGATTGGAGATCGCCCTGGTCCAAAAACGGTCTGGGGGGGTTGCAGAGGAGGACAATTGAATTTTAAATGGCTAAATTATGTTTTGGGTTGGACTAATGTTGTCTGTCTATCAGTCAGTTAGTTGTGGGAGAGAAAAGGGGGCCATATGCATTATTCAGTGGTAACCATGGTGAGGATGGCCATATAGGATCATTACCCCGTCATTATAACATAACCATACCTGGTATACTGTCCCAGTATCATAACCATACCTGGTCTACTGTCCCAGTATCATAACCATACCTGGTATACTGTTCCAGTATCATAACCACACCTGGTATACTGTCCCAGTATCATAACCACACCCGGTCTACTGTCCCAGTATCATAACCACACCTGGTCTACTGTCCCAGTATCATAACCATACCTGGTCTACTGTCCCAGTATCATAACCATACCTGGTCTACTGTCCCAGTATCATAACCATACCTGGTATACTGTCCCAGTATCATAACCACACCTAGTATACTGTCCAAGTATCATAACCACACCTGGTCTACTGTCCCAGTATCATAACCATACCTGGTCTACTGTCCCAGTATCATAACCACACCTAGTATACTGTCCCAGTATCATAACCACACCTGGTCTACTGTCCCAGTATCATAACCATACCTGGTCTACTGTCCCAGTATCATAACCACACCTGGTATACTGTCCCAGTATCATAACCACACCTGGTCTACTGTCCCAGTATCATAACCATACCTGGTATACTGTCCCAGTATCATAACCACACCTGGTATAGGTCTACTGTCCCAGTATCATAACCACACCTGGTCTACTGTCCCAGTATCATAACCACACCTGGTCTACTGTCCCAGTATCATAACCACACCTGGTCTACTGTCCCAGTATCATAACCATACCTGGTCTACTGTCCCAGTATCATAACCATACCTGGTCTACTGTCCCAGCATCATAACCACACCTGGTCTACTGTCCCAGTATCATAACCACACCTAGTATACTGTCCCAGTATCATAACCACACCTGGTCTACTGTCCCAGTATCATAACCATACCTGGTCTACTGTCCCAGTATCATAACCACACCTGGTCGACTGTCCCAGTATCATAACCATACCTGGTCTACTGTCCCAGTATCATAACCACACCTGGTATAGGTCTACTGTCCCAGTATCATAACCACACCTTGTCTACTGTCCCAGTATCATAACCACACCTGGTATAGGTCTACTGTCCCAGTATCATAACCACACCTGGTCTACTGTCTCAGTATCATAACCATACCTGGTCTACTGTCCCAGTATCATAACCATACCTGGTATACTGTCCCAGTATCATAACCACACCTGGTCTACTGTCCCAGTATCATAACCACACCTGGTATACTGTCCCAGTATCATAACCACACCTGGTATACTCCTGGTATACTGTCCCAGTATCATAACCACACCTGGTATACTGTCCCAGTATCATAACCATACCTGGTCTACTGTCCCAGTATTATAACCACACCTGGTATAGGTCTACTGTCCCAGTATCAAAACCATACCTGGTATACTGTTCCAGTATCATAACCATACCTGGTCTACTGTCCCAGTATCATAACCACACCTGGTCTACTGTCCCAGTATCATAGCCATACCTGGTCTACTGTCCCAGTATCATAACCATACCTGGTATAGGTCTACTGTCCCAGCATCATAACCATACCTGGTCTACTGTCCCAGTATCAAAACCACACCTGGTCTACTCTCCCAGTATCATAACCACACCTGGTATACTGTCCCAGTATCATAACCACACATTGTATACTGTCCCAGTATCATAACCATACCTGGTCTACTGTCCCAGTATCATAACCACACCTGGTATACTGTCCCAGTATCATAACCACACCTGGTATACTGTCCCAGTATCATAACCATACCTGGTATAGGTCTACTGTCCCAGTATCATAACCACACCTGGTCTACTCTCCCAGTATCATAACCATACCTGGTCTACTGTCCCAGTATCATAACCATACCTGGTATACTGTCCCAGTATCATAACCACACCTGGTATACTGTCCCAGTATCATAACCATACCTGGTCTACTCTCCCAGTATCATAACCATACATGGTATACTGTCCCAGTATCATAACCACACCTGGTATAGGTCTACTGTCCCAGTATCATAACCATACCTGGTCCACTGTCACAGTATCATAACCATACCTGGTCTACTGTCCCAGTATCATAACCACACCTGGTATACTATCCCAGTATCATAACCACACCTGGTCTACTCTCCCAGTATCATAACCATACCTGGTCTACTGTCCCAGTATCATAACCATACCTGGTCTACTGTCCCAGTATCATAACCACACCTGGTATACTGTCTCAGTATCATAACCATACCTGGTCTACTCTCCCAGTATCATAACCATACCTGGTATACTGTCCCAGTATCATAACCACACCTGGTATACTGTCCCAGTATCATAACCATACCTGGTATACTGTCCCAGTATCATAACCACACCTGGTGTACTGTCCCAGTATCATAACCATATCTGGTATACTGTCCCAGTATCATAACCACACCTGGTATAGGTCTACTGTCCCAGTATCATAACCACACCTGGTATACTGTCCCAGTATCATAACCATACCTGGTCTACTGTCCCAGTATCATAACCACACCTGGTATACTGTCCCAGTATCATAACCATATCTGGTATACTGTCCATGTATCATAACCATACCTGGTATAGGTCCACTGTCCCAGTATCATAACCATACCTGGAATAGGTCTACTGTCCCAGTATCATAACCATACCTGGTATACTGTCCCAATATCATAACCACACCTGGTCTACTGTCCCAGTATCATAACCATACCTGGTATACTGTCCCAGTATCATAACCACACCTGGTATACTGTCCCAGTATCATAACCACACCTGGTCTACTCTCCCAGTATCATAACCACAGCTGGTATACTGTCCCAGTATCATAACCACACCTGGTATACTGTCCCAGTATCATAACCACACCTGGTATAGGTCTACTGTCCCAGTATCATAACCATACTTGGTCTACTGTCCCAGTATCATAACCATACCTGGTCTACTGTCCCAGTATCATAACCACACCTGGTATACTGTCCCAGTATCATAACCATACCTGGTCTACTCTCCCAGTATCATAACCATACATGGTATACTGTCCCAGTATCATAACCATACATGGTATAGGTCTACTGTCCCAGTATCATAACCATACCTGGTCTACTGTCCCAGTATCATAACCATACCTGGTCTACTGTCCCAGTATCATAACCACACCTGGTATACTGTCCCAGTATCATAACCACACCTGGTCTACTCTCCCAGTATCATAACCATACCTGGTCTACTGTCCCAGTATCATAACCATACCTGGTATACTGTCCCAGTATCATAACCACACCTGGTATACTGTCCCAGTATCATAACCATACCTGGTCTACTCTCCCAGTATCATAACCATACCTGGTTTACTGTCCCAGTATCATAACCACACCTGGTATACTGTCCCAGTATCATAACCACACCTGGTATACTGTCCCAGTATCATAACCATACCTGGTATACTGTCCCAGTATCATAACCACACCTGGTATACTGTCCCAGTATCATAACCATACCTGGTCCACTGTCCCAGTATCATAACCACACCTGGTATACTGTCCCAGTATCATAACCATACCTTGTATAGGTCTACTGTCCCAGTATCATAACCATACCTGGTCTACTGTCCCAGTATCATAAACATACCTGGTATACTGTCCTAGTATCATAACCACACCTGGTGTACTGTCCCAGTATCATAACCATACCTGGTATAATGTCCCAGTATCATAACCACACCTGGTATAGGTCTACTGTCCCAGTATCATAACCATACCTGGTCTACTGTCCCAGTATCATAACCATACCTGGTATACTGTCCCAGTATCATAACCACACCTGATGTACTGTCCCAGTATCATAACCACACCTGGTCTACTGTCCCAGTATCATAACCATACCTGGTATACTGTCCCAGTATCATAACCACACCTGGTATACTGTCCCAGTATCATAACCATACCTGGTCTACTCTGCCAGTATCATAACCATACATGGTATACTGTCCCAGTATCATAACCATACATGGTATAGGTCTACTGTCCCAGTATCATAACCATACCTGGTCTACTGTCCCAGTATCATAACCATACCTGGTCTACTGTCCCAGTATCATAACCACACCTGGTATACTGTCCCAGTATCATAACCACACCTGGTCTACTCTCCCAGTATCATAACCATACCTGGTCTACTGTCCCAGTATCATAACAATACCTGGTATACTGTCCCAGTATCATAACCACACCTGGTATACTGTCCCAGTATCATAATCATACCTGGTCTACTCTCCCAGTATCATAACCATACCTGGTTTACTGTCCCAGTATCATAACCACACCTGGTATACTGTCCCAGTATCATAACCACACCTGGTATACTGTCCCAGTATCATAACCATACCTGGTATACTGTCCCAGTATCATAACCATACCTGGTCCACTGTCCCAGTATCATAACCACACCTGGTATACTGTCCCAGTATCATAACCATACCTTGTATAGGTCTACTGTCCCAGTATCATAACCATACCTGGTCTACTGTCCCAGTATCATAAACATACCTGGTATACTGTCCTAGTATCATAACCACACCTGGTGTACTGTCCCAGTATCATAACCATACCTGGTATAATGTCCCAGTATCATAACCACACCTGGTATAGGTCTACTGTCCCAGTATCATAACCATACCTGGTCTACTGTCCCAGTATCATAACCATACCTGGTATACTGTCCCAGTATCATAACCACACCTGGTGTACTGTCCCAGTATCATAACCACACCTGGTATACTGTCCCAGTATCATAACCACATCTGGTATACGTCTACTGTCCCAGTATCATAACCATACCTGGTCTACTGTCCCAGTATCATAACCATACCTGGTATACTGTCCCAGTATCATAACCACACCTGGTACACTGTTCCAGTATCATAACCATAACTGGTCTACTGTACCAGTATCATAACCACACCTGGTATAGGTCTACTGTCCCAGTATCAAAACCATACCTGGTATACTGTTCCAGTGTCATAACCATACCTGGTCTACTGTCTAAGTATCATAACCATACCTGGTCTACTGTCCCAGTATCATAACCACACCTGGTATACTGTCCCAGTATCATAACCATACCTAGTATACTGTCCCAGTATCATAACCACGCCTGGTATACTGTCCCAGTATCATAACCACACCTGGTCTACTGTAGCAGTATTATAACCACACCTGGTCTACTGTCCCAGTATCATAACCATACCTGGTCTACTGTCCCAGTATCATAACCACACCTGGTCTACTGTCCCAGTATCATAACCATACCTGGTCTACTGTCCCAGTATCATAACCATACCTGGTCTACAGTCCCAGTATCATAACCATACCTGGTATAGGTCTACTGTTCCAGTATCATAACCACACCTCGTCTACTGTCCCAGTATCATACCATACCTGGTCTACTGTCCCAGTATCATAACCATACCTGGTATAGGTCTACTGTTCCAGTATCATAACCATACCTGGTCTACTGTCCCAGTATCATAACCACACCTGGTCTACTGTCCCAGTATCATAACCATACCTGGTATACTGTCCCAATATCATAACCACACCTGGTCTACTGTCCCAGTATCATAACCATACCTGGTATACTGTCCCAGTATCATAACCACACCTGGTATACTGTCCCAGTATCATAACCACACCTGGTCTACTCTCCCAGTATCATAACCACACCTGGTATACTGTCCCAGTATCATAACCACACCTGGTATACTGTCCCAGTATCATAACCACACCTGGTCTACTCTCCCAGTATCATAACCACACCTGGTATACTGTCCCAGTATCATAACCACACATTGTCTACTGTCCCAGTATCATAACCATACCTGGTATAGGTCTACTGTCCCAGTATCATAACCATACCTGGTCTACTGTCCTGGTATCATAAACATACCTGGTCTACTGTCCCAGTATCATAAACACACCTGGTATACTGTCCCAGTATCATAACCACACCTGGTATAGGTCTACTGTCCCAGTATCATAACCACACCTGGTCTACTCTCCCAGTATCATAACCATACCTGGTATACTGTCCCAGTATCATAACCATACCTGGTATACTGTCCCAGTATCATAACCACACCTGGTATACTGTCCCAGTATCATAACCATACCTGGTCTACTCTCCCAGTATCATAACCATACATGGTATACTGTCCCAGTATCATAACCATACCTGGTATAGGTCTACTGTCCCAGTATCATAACCATACCTGGTCTACTGTCCCAGTATCATAACCACACCTGGTCTACTCTCCCAGTATCATAACCATACCTGGTCTTCTGTCCCAGTATCATAACCACACCTGGTATACTGTCCCAGTATCATAACCATACCTGGTCTACTCTCCCAGTATCATAACCATACCTGGTATACTGTCCCAGTATCATAACCACGCCCGGGATACTGTCCCAGTATCATAACCATACCTGGTATACTGTCCCAGTATCATAACCACACCTGGTGTACTGTCCCAGTATCATAACCACACCTGGTATAGGTCTACTGTCCCAGTATCATAACCATACCTGGTCTACTGTCCCAGTATCATAACCATACCTGGTATACTGTCCCAGTATCATAACCACACCTGGTGTACTGTCCCAGTATCATAACCATACCTGGTATACTGTCCCAGTATCATAACCATACCTGGTCTACTGTCCCAGTATCATAACCATACCTGGTATACTGTCCCAGTATCATAACCACACCTGGTACACTGTTCCAGTATCACATACCTGGTCTACTGTCCCAGTATCATAACCACACCTGTATACTGTCCAGTATCATAACCATACCTGGTCTACTGTCCCAGTATCATAAAAATACCTGGTATACTGTCCCAGTATCATAACCATACCTGGTATAGGTCTACTGTCTCAGTATCATAACCACACCTCGTCTACTGTAGCAGTATTATAACCACACCTGGTCTACTGTCCCAGTATCATAACCATACCTGGTCTACTGTCCCAGTATCATAACCATACCTGGTCTACTGTTCCAGTATCATAACCATACCTGGTCTACTGTCCCAGTATCATAACCACACCTGGTCTACTGTCCCAGTATCATAACCATACCTGGTATACTGTCCCAGTATCATAACCATACCTGGTATACTGTCCCAGTATCATAACCATACCTGGTATACAGTCCCAGTATCATAACCATACCTGGTATACTGTCCCAGTATCATTACCAAACCTGGTATACTGTCCCAATATCATAACCATACCTGGTATACTGTCCCAGTATCATAACCATACCTGGTATACTGTCCCAATATCATAACCATACCTGGTCTACTGTCCCAGTATCATAACCACACCTGGTATACGTCTACTGTCCCAGTATCATAACCATACCTGGTCTACTGTCCCAATATCATAACCATACCTGGTATACTGTCCCAGTATCATAACCACACCTGGTATAGGTCTACTGTCCCAGTATCATAACCATACCTGGTCTACTGACCAAGTATCATAACCACATCTGGTATAGGTCTACTGTCCCAGTATCAAAACCATACCTCGTCTACTGTCCCAGTATCATAGCCATACCTGGTCTACTGTCCCAGTATCATAACCATACCTGGTCTACTGTCCCAGTATCATAACCATACCTGCTCTACTGTCCCAGTATCATAACCATACCTGGTCTACTGTCCCAGTATCATAACCATACCTGGTCTACTGTCCCAGTATCATAACCATACCTGGTATAGGTCTACTGTCCCAGTATCATAACCACACCTGGTACACTGTCCCAGTATCATAACCATACCTGGTCTACTTTCCCAGTATCATAACCACACCTGGTCTACTGTCCCAGTATCATAACCATACCTGGTCTACTGTCCCAGTATCATAACCACACCTGGTATACTGTCCCAGTATCATAACCACACCTGGTATAGGTCTACTGTCCCAGTATCATAACCACACCTGGTCTACTCTCCCAGTATCATAACCATACCTGGTATACTGTCCCAGTATCATAACCATACCTGGTCTACTGTCCCAGTATCATAACCACACCTGGTATACTGTCCCAGTATCATAACCATACCTGGTCTACTGTCCCAGTATCATAACCATACCTGGTCTACTGTCCCAGTATCATAACCACACCTGGTATACTGTCCCAGTATCATAACCACACCTGGTCACTGGTATCATAACCATACCTGGTCTTCTGTCCCAGTATCATAACCACACCTGGTATACTGTCCCAGTATCATAACCATACCTGTATAGGTATCATAACCACACCTACTGTCCCAGTATCATAACCATACCTGGTATCATAACCACACCTACTGTCCCAGTATCATAACCATACCTGGTAACCACACCTGGTGTACTGTCCCAGTATCATAACCACACCTGGTATACTGTCCCAGTATCATAACCATACCTGGTCTACTGTCTCAGTATCATAACCACACCTCGTCTACTGTAGCAGTATTATAACCACACCTGGTCTACTGTCCCAGTATCATAACCATACCTGGTCTACTGTCCCAGTATCATAACCATACCTGGAATTGGTCTACTGTTCCAGTATCATAACCATACCTGGTCTACTGTCCCAGTATCATAACCACACCTGGTCTACTGTCCCAGTATCATAACCATACCTGGTATACTGTCCCAGTATCATAACCACACCTGGTATACTGTCCCAGTATCTTAACCATACCTAGTATACAGTCCCAGTATCATAACCACACCTGGTATACTGTCCCAGTATCATAACCATACCTAGTATACTGTCCCAGTATCATAACCACACCTGGTCTACTGTCCCAGTATCATAACCATACCTGGTATACTGTCCCAGTATCATAACCATACCTGGTATACTGTCCCAGTATCATAACCATACCTGGTATACAGTCCCAGTATCATAACCATACCTGGTATACTGTCCCAGTATCATTACCAAACCTGGTATACTGTCCCAATATCATAACCATACCTGGTATACTGTCCCAGTATCACAACCATACCTGGTATACTGTCCCAATATCATAACCATACCTGGTCTACTGTCCCAGTATCATAACCACACCTGGTATACGTCTACTGTCCCAGTATCATAACCATACCTGGTCTACTGTCCCAATATCATAACCATACCTGGTATACTGTCCCAGTATCATAACCACACCTGGTATAGGTCTACTGTCCCAGTATCATAACCATACCTGGTCTACTGACCAAGTATCATAACCAAACCTGGTATAGGTCTACTGTCCCAGTATCAAAACCATACCTCGTCTACTGTCCCAGTATCATAACCATACCTGGTCTACTGTCCCAGTATCATAACCATACCTGCTCTACTGTCCCAGTATCATAACCATACCTGGTCTACTGTCCCAGTATCATAACCATACCTGGTCTACTGTCCCAGTATCATAACCATACCTGGTATAGGTCTACTGTCCCAGTATCATAACCACACCTGGTACACTGTCCCAGTATCATAACCATACCTGGTCTACTTTCCCAGTATCATAACCACACCTGGTATACTGTCCCAGTATCATAACCATATCTGGGATACTGTCCATGTATCATAACCATACCTGGTATAGGTCCACTGTCCCAGTATCATAACCATACCTGGAATAGGTCTACTGTCCCAGTATCATAACCATACCTGGTATACTGTCCCAGTATCATAACCATACCTGGTATACTGTCCCAGTATCATAACCACACCTGGTCTACTGTCCCAGTATCATAACCATACCTGGTATACTGTCCCAGTATCATAACCACACCTGGTATACTGTCCCAGTATCATAACCACACCTGGTATACATTCCCAGTATCATAACCATACCTGGTATAGGTCTACTGTCCCAGTATCATAACCATACCTGGTCTACTGTCCCAGTATCATAACCACACCTGGTATACTGTCCCAGTATCATAACCACACCTGGTATACTGTCCCAGTATCATAACCATACCTGGTATAGGTCTACTGTCCAAGTATCATAACCATACCTGGTCTACTGTCCCAGTATCATAACCATACCTGGTCTACTCTCACAGTATCATAACCATACCTGGTATACTGTCCCAGTATCATAACCACACCTGGTATACTGTCCCAGTATCATAACCACACCTGGTATACTGTCCCAGTATCATAACCATACCTGGTATACTGTCCCAGTATCATAACGATACCTGGTCTACTGTCCCAGTATCATAACCATACCTGGTCTACTGTCCCAGTATCATAACCACACCTGGTATACTGTCCCAGTATCATAACCATACCTGGTATACTGTCCCAGTATCATAACCACACCTGGTATACTGTCCCAGTATCATAACCATACCTGGTCCACTGTCCCAGTATCATAACCACACCTAGTGTACTGTCCCAGTATCATAACCATACCTGGTATACTGTCCCAGTATCATAACCATACCTGGTATAGGTCCACTGTCCCAGTATCATAACCATACCTGGTCTACTGTCCCAGTATCATAACCATACCTGGTATACTGTCCCAGTATCATAACCACACCTGGTGTACTGTCCCAGTATCATAACCATACCTGGTCTACTGTCCCAGTATCATAACCACACCTGGTATAGGTCTACTGTCCCAGTATCAAAACCATACCTGGTATACTGTTCCAGTGTCATAACCATACCTGGTCTACTGTCTCAGTATCATAACCATACCTGGTCTACCGTCCCAGTATCATAACCACACCTGGTATACTGTCCCAGTATCATAACCACACCTGGTATACTGTCCCAGTATCATAACCATACCTGGTCTACTGTCCCAGTATCATAACCACACCTGGTATACTGTCCCAGTATCTTAACCATACCTGGTCTACTGTCCCAGTATCATAACCATACCTGGTATACTGTCCCAGTATCATAACCATACCTGGTCTACTGTCCCAGTATCATAACCACACCTGGTATAGGTCTACTGTCCCAGTATCAAAACCATACCTGGTATACTGTTCCAGTATCATAACCATACCTGGTATAGGTCTACTGTCCCAGTATCAAAACCATACCTGGCCTACTGTCTCAGTATCATAACCATACCTGGTGTCCTGTCTCAGTATCATAACCATACCTGCTCTACTGTCCCAGTATCATAACCATACCTGGTCTACTGTCCCAGTATCATAACCATACCTGGTATACTGTCCCAGTATCATAACCATACCTGGTCTACTGTCCCAGTATCATAACCATTCCTGGTCTACTGTCCCAGTATCATAACCACACCTGGTATACTGTCCCAGTATCATAACCATACCTGGTCTACTGTCCCAGTATCATAACCATACCTGGTCTACTTTCCCAGTATCATAACCACACCTGGTATACTGTCCCAGTATCATAACCATATCTGGGATACTGTCCATGTATCATAACCATACCTGGTATAGGTCCACTGTCCCAGTATCATAACCATACCTGGAATAGGTCTACTGTCCCAGTATCATAACCATACCTGGTATACTGTCCCAGTATCATAACCATACCTGGTATACTGTCCCAGTATCATAACCACACCTGGTCTACTGTCCCAGTATCATAACCATACCTGGTATACTGTCCCAGTATCATAACCACACCTGGTATACTGTCCCAGTATCATAACCACACCTGGTATACATTCCCAGTATCATAACCATACCTGGTATAGGTCTACTGTCCCAGTATCATAACCATACCTGGTCTACTGTCCCAGTATCATAACCACACCTGGTATACTGTCCCAGTATCATAACCACACCTGGTATACTGTCCCAGTATCATAACCATACCTGGTATACTGTCCCAGTATCATAACCATACCTGGTCTACTGTCCCAGTATCATAACCATACCTGGTCTACTCTCACAGTATCATAACCATACCTGGTATACTGTCCCAGTATCATAACCACACCTGGTATACTGTCCCAGTATCATAACCACACCTGGTATACTGTCCCAGTATCATAACCATACCTGGTATACTGTCCCAGTATCATAACGATACCTGGTCTACTGTCCCAGTATCATAACCATACCTGGTCTACTGTCCCAGTATCATAACCACACCTGGTATACATTCCCAGTATCATAACCATACCTGGTATAGGTCTACTGTCCCAGTATCATAACCATACCTGGTCTACTGTCCCAGTATCATAACCACACCTGGTCTACTGTCCCAGTATCATAACCACACCTGGTATACTGTCCCAGTATCATAACCACACCTGGTATACATTCCCAGTATCATAACCATACCTGGTATAGGTCTACTGTCCCAGTATCATAACCATACCTGGTCTACTGTCCCAGTATCATAACCACACCTGGTATACTGTCCCAGTATCATAACCACACCTGGTATACTGTCCCAGTATCATAACCATACCTGGTATACTGTCCAAGTATCATAACCATACCTGGTCTACTGTCCCAGTATCATAACCATACCTGGTCTACTCTCACAGTATCATAACCATACCTGGTATACTGTCCCAGTATCATAACCACACCTGGTATACTGTCCCAGTATCATAACCACACCTGGTATACTGTCCCAGTATCATAACCATACCTGGTATACTGTCCCAGTATCATAACGATACCTGGTCTACTGTCCCAGTATCATAACCATACCTGGTCTACTGTCCCAGTATCATAACCACACCTGGTATACTGTCCCAGTATCATAACCATACCTGGTATACTGTCCCAGTATCATAACCACACCTGGTATACTGTCCCAGTATCATAACCATACCTGGTCCACTGTCCCAGTATCATAACCACACCTAGTGTACTGTCCCAGTATCATAACCATACCTGGTATACTGTCCCAGTATCATAACCATACCTGGTATAGGTCCACTGTCCCAGTATCATAACCATACCTGGTCTACTGTCCCAGTATCATAACCATACCTGGTATACTGTCCCAGTATCATAACCACACCTGGTGTACTGTCCCAGTATCATAACCATACCTGGTCTACTGTCCCAGTATCATAACCACACCTGGTATAGGTCTACTGTCCCAGTATCAAAACCATACCTGGTATACTGTTCCAGTGTCATAACCATACCTGGTCTACTGTCTCAGTATCATAACCATACCTGGTCTACCGTCCCAGTATCATAACCACACCTGGTATACTGTCCCAGTATCATAACCACACCTGGTATACTGTCCCAGTATCATAACCATACCTGGTCTACTGTCCCAGTATCATAACCACACCTGGTATACTGTCCCAGTATCTTAACCATACCTGGTCTACTGTCCCAGTATCATAACCATACCTGGTATACTGTCCCAGTATCATAACCATACCTGGTCTACTGTCCCAGTATCATAACCACACCTGGTATAGGTCTACTGTCCCAGTATCAAAACCATACCTGGTATACTGTTCCAGTATCATAACCATACCTGGTATAGGTCTACTGTCCCAGTATCAAAACCATACCTGGCCTACTGTCTCAGTATCATAACCATACCTGGTGTCCTGTCTCAGTATCATAACCATACCTGCTCTACTGTCCCAGTATCATAACCATACCTGGTCTACTGTCCCAGTATCATAACCATACCTGGTATACTGTCCCAGTATCATAACCATACCTGGTCTACTGTCCCAGTATCATAACCATTCCTGGTCTACTGTCCCAGTATCATAACCACACCTGGTATACTGTCCCAGTATCATAACCATACCTGGTCTACTGTCCCAGTATCATAACCACACCTGGTATACTGTCCCAGTATCATAACCATACCTGGTCTACTGTCCCAGTATCATAACCATACCTGGTATAGGTCTACTGTTCCAGTATCATAACCATACCTGGTCTACTGTCCCAGTATCATAACCATACCTGGTATAGGTCTACTGTCCCAGTATCATAACCACACCTGGTATAGGTCTACTGTCCCAGTATCATAACCATACCTGGTCTACTGTCCCAGTATCATAACCACACCTGGTATAGGTCTACTGTCCCAGTGTCAAAACCATACCTGGTCTACTGTCCCAGTATCATAACCAGACCTGTTCTACTGTCCCAGTATCATAACCAAAGCTGGTCTACTGTCCCAGTATCATAACCATACCTGGTCCACTGTTCCAGTATCATAACCATACCTGGTCTACTGTCTCAGTATCATAACCATACCTGGTGTCCTGTCTCAGTATCATAACCATACCTGGTCTACTGTCCCAGTATCATAACCAAACCTGGTCTACTGTCCCAGTATCATAACCATACCTGGTCTACTGTCCCAGTATCATAACCATACCTGGTATACTGTCCCAGTATCATAACCATACCTGGTCTACTGTCCCAGTATCATAACCACACCTGGTATACTGTCCCAGTATCATAACCATACCTGGTCTACTGTCCCAGTATCATAACCATACCTGGTCTACTGTCCCAGTATCATAACCACACCTGGTATACTGTCCCAGTATCATAACCATACCTGGTCTACTGTCCCAGTATCATAACCACACCTGGTATACTGTCCCAGTATCATAACCATACCTGGTCTACTGTCCCAGTATCATAACCACACCTGGTATACTGTCCCAGTATCTTAACCATACCTGGTATACTGTCCCAGTATCATTACCATACCTGGTATAGGTATAAGCACACCAGATTCAACTAACCAAGGGCATGATGATTAGCTGATTAGTTGAATCAAGTGTTGTTGTGCAGAACTAGAAGAAAAATGTGCAACTTTGGAAAATACGTTAAGAAATTATTCCTGAGAGGGTCAAATATCAACTTCATTAAGAACGACCCCTGAAGGCAACAGTTGTATGATAGATTCAGAATGATTATTCATATCTGGAGTCCCTAGTCAGACTGAGTCCTGGCCCCGTTATCGAGTCAGTCTGAGTCCTGTCCCCGTTATCCAGTCAGACTGAGTCCTGGCCCCGTTATCCAGTCAGACTGAGTCCTGGCCCCGTTATCCAGTCAGACTGAGTCCTGTCCCCGTTATCCAGTCAGACTGAGTCCTGTCCCCGTTATCGAGTCAGTCTGAGTCCTGTCCCCTTTATCCAGTCAGACTGAGTCCTGTCCCCGTTATCGAGTCAGTCTGAGTCCTGTCCCCGTTATCCAGTCAGACTGAGTCCTGTCCCCGTTATCCAGTCAGACTGAGTCCTGTCCCCGTTATCCAGTCAGACTGAGTCCTGTCCCCATTATCCAGTCAGACTGAGTCCTGTCCCCGTTATCCAGTCAGACTGAGTCCTGGCCCCCATCACAACTTTCTGGTGATTTCATCAGTTGTTGTTATACAGTTGACTGGTCTCAGTGAATCATGTTAATCTGGACATGACGCTCACTACAATATGGCCACGCTTGCAGTTTCTCTATTTTCTGCTACTTGGCACATAAATGACATCATTCAAGACATCTGTCTTCTACAAGCATTTTGTTTGTTTGTTACTTCGTTGTGTTGTTTTTGTTGCTGATTAGTTCTTGCTGATTATTCACTTTGTTGATAGAAACAACAATATTTACTGTATGATTCAGACACACACATGCAACAAAAAAAATGTGTAAGAACACTTTTCTATTTTTTGTAAATGTTTCACTTTAGTCGTCCAAGTATCCGATCAGTGATTTGATTCAGAGTTGCTCCTGTTCTGATCCCACAGAGCAGCAAGGAGACTTGATACAACATTTTGAACATAAATGCAACGGTTCATTGGATCAGTCTAAAACGTTGCATGTACACTGCTGCCACCTAGTGGCCAAAATCGAAAGTGCGCCTAACCTGGAATAATACATTGTGGCCTTTTCTCCTGCATTTCAAAGATGAGGAAAAAAAATAGAATGTGTATTATTTGTATGGTCTTTTACCACATTTCATGTGTTATAGTCTCCTCATTGCATATCTCTACAAACTTCAAAGTGTTTCCTTTCAAATGGTATCAGGAATATGCATATCCTTCAGTTAGATTTGGGTATGTCATTTTAGGCCCACATTTTTTTTAAAGGGTCCGATCCTTAAGAGGTTTTAAGGTCTTTCCTTTCCTTTCCAAATGTGCCTAATTGGTTTATTGGTACATTTTCAAGTTCATAACTATGCACTCTCCTCAAACAATAGCATGGTATTATTTCACTGTAATAACTACTGTAAATTGGACAGTGCAGTTAGATTAACAAGAATTTAAGCTTTTTGCCCATATCAGATATATCTCTGTCCTAGGAAATGTTATTGTTACTTACAACCTCATGCTAATCACATTAGCACACGATAGCTCAACCGGCCCGCGGGGGACACACCAATCCTGTAGGGGTTTTTAAGCTGCAGCTGGCCCAGAACAGACCGGCACATCTTGATCTTCCTTGTAATCAGAGGGCTGATATAAATACTGTGCATGCCCAGTCTCTCTTGGCTAAGAGTTGAGGAGAGACTGACTGTATCACTTCTTCTTTTTATATGAAACATTAATGTGTTGAAAATCCCAAATTGTTTGCATAGTCAACTTACACACAGCTCTAAGACACACACACTTACCCCACCAGACATGCCACCAGGGGTCTTTTCACAGTCCCCAAATCCAGAACAAATTCAAGAAAGCGTACAGTGGAAATATAGAGCCATTACTGCATGGAACTCCGTTTCATCTCATATTGCTCAAATGAACATGTCACGATGTGCTCAACTGGCTGAAGGGAAGTCAGGTGCAGGAGAGCAGAGATGGGTGATAAACAGGCACACTTTATTCATGCCCAAGGAAAACTGCAATAACGCCCAAAGTACACAAACGGTACAATAAACAAAACACACAGGTCAAACACATACCGGTGCCATCCAGCCTGAAGCGAACTGCACGTAACAAACAAACAATTCCACACACAGACATGGGGGGAAACAGAGGGTAATGTACATTTAGTCAGATGAGGGAATGTGAACCAGGCGTGCGAAAAACCAAGACAAAACAAATGGAAAATGAAAGGTGGCGCAGCGATGGGCTAGAAGACCGGTGACGTCGACAGCCGAACGCCGCCCGAACAAGGAGAGGGACCGACTTCGGCGGAAGTCGTGACAGAACAGCAAACCTGTTATTGTTTTAAACGGATAAAGCAACGCCTCACGCCTCACGGCACAACGCCTCACGCCTCACGGCACAACGCCTCACGCCTCACGGCACAACGCCTCACGCCTCACGCCTCACGCCTCACGGCACAACGCCTCACGCCTCACGGCACAACGCCTCACGGCACAACGCCTCACGGCACAACGCCTCACGCCTCACGGCACAACGCCTCACGCCTCACGGCACAACGCCTCACGGCACAACGCCTCACACCTCACGGCACAACGCCTCAAGCCTCACGGCACAACGCCTCACGGCACAACGCCTCTCTCCTTCATGACCTAGATAGTTTGTGTGTATGTACTGTATTGGTATTGATATGTATCCTACGTGAGTCTTTTTTAACATGCATTGTTTCATTGATATAGTTCTGTCCATGAGCTGTTCTTCTCTATTAATGTCCTGTATCAATGTCCTGTATTAATGTCCTGTATTAATGTCCTGTATTAATGTCCTGTATTAATGTCCTGTATTAATGTCCTGTATCAATGTCCTGTATCAATGTCCTGTATCAATGTCCTGTATCAATGTCCTGTATCAATGTGCTGTATTAATGTCCTGTATTAATGTCCTGTATTAATGTCCTGTATTAATGTCCTGTATTAATATCCAGTTTCCTGTTTTGTGTAGAACCCAGGAAGAGTAGCTGCTGCTTTTTCAACAGCTAACGGGGATCCTAATGAAATACCAAATGTAAACGGGGAATAACCCAGAGGTTTACTGTAGCTTACCCCCTCAAAAAAGTCTTCCCACAAAAAAATTTGCTTAAGAGATCAGATTAAATGTCGATGTCAGCAAGTTCCACCTCGACACAAAACAGCTTAAAAACCCCCATTGTAAAACCAGCTAATCAGCTTACACCACTATAAAACGTAGTCTTCTACTTAGGGGTACCATAGACTGTGATCAGACCAGTAGTGGACGAGGTGGGATGAGGGAGGAGAAGAAAACAATTAGGCCAAAAGATTAAAAGAGCAGTAAAGAAGACAGAATCCTGGTGATGGGCATCTTTAGCCATATGGTGGCTGCTGCTGCTCTCTGCTTCATACTTATCTGTAACACTGATGACCTCTGCTAGATTTACCCAGTAACTAATTAGTGTTCTGAGAGAGGCCACTGATTGGCTATTTTCTTTGATTGGTTGGATTTATCTCATTAAATGTAATTTTTTTTTTTTTTGTCGTGAGTCACAATGAAAATAGTAAAGACACACACACGTGCCTTCTCGTTGTAAATCTCTTGTCAATTCCAGTCCTTACTGTAGGTACCTCCAATGTAACCCAGTTTTATTCTGGCCCAGTACTGACACACCTAATTCAACGACTCAATTCATCGAAAAGATGACACAAACCGGCAAACGGGTATCACAACAGTTTTGAAAATATGTACGTTATGTGGTTGACTTGGGCCGTGACATATTTGGGTGCTTGTCCGAGATGCATAGCATCATTTACACACATAGTAAACAAGGACAAAGAAACCATCTTGTCTCTTACAGATAAAAAAAAAAAAGGCATCTGCCATTTTAAGATCACCACAAACGATGAGGTTAATCTCTGACCTCAAATTCCAGGGTTAACTCCGGGTTAACTCCGCGACAAACCAGACAGAAAGGTCACAGTAGGTGACGTGTCAGGATCAGGCTCGACTCCTAACGTCATTTAGTGGAGAAGTGGGCGGAAGGGAGCCTAGAGCGTTGGGACAGTAAACAAAAGGTTGCTGGTTCGAGCCAACTAGGTAAAATATATATTGATGTGCCCTTGAGCAAGGCACTTAACCCTGATTGTCTGCTAAATGATTGAAATGTTAAAGCAGACTAGTGTACACTCCAGTCAACATGGTCGTTCGTGTGAGTTGGCATGGAGGATCAGAGTGTCTGCTAAATGATTGAAATGTTAAAGCAGACTAGTGTACACTCCAGTCAACATGGTCGTGTGAGTTGGCAGGGAGGATCAGAGTGTCTGCTAAATGACTGAAATGTTAAAGCAGACTAGTGTACACTCCAGTCAACATGGTCGTGTGAGTTGGCAGGGAGGATCAGGGGCGAAAGATGCATATTTTAACAGAGTCTTCTCATTATCTTTAGAGGAAATGCTTTGGTCGATAGCACAGCTCTGCCTCGTGCCTCATGTCCTGACTTTAATCTACCAGGTCGCGGTGGTGAGATAATTAAGGTGGGGTGGACACAGCTAATAGCTTTCTACAAGAAACAGATATACAGTAAATACATATATAAGAAATATAACATGAAATACATACATATTCCTATTGTGTATGTTTCACAACACATGGTATTCAGACCCGTTGACTGTTGTGTAGGTTAAACAGGACATGGTATTCAGACCCGTTGACTGTTGTGTAGGTTAAACAGGACATGGTATTCAGACCCGTTGACTGTTGTGTATGTTAAACAGGACATGGTATTCAGACCCGTTGACTGTTGTGTAGGTTAAACAGGACATGGTATTCAGACCCGTTGACTGTTGTGTAGGTTAAACAGGACATGGTATTCAGACCCTTTGACTGTTGTGTATGTTTCACAGGACATGGTATTCAGACCCGTTGACTGTTGTGTAGGTTAAACAGGACATGGTATTCAGACCCGTTGACTGTTGTGTATGTTAAACAGGACATGGTATTCAGACCCGTTGACTGTTGTGTAGGTTAAACAGGACATGGTATTCAGACCCTTTGACTGTTGTGTATGTTTCACAGGACATGGTATTCAGACCCTTTGACTGTTGTGTATGTTAAACAGGACATGGTATTCAGACCCGTTGACTGTTGTGTATGTTTCACAGGACATGGTATTCAGACCCGTTGACTGTTGCGTATGTTAAACAGGACATGGTATTCAGACCCGTTGACTGTTGTGTATGTTAAACAGGACATGGTATTCAGACCCGTTGACTGTTGTGTATGTTAAACAGGACATGGTATTCAGACCCGTTGACTGTTGTGTATGTTAAACAGGACATGGTATTCAGACCCGTTGACTGTTGTGTATGTTAAACAGGACATGGTATTCAGACCCGTTGACTGTTGTGTATGTTAAACAGGACATGGTATTCAGACCCTTTGACTGTTGTGTATGTTTCACAGGACATGGTATTCAGACCCGTTGACTGTTGTGTATGTTAAACAGGACATGGTATTCAGACCCGTTGACTGTTGTGTATGTTAAACAGGACATGGTATTCAGACCCTTTGACTGTTGTGTATGTTTCACAGGACATGGTATTCAGACCCGTTGACTGTTGTGTATGTTAAACAGGACATGGTATTCAGACCCTTTGACTGTTGTGTATGTTAAACAGGACATGGTATTCAGACCCTTTGACTGTTGTGTATGTTAAACAGGACATGGTATTCAGACCCTTTGACTGTTGTGTATGTTAAACAGGACATGGTATTCAGACCCTTTGACTGTTGTGTATGTTAAACAGGACATGGTATTCAGACCCTTTGACTGTTGTGTATGTTTCACAGGACATGGTATTCAGACCCTTTGACTGTTGTGTAGGTTAAACAGGACATGGTATTCAGACCCGTTGACTGTTGTGTATGTTATACAGGACATGGTATTCAGACCCTTTGACTGTTGTGTATGTTAAACAGGACATGGTATTCAGACCCGTTGACTGTTGTGTATGTTATACAGGACATGGTATTCAGACCCGTTGACTGTTGTGTATGTTAAACAGGACATGGTATTCAGACCCGTTGACTGTTGTGTATGTTTCACAGGACATGGTATTCAGACCCGTTGACTGTTGTGTATGTTTCACAGGACATGGTATTCAGACCCTTTGACTGTTGTGTATGTTTCACAGGACATGGTATTCAGACCCGTTGACTGTTGTGTATGTTTCACAGGACATGGTATTCAGACCCGTTGACTGTTGTGTAGGTTAAACAGGACATGGTATTCAGACCCTTTGACTGTTGTGTATGTTTCACAGGACATGGTATTCAGACCCGTCGACTGTTGTGTATGTTTCACAGGACATGGTATTCAGACCCGTTGACTGTTGTGTATGTTTCACAGGACATGGTATTCAGACCTGTTGACTGTTGTGTATGTTAAACAGGACATGGTATTCAGACCCGTTGACTATTTCCATGTTTTGATACATCACAGTCCTATTCTAAAATGGATTAAATAAATGAAGAAATCCTCAGCTATCTACACACAACAGCCCATAATAACAAAGTGGAAAACAGGTTTTTAGAATTTTTTGCAACTGTATTAAAATTGTCATGTATAATCTGACCAAGTCAAACATGTGATGTGTATTCCACAGGTCACGTCTAGAAGTGAGTGTTCAAAAACGGTTTACGTCACACCTTCTCCACAGTCATGTGGTGTGTGCAGCTGTAACTGAAATTTAAATTTGACCTTTATTTAACTAGGCAAGTCAGTTAAGAACAAATTCTTATTTTTAATGACGGCCTAGGAACAGTGGGTTAACTGCCTGTTCAGGGGCAGAACGACAGATTTGTACCTTGTCAGCTCGGGGGTTTGAACTTGCAACCTTCCAGTTACTAGTCCAATGCTCTAACCACTAGGCTACCCTGCCGAAAAAAGAAGATATAAAAACACACATGTTTGATTAAAGCAGATAGAAGATCTGCTAATGATCCCTGTAAGGATTTAAGACAGTATCCTAACTTGTTCAAAAAAGATGTTCCAAAACAATCTGTTCATCACCGGCCATGCTCACTGAGAATCAGCTTGTGTCTGGATCTGCAACAGTTACAACTCTTTACCTTGCATCATATGGTAGAACAGCCAGGTGTTTGGAGTGATATACATTTTTAGGGATGTAGGACAGAATGGTTTTTTAAATACTTTCTAATATTAATTAATTTTACTTAAATATCAGACTTGTTTTACATGTTTTATTCCATTATTAAAGTTGCCAAGAATAAGAAAGTGGGGAATTGTTAAAGATCGGGTCGATAGAAAGCAAACGTGATATCTCAGCGATATACTTGGAAACATTTGGTTTATGTACAGTACATCCAGTACATTCAAATCTTCATAACGTTTACACCTACGAATGTGACCATGGGACTTACAGCCAAATCCTTGACCCAAAGACGATCTCCGGTCTCCATATAGAAAATGATCCTATCTGTCCACTGTACCTGTTGTTCACAGTGTGACCCCCTGCTGTTAGATAGACAGGTAGTTGGATCGCTTTACGTAACAACACACCTGGTTACAGCAGGACAGATGATAGCAACACGAGTTGTGCACTGTAGACTTGCTTAGATGAGCAGGGCAGAGATTATGGCAAGACAAAGAGATTAGGAATGGGAGTGGGGGAGGAGCCTAATATTAGAATTCAACGAATGATTAGAGCCGTTGGATTGTGATGTAACGATATTAATGAATGTTTATATTTCACATACAGGACATGCCCTGAATCACACCAAGACTGCTCTGTTACAGTACAATCATATTGATTTATTATAATTTTATTTCCTTCATGATTTACATATTCATCTTTTTCTATGTTTTTATTTTTTAATTTTTTAAAAATATATTCATGTTTCTGATATTCCTGTATCAATTAATTACTACTGTATATCAAATTATTCATAACCGAACACGTATTTAATATATAAGTCTAGTAAAGTACTTAGTATGAATGCTGACTGTGGCAGTGTGGCGGTCCAGACATCAATGTTTGTGTGTGTGTGTGTGTGTTATGTTAACCAGGTGATAATGCCTTCTGTACGATCGATCTTGAGCCTCTTACCTGTGCGTCAGGTGGAAAAGCTCGGGCCGCCCCACCAACACCCCTCCTTCTCCACCCCCCCGGACAAAGCTCATGTCACCTCTTCACTCAGCTTACTGCAGGATCTGGACTCATGTACACGATAATGATTGTGTGAGGAAAATGTCACCTTGTTCATTGTCTTGTCCTTTAATCAATCAGTTAAGGTCATTTTTTTAATCTTTATTTAACTAGGCAAGTCAGTTAAGAACAAATTCTTATTTACAATGAGGGCCTAGGAACAGTGGGTTAACTGCCTTGTTCAGGGGCAGAATGACAGATTTTTACCTTGTCAGCTCAGGGATTTGATCTAGTAACCTTTACGGATACTAGTCCAACGCTCTAACCACCTGCTGGTTACTAGCCCAATGCTCTAACCACTAGGCTACCTGCTGGTTACTGACCTAATGCTCTAACCACTAGACTACCTGCTGGTTACTGACCTAATGCTCTAACCACTAGGCTACCTGCTGGTTACTGGCCCAACGCTCTAACCACTAGGCTACCTGCTGGTTACTAGTCCAACACTCTAACCACTAGACTACCTGCTGGTTACTAGTCCAACACTCTAACCACTAGACTACCTGCTGGTTACTAGTCCAACACTCTAACCACTAGGCTACCTGCTGGTTACTAGTCCAACACTCTAACCACTAGGCTACCTGCTGGTTACTAGTCCAACACTCTAACCACTAGGCTACCTGCTGGTTACTAGTCCAACACTCTAACCACTAGGCTACCTGCTGGTTACTAGTCCAACACTCTAACCACTAGGCTACCTGCTGGTTACTAGTCCAACACTCTAACCACTAGGCTACCTGCTGGTTACTAGTCCAACACTCTAACCACTAGGCTACCTGCTGGTTACTAGTCCAACACTCTAACCACTAGGCTACCTGCTGGTTACTAGTCCAACACTCTAACCACTAGGCTACCTGCTGGTTACTAGTCCAACGCTCTAACCACTAGGCTACCTGCTGGTTACTAGTCCAACGCTCTAACCACTAGGCTACCTGCTGGCTACTAGTCCAACACTCTAACCACTAGGCTACCTGCCGCCCTAATATACCTTATCAATGCATTTCAATTTCTTGTCCAAATCAACCAAAGTAAGAATTCCTAGAAGAAGTTTACATTCTGAAAATGCAAGGACACATTGAACAACTAACCTCTGCTCCCAGTCAATAACTCCCAACCCACACAGATCTACAGTAGCATGGAAGATGCACAGAGCATTCAGAAAGCATTCAGTCCCTTTGACTTTTTCCACATTATGTTACATTACAGCCTTATTCTAAAATATATATATTTTTTAAATTCCCTCATCAATCTCCACACAATACCCCATAATGACAAAGCGAAAAACAGCTTTTTAGAAATTTTTGCAAATGTAAAAAATTAAATAAATCAGATACCTTATTTACATAAGTATTCAGACCCTTTGCTATGAGACTCCAAATTGAGCTCAGGTGCATCCTGTTTCCATTGATCATCTTTGAGAGTCCACCTGTGGTAAATTCAATTGATTGGACATGATTTGGAAAGGCACACCTGTCTATATAAGGTCCCACAGTTGACAGTGCATTTCAGAGCAAAAACCAAGCCATGAGGATGAAGGAATTGTCTGTAGAGCTCCGAGACAGGATTGTGTTGAGGTATAGATCTGGGAAAGGGTACCAACACATTTCTGCAGCATTGAAGGTCCCCAAGAACAAAGTGGCCTCCATAATTCTTAAATGGAAGAAGTTTGGAACCACCAAGACTCTTCCTAGAGCTGGCCGCCCGGTCAAACTGAGCAATCGGAGGAGAAGGTCCTTGGTCAGGAAGGTGACCCAGAACCCGATGGTCACTCTGACAGAGCACCAGAGTTCCTCTGTGGAGATGGGAGAACCTTCCAGAAGGACAACAATCTCTGTGTCAAATGGCTTGGAGTTTGGAGCCAATGGGCACCTAAAGGACTCAGACCATGAGAAACATGGTTTGATGAAACCATTATTAAATTATTTGGCCTGAATGCCAAGCATCACATCTGGAGGAAACCTGGCACCATCCCTACGGTGAAGCATGGTGGTGATAGCATCATGCTGTGGGGATGTTTTACAGCGGCATTGACTGGGAGACTAGTCAGGATTGAAGGAAAGATGAACGTGGCAAAATACAGAGAGATCCTTGATGAAAACCTGCTCCAGAGCGCTCAGGACCTCAGACTGGAAGCTTCACCTTCCAACAGGACAATGACCCTAAGCACACAGCCAAGACAACGCAGGAGTGGCATTGGGACACGTCTCTGAATGTTTTTGAGTGGCCCTGCCAGAGCCCGGACTTGAACCTGATCAAACATCTCTGGAGAGACCTGAAAATAGCTGTGCAGCGACGTTCCCCATCCAACCTGACCTGAGCTTGAGAGGACCTGCAGAGAAGAATGGGAGAAACTCCCCAAGTACAGGTGTGCCAAGCTTGTAGCTTCATACCCAAGAAAATTAAAGGCTGTAATCGCTGCCAAAGGTGCTTTAACAAAGTACTGAGTAAAGGGTCTGAATACTTATGTAAATGTGATATTTCAGTTTTGAATTTTTTTATACATTTGTTAAATTTGCAAAAACATGTTTTTGTTTTTTTCATTATAGGGTATTGTGATGTCATTATGGGGTATTGTGATGTCATTGTGGGGTATTGTGATGTCATTATGGGGTATTGTGTGTAGATTGATGAGGGGGGGGGGGGGGGGACTATTTAATCCATTTTAGAATAAGGTAACAAAATGTGGGAGAAGTGAAGGGGTCTGAATACTTTCCCGAATGCCTGACTGCATGCGTGTCACAAATAGCAAGAGAGGCAACTAAGTGCCCTGGCTTCTAAAGTCAGGTCACACTCAACCAGTGGTGTCGTAGTATCTCATCTCAGCCTTAACCTGCACTGACACCCTGCCTGTCTGTCCTGTCCAGCCAGCACTGTGCTAAATGAGGGTCACACTCAACCAGTAGTGTAGTAGTATCTCATCTCAGCCTTAACCTGCACTGACACCCTGCCCGTCTGTCCTGTCCAGCCAGCACTGTGCTGAAGTCAGGTCACACTCAACCAGTAGTGTAGTAGTATCTCATCTCAGCCTTAACCTGCACTGACACCCTGCCTGTCTGTCCTGTCCAGCCAGCACTGTGCTAAATGAGGGTCACACTCAACCAGTAGTGTAGTAGTATCTCATCTCAGCCTTAACCTGCACTGACACCCTGCCCGTCTGTCCTGTCCAGCCAGCACTGTGCTAAAGTCAGGTCACACTCAACCAGTAGTGTAGTAGTATCTAATCTCAGCCTTAACCTGCACTGACACCCTGCCTGTCTGTCCTGTCCAGCCAGCACTGTGCTAAAGTCAGGTCACACTCAACCAGTAGTGTAGTAGTATCTCATCTCAGCCTTAACCTGCACTGACACCCTGCCTGTCTGTCCTGTCCAGCCAGCACTGTGCTAAAGTCAGGTCACACTCAACCAGTAGTGTCATAGTATCTCATCTCAGCCTTAACCTGCACTGACACCCTGCCCGTCTGTCCTGTCCAGCCAGCACTGTGCTAAAGTCAGGTCACACTCAACCAGTAGTGTAGTAATATCTAATCTCAGCCTTAACCTGCACTGACACCCTGCCTGTCTGTCCTGTCCAGCCAGCACTGTGCTGAAGTCAGGTCACACTCAACCAGTAGTGTAGTAGTATCTCATCTCAGCCTTAACCTGCACTGACACCCTGCCTGTCTGTCCTGTCCAGCCAGCACTGTGCTAAAGTCAGGTCACACTCAACCAGTAGTGTCATAGTATCTCATCTCAGCCTTAACCTGCACTGACACCCTGCCTGTCTGTCCTGTCCAGCCAGCACTGTGCTAAATGAGGGGCACACTTGACAAACACAGACGGGTATTTTACATTCCTACGGCCACTAGTATTTGTTGACTTAGTTTTAGTTACTGTATATTACAGATCATTTTCGTTATGGGCCTCTGTCTCAAATGGCACCCTAATCCCTATTGTGCACTACATTTGACCAGGAGTCAGACCCTATCTCTCCTGTCCTGACATACCCAGCTAGCACTGCACCATACTGACTGCTCCTATCTCTCCTGTCCTGACATACCCAGCATGCACTGCACCATACTGACTGCTCCTCTCTCTCCTGTCCTGACATACCCAGCATGCACTGCACCATACTGACTGCTCCTCTCTCTCCTGTCCTGACATACCCAGCTAGCGCTGCACCATACTGACTGCTCCTCTCTCTCCTGTCCTGACGTACCCAGCATGCACTGCACCATACTGACTGCTCCTGTCCTGGTTTTGACCACAGCCAGGGTATATGGTGCCATTTGGGAAATAATTGGCACCCTTTGGGCTCCCGAGTGGCGCAGCGGTCTAAGGCACTGCATCGTAGTGCTGGATGGGTCACTACAGACCCTGGTTCGATCCCGGGCTGTATCACAACCAACCAACCCATAGAGCGGCGTACAATTGTCCCGGCGTTGTCCGGGTTTAGGGGAGGGGTTGGCCGTGGTAGGTTGTCATTGTAAAATAAGAATTTGTTCTTTAACTGACTTGCCTAGTTAAATAAAAGTTAGATGAAAATAAATATTCCCTATATAGTGCACTACTTTTGACCAGTAGCTTATTACCTATGGGTTCTGGTAAAAAGTGATGCACTATGTAGGGGAAAGGATGTCCTTTGGGACGCAGAAACAGGAAGCCCATGCCTGCTTGCTGAAGGGCACCTAAAAGCAGGCAGGTGGCTGACCATTCAGGGGCTGCTGCGTGAAAGTTGCCTCTGATCCATAAGAGGTGCGTGTGCCATAATCGTGCACTCTTCTCACACGTCTGTACTAGCAGCACGGCAGTTGGCTGTGTTAAGTGTCTGGGTGGGGGGGGGATCTAGGGTGGGGGGGGGGGGGGGGATCTAGGGTGGGGGGGTGGGGGGGATCTCCTAAACTAGCCAGGCGATGTGAGCTCCGTCAAAGGGCTCAGCGAAGCTCCAATCTGACACTGATCTCCTCTCCTCCAGCCAAGCGCTGAGCGGCTGACCTAGGGTGCATCCCAAACGGCTTCCCGTTCCCCATATAGTGCACTCCCTTTGACCAGGGCCCTTAGGGACTCTCCCCTCTCTGATAGGGCACTATGTAGGGAATAGGGTGTCATTTGGGACACAGTCCTAACCCTGCTGGCTGAGGCCGGGCGCCACAGTGTCCTCCCACCCTCCTCCCTGGGCCGTCCGTTCTGCTGAGGACAGCACCACGTGGCTTTGAGAAGCAGCTGTTTACCATCAGAGATCTAGGTCAGGACAGGAGAGATAGGAGCAGTCAGTATGGTGCAGTGCATGCTGGGTATGTCAGGACAGGAGAGACAGTAGCAGTCAGTATGGTGCAGTGCATGCTGGGTACGTCAGGACAGGAGAGATAGGAGCCGTCAGTATGGTGCTAGCTGGGCAGGTCAGGACAGGAGAGATAGGAGCCGTCAGTATGGTGCTAGCTGGGTACGTCAGGACAGGAGAGAGAGGAGCAGTCAGTATGGTGCAGTGCATGCTGGGTACGTCACGACAGGAGAGAGAGGAGCAGTCAGTATGGTGCTAGCTGGGCAGGTCAGGACAGGAGAGACAGGAGCAACACAGGAGAACAAGAGATGACTTAGGGCTTCTTTAGAACAACACAGGAGAACAAGAGATGACTTTGGGGTTCTTTAGATAGATACAAAAAAATTGGGTGGGGGGCTGTATCACCTCTTTCCCCATTTCACGACGATACTGTATGTCTGTGAAGTATGACTGAAGTATGACCAGTGATTTGTATGGTTTGTAAGTCAAGTGTTGTCCATGTGTGTCCTGTGGTTTATAAGTCAAGTGTTGTCCATGTGTGTCCTGTGGTTTATAAGTCAAGTGTTGTCCATGTGTGTCCTGTGGTTTATAAGTGGCACGTTCTGACCTTAGTTCTTTTATTTAGGTCTTTGTTTTAGTATGGTCAGGGCGTGAGTTGGGTGGGTTGTCTATGTTCGTTTTTTCTATGTTGTGTTTATGTGTTTGGCCTGGTATGGTTCTCAATCAGAGGCAGGTGTCGTTAGTTGTCTCTGATTGAGAATCATACTTAGGTAGCCTTTTTCCACCTGTGTTTCGTGGGTGTTTATTTTCTGTTCTGTGTTTTGTATTTCAGCATTCAGGACTGTTTCGTTTTGTTTCGTTCTCGTTGTTTTTGTTTTGTGTTCATATAATAAATACAATATGGACACTTACCACGCTGCGCATTGGTCCTCCGATCCTTCTTACTACTCCTCCTCAGAAGGGGAGGACGAGAATCGTTACAATAAGTCAAGTATTGTCCATGTGTGTCTTGGGATGTACACTATATACTGTATGTGCCAGGTTTGCCTGTGTTTTAGCCAGACACATTTCCCTGTGTTTTAGCCAGACACCTTTCCTTGTGTTTGGACTAGTAACCAGCAGGTAGCCTAGTGGTTAGAGCGTTGGACTAGTAACCAGCAGGTAGCCTAGTGGTTAGAGTGTTGGACTAGTAACCAGCAGGTAGCCTAGTGGTTAGAGTGTTGGGCCAGTAACCAGCAGGTAGCCTAGTGGTTAGAGTGTTGGACTAGTAACCAGCAGGTAGCCTAGTGGTTAGAGTGTTGGACTAGTAACCAGCAGGTAGCCTAGTGGTTATAGTGTTGGACTAGTAACCAGCAGGTAGCCGAGTGGTTAGAGCGTTGGACTAGTAACCAGCAGGTAGCCTAGTGGTTATAGTGTTGGACTAGTAACCAGCAGGTAGCCTAGTGGTTATAGTGTTGGACTAGTAACCAGCAGGTAGCCTAGTGGTTAGAGCGTTGGACTAGTAACCAGCAGGTAGCCTAGTGGTTATAGTGTTGGACTAGTAACCAGCAGGTAGCCTAGTGGTTAGAGCGTTGGACTAGTAACCAGCAGGTAGCCTAGTGGTTAGAGCGTTGGACTAGTAAACGTAAAGGTTGCTAGATCAAATCCCTGAGCTGACGAGGTAAAAATCTGTCGTTCTGCCCCTGAACAGGCAGTTAACCCACTGTTCCTAGATCGTCATTGAAAATAGGAATTTGTTCTGAACTGATTTGCCTAGTTAAAAAATGAACACTTCTTAACAATGTCACGCCCTGGCCTTTGTTTTCTTTATTATTTTGGTTAGGTCAGGGTGTGACATGGAGGATTTAAGTGTTTTTCACTAGTCTAGGGGTTTTTGTATGTTATGGGGCTGCGTCCTTTCTAGGTAGTTTTGTATGTCTATGGTTGCCTAGATTGCAGTTTATCACAGTGCCATCCGTTTTGTCACTAAAGCACCTTATACCACCCACCACTGCGACTTGTATGCTCTAGTCGGCTGGCCCTCGCTACATATTCGTCGCCAGACCCACTGGCTCCAGGTCATCTACAAGTCCATGCTAGGTAAAGCTCCGCCTTATCTCAGTTCACTGGTTACGATGGCAACACCCATCCGTAGCACGCGCTCCAGCAGGTGTATCTCACTGATCATCCCTAAAGCCAACACCTCATTTGGCCGCCTTTCGTTCCAGTTCTCTGCTGCCTGTGATTGGAACGAATTGCAAAAATCGCTGAAGTTGGAGACTTTTATCTCCCTCACCAACTTCAAACATCTGCTATCTGAGCAGCTAACCGATCGCTGCAGCTGTACATAGTCTATTGGTAAATAGCCCACCCATTTTCACCTACCTCATCCCCATACTGTTTTTATTTATTTATTTTTCTGCTCTTTTGCACACCAATATCTCTACCTTTACATAACCATCTGATCATTTATCACTCCAGTGTTAATCTGCATAATTGTAATTATTTGCCTACCTTCTCATGCCTTTTGCACACAATGTATATATAGACTCCCCTTTTTTCTACTGTGTTATTGACTTGTTAATTGTTTACTCCATGTGTAACTCTGTGTTGTCTGTTCACACTGCTATGCCTTATCTTGGCCAGGTCGCAGTTGCAAATGAGAACTTGTTCTCAACTAGCCTACCTGGTTAAATAAAGGTGAAATAAAAAAATAAAATAAAATTGGTTCTCAATTAGAGGCAGCTAGCTGTCTGTCGTTGTCTCTGATTGGGAACCATATTTAGGCAGCCATGTTTTTTGGGGGTATTTTGTGGGTGGTTGTCTTCTGTCATTGCACCACATAGGACTGTTTCGGTTTTCCACATTTGTTGTTTTGTATTTTGTAGTGTTCTCGTTTATCGTCTGTATTAAAGATGTTGAACACTAACCACGCTGCATTTTGGTCCTCCTCTCCTTCAGCGGAAGAAAACCGTTACACTTTAATTGAAAATAATAGTAATGATCAATAAAAATGAGTACTAGTGTTTGGTCATTTGATTGCGTTTACACCCCGTTCACCTCCCTATAACCTGGTCTCGGGGCTGCGACTCACTCAAAGCCCTTCTTCATCCACCATCCACCATCCACCCAGGATTAGATTACAATCTAGATTAGGCTCGTTCCTTCTGGAAATATGGAGTACACAAGCAGATTAGTGTTAATGCCGGGAGATCAGGAGGAAATTACCTTTATTTTTGTGTTATTGTTCATAACTGTACATGGTCATCTGAGAAATGTTAACAAAGTTGCTCGTGACATATGTAAATTATTATAGATCTGATCTAGCTGGTAATTGTGTTTTGGGATATGTTGAAGTTCTCTGAGGGAAAGGAAATGAATGAGCATTATCAATGGGTATTGTTATTGTTTCACCTCCCCACCCCCCACCCTCCCTGACCCCCACCTCACTACTCACCTCCCTCACCCCCCCACCCCCCACCCTCCCTGACCCCCACCTCACTACTCACCTCCCTCACCCCCACCCTCCCTGACCCCCACCTCCCTACTCACCTCCCTCCCTGACCCCCACCTCACTACTCACCTCCCTCACCCACCCCCCACCCTTCCTGACCCCCACCTCCCTACTCACCTCCCTCACCCCCACCCCCAAGCCTCTCATCTCCTGATTGCTGACACGGCCACTTGTGGATTAAAGAATCAGTCATGCCTCGACCACACGACACACGGCTGAAGACAAAAGCTGAAGGGGGGCACGTTTAGGAGATCCGGGGGGTTGGAGTTGGTTAGTTAGGGGACTAGAAGAGAGGGATGGGGGATACAGGGAGGGATAGGGTAGGGAGTCGTTTAGGGCAGGGAGTAGTGTAGGGCAGGGAGTAGTTTAGGGCAGGGAGTAGTGTAGGGTAGGGAGTAGTGTAGGGCAGGGAGTCATTTGGGGCAGGGAGTAGCATAGGGTAGGGAGTCGTTTAGGGCAGGGAGTAGGATAGGGAGTAGTTTAGGGTAGGGAGTCGTTTAGGGTATGGAGTAGTGTAGGGTAGGGAGTCGTTTAGGGCCCTTCAAAGAGCCCCTTCCGTACCGCCTCCCAAACTCCCCCCCCCCCCCCCCCCCCTCCGTACCCCCTCCCAAACTTCCTCTCCCCCTCATAGACCCCCCCCCACCACCACCATCTGCTGAGATGACCATCATTATCAGAATGAGAAAATCAATTGCTTAAGTAAATATCACAGGCATGTAAGCTCATTTCACCAAGTAAATTAAACATTGGGACGACTTAGCTTAAAGTCCATTTACTGCTGACTGAGATGGAGAAGGTTTATTATGGGGGGGTGCTGCTAGAGTTGTTACAGGGTCTGGGATGGGGGGGGGGGGTTCTAGCTAGTGTTGTTACAGGGTCTGGGATGGGGGGGTGCTGCTAGTGTTGTTACAGGGTCTGGGATGGGGGGGGGGGTTCTAGCTAGTGTTGTTACAGGGTCTGGGATGTGGGGGGGGTTCTAGCTAGTGTTGTTACAGGGTCTGGGATGGGGGGGTGCTGCTAGTGTTGTTACAGGGTCTGGGATGGGGGGGTTCTAGCTAGTGTTGTTACAGGGTCTGGGATGGGGGGGTTCTAGCTAGTGTTGTTACAGGGTCTGGGATGGGGGGGTTCTAGCTAGTGTTGTTACAGGGTCTGGGATGGGGGGGTGCTGCTAGTGTTGTTACAGGGTCTGGGATGGGGGGGTTCTAGCTAGTGTTGTTACAGGGTCTGGGATGGGGGGGATTCTAGCTAGTGTTGTTACAGGGTCTGGGATGGGGGGGATTCTAGCTAGTGTTGTTACAGGGTCTGGGATGGGGGGGGTTCTAGCTAGTGTTGTTACAGGGTCTGGGATGGGGGGGATTCTAGCTAGTGTTGTTACAGGGTCTGGGATGGGGGGGATTCTAGCTAGTGTTGTTACAGGGTCTGGGATGGGGGGGATTCTAGCTAGTGTTGTTACAGGGTCTGGGATGGGGGGGGTTCTAGCTAGTGTTGTTACAGGGTCTGGGATGGGGGGGATTCTAGCTAGTGTTGTTACAGGGTCTGGGATGGGGGGGGTTCTAGCTAGTGTTGTTACAGGGTCTGGGATGGGGGGGTGCTGCTAGTGTTGTTACAGGGTCTGGGATGGGGGGGTTCTAGCTAGTGTTGTTACAGGGTCTGGGATGGGGGGGTTCTAGCTAGTGTTGTTACAGGGTCTGGGATGGGGGGGTGCTGCTAGTGTTGTTACAGGGTCTGGGATGGGGGGGTTCTAGCTAGTGTTGTTACAGGGTCTGGGATGTGGGGGGTTCTAGCTAGTGTTGTTACAGGGTCTGGGATGGGGGGGGGGGTTCTAGCTAGTGTTGTTACAGGGTCTCGGATTGGGGGATTCTAGCTAGTGTTGTTACAGGGTCTGGGATGGGGGGGGGTTCTAGCTAGTGTTGTTACAGGGTCTCGGATTGGGGGATTCTAGCTAGTGTTGTTACAGGGTCTGGGGCGGGGGGGAAGAGGGTTCTAGCTAGTGTTGTTACAGGGTCTGGGATGTGGGGGATTCTAGCTAGTGTTGTTACAGGGTCTGGGATGGGGGGGTTCTAGCTAGTGTTGTTACAGGGTCTCGGATTGGGGGATTCTAGCTAGTGTTGTTACAGGGTCTGGGGCGGGGGGGAAGAGGGTTCTAGCTAGTGTTGTTACAGGGTCTGGGATGTGTGGGGAGGAGGGTTCTAATTCGTGTTGTTACAGGGTCTGGGATTTGCGGGTTCTAGCTAGTGTTGTTACAGGATCTGGGATGTGTGTGTGTGTGTGTGTGTGTGTGGGTGTGGGGGGGTTCTAGCTAGTGTTGTTACAGGGTCTGGGATGGGGGGGGGGGGGTTGTGATAGATTCTCACTAGCTGTAAACGGCCTTATTATATTAGGAAACAGAATAAACTGTTGGTGTGACGAACAGTATAAGAGTTGTTTAAAATGTACTGTCATGCAGATGAACCCGTTCATATCCAGGTCATCTGAATTTAATCAATATTTAATGTCTTCAATACACATTGTGGCACTCATAAACACACAGCCAATAATGGTGTCGTCTGACTGTCCAGAACACAGATGTTCCTTAAAGAGTCACTCAGAGTTCAATACAACACAACAATAACGCTTGTAACTGGCATCTGGCCCAGCCCGCCCAAGGCACCCTTACCACAGTTTATAGCCAGTAACAAGGCACCCTTACCACAGTTTATAGCCAGTAACAAGGCACCCTTACCACAGCTTATAGCCAGTAACAAGGCACCCTTACCACAGCTTATAGCCAGTAACAAGGCACCCTTACCACAGTTTATAGCCAGTAACAAGGCACCCTTACCACAGCTTATAGCCAGTAACAAGGCAGTCATACCACCCTTACCACAGCTTATAGCCAGTAACAAGGCACCCTTACCACAGCTTATAGCCAGTAACAAGGCACCCTTACCACAGCTTATAGCCAGTAACAAGGCACCCTTACCACAGCTTATAGCCAGTAACAAGGCAGTCATACCACCCTTACCACAGCTTATAGCCAGTAACAAGGCAGTCATACCACCCTTACCACAGCTTATAGCCAGTAACAAGGCAGTCATACCACCCTTACCACAGCTTATAGCCAGTAACAAGGCAGTCATACCACCCTTACCACAGTTTATAGCCAGTAACAAGGCAGTCATACCACCCTTACCACAGTTTATAGCCAGTAACAAGGCAGTCATACCACCCTTACCACCGTTTATAGCCAGTAACAAGGCAGTCATACCACCCTTACCACAGTTTATAGCCAGTAACAAGGCAGTCATACCACCCTTACCACAGTTTATAGCCAGTAACAAGGCAGTCATACCACCCTTACCACAGCTTATAGCCAGTAACAAGGCAGTCATACCACCCTTACCACAGTTTATAGCCAGTAACAAGGCACCCTTACCACAGTTTATAGCCAGTAACAAGGCAGTCATACCACCCTTACCACAGCTTATAGCCAGTAACAAGCCAGTCATACCACCCTTACCACAGTTTATAGCCAGTAACAAGGCACCCTTACCACAGTTTATAGCCAGTAACAAGGCAGTCATACCACCCTTACCACAGTTTATAGCCAGTAACAAGGCAGTCATACCACCCTTACCACAGCTTATAGCCAGTAACAAGGCAGTCATACCACCCTTACCACAGTTTATAGCCAGTAACAAGGCACCCTTAACACAGCTTATAGCCAGTAACAAGGCAGTCATACCACCCTTACCACAGCTTATAGCCAGTAACAAGGCACCCTTACCACAGTTTATAGCCAGTAACAAGGCAGTCATACCACCCTTACCACAGTTTATAGCCAGTAACAAGGCACCCTTACCACAGCTTATAGCCAGTAACAAGGCAGTCATACCACCCTTACCACAGCTTATAGCCAGTAACAAGGCACCCTTAAAACAGTTTATAGCCAGTAACAAGGCAGTCATACCACCCTTACCACAGCTTATAGCCAGTAACAAGGCACCCTTAAAACAGTTTATAGCCAGTAACAAGGCAGTCATACCACCCTTACCACAGTTTATAGCCAGTAACAAGGCACCCTTACCACCCTTACCACAGTTTATAGCTAGTAACAAAGCAGTCATACCACCCTTACCACAGTTTATAGCCAATAACAAAGCAGTCATACCACCCTTACCACAGCTTATAGCCAGTAACAAGCCAGTCATACCACAGCTTATAGCCAATAACAAGCCAGTCATACCACAGCTTATAGCCAGTAACAAGGCAGTCATACCACCCTTACCACAGCTTATAGCCAGTAACAAGCCAGTCATACCACCCTTACCACAGCTTATAGCCAGTAACAAGGCAGTCATACCACCCTTACCACAGCTTATAGCCAATAACAAGCCAGTCATACCACAGCTTATAGCCAATAACAAGCCAGTCATACCACAGCTTATAGCCAGTAACAAGCCAGTCATACCACCCTTACCACAGCTTATAGCCAGTAACAAGCCAGTCATACCACCCTTACCACAGCTTATAGCCAGTAACAAGGCACCCTTACCACCCTTACCACAGTTTATAGCTAGTAACAAAGCAGTCATACCACCCTTACCACAGTTTATAGCCAGTAACAAAGCAGTCATACCACCCTTACCACAGCTTATAGCCAGTAACAAGGCAGTCATACCACCCTTACCACAGCTTATAGCCAGTAACAAGCCAGTCATACCACAGCTTATAGCCAATAACAAGGCACCCTTACCACAGCTTATAGCCAGTAACAAGGCAGCCGGCTCAATGTATCCATATGACCTATAAACCAGTATCTTATAGCCAGTAACAAGGCAGCCGGTCCAATGTGTCCATATGACCGATACACCAGTATCTTATAGCCAGTAACAAGCCAGTCATACCAAATCAAATCAAATCAAATGTATTTATATAGCCCTTCGTACATCAGCTGATATCTCAAAGTGCTGTACAGAAACCCAGCCTAAAACCCCAAACAGCAAGCAATGCAGGTGTAGGAGCACGGTGGCTAGGAAAAACACCCTAGAAAGGCCAAAACATAGGAAGAAACCTAGAGAGGAACCAGGCTATGTGGGGTGACCAGTCCTCTTCTGGCTGTGCCGGGTGGAGATTATAACAGAACATGGCCAAGATGTTCAAATGTTCATAAATGACCAGCATGGTTGAATAATAATAAGGCAGAACAGTTGAAACTGGAGCAGCAGCACGGTCAGGTGGACTGGGGACAGCAAGGAGTCATCATGTCAGGTAGTCCTGGGGCATGGTCCTAGGGCTCAGGTCCTCCGAGAGAGAGAAAGAAAGAGAGAAGGAGAGAACGCACACTTAGATTCACACAGGACACCGAATAGGACAGGAGAAGTACTCCAGATATAACAAACTGACCCTAGCCCCCCCAACACATAAACTACTGCAGCATAAATACTGGAGGCTGAGACAGGAGGGGTCAGGAGACACTGTGGCCCCATCCGAGGACACCCCCGGACAGGGCCAAACAGGAAGGATATAACCCCACCCACTTTGCCAAAGCACAGCCCCCACACCACTAGAGGGATATCTTCAACCACCAACTTACCATCCTGAGACAAGCCTGAGTATAGCCCACAAAGACCTCCGCCACGGCACAACCCAAGGTGGGGGCGCCAACCCAGACAGGATGACCACATCAGTGAATCAACCCACTCAGGTGACGCACCCCCTCCAGGGACGGCATGAGAGAGCCCTAGTAAGCCAGTGACTCAGCCCCTGTAATAGGGTTAGAGGCAGAGAATCCCAGTGGAAAGAGGGGAACCGGCCAGGCAGAGACAGCAAGGGCGGTTCGTTGCTCCAGAGCCTTTCCGTTCACCTTCCCACTCCTGGGCCAGACTACACTCAATCATATGACCCACTGAAGAGATGAGTCTTCAGTAAAGACTTAAAGGTTGAGACCGAGTTTGCGTCTCTGACATGGGTAGGCAGACCGTTCCATAAAAAATGGAGCTCTATAGGAGAAAGCCCTGCCTCCAGCTGTTTGCTTAGAAATTCTAGGGACAATTAGGAGGCCTGCGTCTTGTGACCGTAGCGTACGTGTAGGTATGTACGGCAGGACCAAATCAGAGAGACAGGTAGGAGCAAGCCCATGTAATGCTTTGTAGGTTAGCAGTAAAACCTTGAAATCAGCCCTTGCTTTGACAGGAAGCCAGTGTAGAGAGGCTAGCACTGGAGTAATATGATAAATTTTTTTGGTTCTAGTCAGGATTCTAGCAGCCGTATTTAGCACTAACTGAAGTTTATTTAGTGCTTTATCCGGGTAGCCGGAAAATAGAGCATTGCAGTAGTCTAACCTAGAAGTGACAAAAGCATGGATTAATTTTTCTGCATCATTTTTGGACAGAAAGTTTCTGATTTTTGCAATGTTACGTAGATGGAAAAAAGCTGTCCTTGAAATGGTCTTGATATGTTCTTCAAAAGAGAGATCAGGGTCCAGAGTAACGCCGAGGTCCTTCACAGTTTTATTTGAGACGACTGTACAACCATTAAGATTAATTGTCAGATTCAACAGAAGATCTCTTTGTTTCTTGGGACCTAGAACAAGCATCTCTGTTTTGTCCGAGTTTAAAAGTAGAAAGTTTGCAGCCATCCACTTCCTTATGTCTGAAACACATGCTTCTAGCAAGGGCAATTTTGGGGCTTCACCATGTTTCATTGAAATGTGTGTCATCCGCATAGCAGTGAAAGTTAACATTATGTTTTCGAATAACATCCCCAAGAGGTAAAATATATAGTGAAAACAATAGTGGTCCTAAAACGGAACCTTGAGGAACACCGAAATGTACAGTTGATTTGTCAGAGGACAAACCATTCACAGAGACAAACTGATATCTTTCCGACAGATAAGATCTAAACCAGGCCAGAACTTGTCCGTGTAGACCAATTTGGGTTTCCAATCTCTCCAAAAGAATGTGGTGATCGATGGTATCAAAAGCAGCACTAAGGTCTAGGAGCACGAGGACAGATGCAGAGCCTCGGTCCGATGCCATTAAAATGTCATTTACCACCTTCACAAGTGCCGTCTCAGTGCTATGATGGGGTCTAAAACCAGACTGAAGCATTTCATATACATTGTTTGTCTTCAGGAAGGCAGTGAGTTGCTGCGCAACAGCCTTTTCTAAAATTTTTGAGAGGAATGGAAGATTCGATATAGGCCAATAGTTTTTTATATTGTCTGGGTCAAGGTTTGGCTTTTTCAAGAGAGGTTTTATTACTGCCACTTTTAGTGAGTTTGGTACACATCCGGTGGATAGAGAGCCGTTTATTATGTTCGACATAGGAGGGCCAAGCACAGGAAGCAGCTCTTTCAGTAGTTTAGTTGGAATAGGGTCCAGTATGCAGCTTGAAGGTTTAGAGGCCATGATTATTTTCATCATTGTGTCAAGAGATATAGTACTAAAACACTTGAGCGTCTCTCTTGATCCTAGGTCCTGGCAGAGTTGTGCAGACTCAGGACAACTGAGCTTTGAAGGAATACACAGATTTAAAGAGGAGTCCGTAATATGCTTTCTAATAATCATAATCTTTTCCTCAAAGAAGTTCATGAATTTATCACTGCTAAAGTGAAAGTCATCCTCTCTTGGGGAATGCTGCTTTTTAGTTAGCTTTGCGATAGTATCAAAAAGGAATTTTGGGTTGTTCTTATTTTCCTCAATTAAGTTAGAAAAATAGGATGATCGAGCAGCAGTAAGGGCTCTTCGGTACTGCACAGTACTGTCTTTCCAAGCTAGTTGGAAGACTTCCAGTTTGGTGTGGCGCCATTTCCGTTCCAATTTTCTGGAAGCTTGCTTCAGAGCTCGGGTATTTTCTGTGTACCAGGGAGCTAGTTTCTTATGAGAAATGTTTTTAATTTTTAGGGGTGCAACTGCATCTAGGGTATTGCGCAAGGTTAAATTGAGTTCCTCAGTTAGGTGGTTAACTGATTTTTGTCCTCTGGCGTCCTTGGGTAGACAGAGGGAATCTGGAAGGACATCAAGGAATCTTTGTGTTGTCTGTGAATTTATAGCACGACTTTTGATGTTCCTTGGTTGGGGTCTGAGCAGATTATTTGTTGCAATTGCAAATGTAATAAAATGGTGGTCCGATAGTCCAGGATTATGAGGAAAAACATTAAGATCCACAACATTTATTCCATGGGACAAAACTAGGTCCAGCGTATGACTGTGACAGTGAGTGGGTCCAGAGACATGTTGGACAAAACCCACTGAGTCGATGATGGCTCCAAAAGCCTTTTGGAGTGGGTCTGTGGACTTTTCCATGTGAATATTAAAGTCACCAAAGATTAGAATATTATCTGCTATGACTACAAGGTCCGATAGGAATTCAGGGAACTCAGTGAGGAACGCTGTATATGGCCCAGGAGGCCTGTAAACAGTAGCTATAAAAAGTGATCGAGTAGGCTGCATAGATTTCATGACTACTTTTTTTTTGTCAATTTAAATTTGCTATCGTAAATGTTAGCAACACCTCCCTTACCACAGCTTATAGCCAGTAACAAGGCAGCCGGTCCAATGTGTCCATATGACTGATAAACCAGTATCTTATAGCCAGCAACAAGGCAGCCGGCCCAATGTGTCCGTATGACTGATAAACCAGTATCTTATAGCCAGTAAACATCATCCCGCCCAAAATGCAGACCAGTAATTTACAGCAGATGTCTTTCTGGAACAGAATATCTGTTTTTACTAATTCATCGTATTTAATTTCGGCTAGGCCTAATTAAAATAATACCCTTGCTTTCGGGTGAATATTAGCTTCATAATATTAAATTCTCAAACCCTCTTAGCTGTTAATCGTTAATCCAAGGCAAATTAATTAATTTTGCCCCTCAAAAAATATCCTTAATGTGAAATCCCATCCATACTTTGTGGTGTAACTGTCAAAATAACCCACTTACACCCACTGGTGTTGTCCCTTTTCTCTGTAAACGGATTTGGGGAGAACAATATTGGCATCCATTAGACATGACAGATTGACTGATGTTCCCCAGACCCTCCCAGACACACAGACTCGGCGTGGTGGTTAGTTATGGCCTGGTCCCAGATCTGTTTGTGTTTTCTAGTACACAAAATGTGACAATGACCATAGGAGTTGGCAAGATATTCAAAACAGATCTATGCCTATTGTGACTCTGAAGAGAGAGAGAGAGAGGCGTCAGTCCAGGATTAGCGACCAGCGGCTCCATGTCAGTGAGTGAAAGGCTACGAGCATGCTGGACGGACAGACAGACATGGCTGTGGGTCTTATCGGTGATAAACACACACACACACACACACACACACACACACACACTCGGGTCATGGCACACTTCTACAGGGGATGATAAGACAACGGGACGGATTTCTGTCACCTGTGGGGACATGATGCCGACCTCTGGCCGGGTCACACAATCCCAAAACTCTGTGACACGTGAAACGCTTCATGCACCTGCAGACACACACTCTGCCAGACCAACGACTTATACTTTAATCGCCTTCAGATGACGATCATGTCATGTCAGTGATTTAGGGGATAAGCAGACTCTGGTACATTGCGTATGTTGATATTTGTTGGGTGAGTCCGAGATAAAGAGTTTAAATTGAGATGTATTATAACTAATAAACTCTTGATTTTATGTTTACACAAGTCATTGGCGACATTTATTATTATTGATTTATTTCACCTTTATTTAACCAGGTAGGCTAGTTGAGAACACCTTTATTTAACCAGGTAGGCCAGTTGAGAACACCTTTATTTAACCAGGTAGGCTAGTTGAGAACACCTTTATTTAACCAGGTAGGCTAGTTGAGAACACCTTTATTTAACCAGGTAGGCTAGTTGAGAACACCTTTATTTAACCAGGTAGGCTAGTTGAGAACACCTTTATTTAACCAGGTAGGCTAGTTGAGAACACCTTTATTTAACCAGGTAGGCTAGTTGAGAACACCTTTATTTAACCAGGTAGGCCAGTTGAGAACACCTTTATTTAACCAGGTAGGCTAGTTGAGAACACCTTTATTTAACCAGGTAGGCTAGTTGAGAACACCTTTATTTAACCAGGTAGACTAGTTGAGAACACCTTTATTTAACCAGGTAGGCTAGTTGAGAACACCTTTATTTAACCAGGTAGGCTAGTTGAGAACACCTTTATTTAACCAGGTAGGCCAGTTGAGAACACCTTTATTTAACCAGGTAGGCCAGTTGAGAACACCTTTATTTAACCAGGTAGGCCAGTTGAGAACACCTTTATTTAACCAGGTAGGCTAGTTGAGAACACCTTTATTTAACCAGGTAGGCTAGTTGAGAACACCTTTATTTAACCAGGTAGGCTAGTTGAGAACACCTTTATTTAACCAGGTAGGCTAGTTGAGAACACCTTTATTTAACCAGGTAGGCTAGTTGAGAACACCTTTATTTAACCAGGTAGGCTAGTTGAGAACACCTTTATTTAACCAGGTAGGCTAGTTGAGAACACCTTTATTTAACCAGGTAGTCCAGTTGAGAACACCTTTATTTAACCAGGTAGGCCAGTTGAGAACACCTTTATTTAACCAGGTAGGCTAGTTGAGAACACCTTTATTTAACCAGGTAGGCTAGTTGAGAACACCTTTATTTAACCAGGTAGGCCAGTTGAGAACACCTTTATTTAACCAGGTAGGCTAGTTGAGAACACCTTTATTTAACCAGGTAGGCCAGTTGAGAACACCTTTATTTAACCAGGTAGGCCAGTTGAGAACACCTTTATTTAACCAGGTAGGCCAGTTGAGAACACCTTTATTTAACCAGGTAGGCTAGTTGAGAACACCTTTATTTAACCAGGTAGGCTAGTTGAGAACACCTTTATTTAACCAGGTAGGCCAGTTGAGAACACCTTTATTTAACCAGGTAGGCTAGTTGAGAACACCTTTATTTAACCAGGTAGGCCAGTTGAGAACACCTTTATTTAACCAGGTAGGCCAGTTGAGAACACCTTTATTTAACCAGGTAGGCCAGTTGAGAACACCTTTATTTAACCAGGTAGGCTAGTTGAGAACAAGTTCTCATGTACAACTGCGACCTGGCCAAGACATTGCAATTAGAGATGAAACAATAGAGGATTAACAGTCATGCTGCCTTGATAAAGGCATTTCAATACAAGAGTAATGTCCACCACATCACTGACAGGAGTATACAGGACATCATGTTTTACAGTGTTTTGTCTATTCTCTAGTTATTGTTCCACTCTATGAGGTTACGAACCAGGACTCTGCTGATTCCAACCAATTCACCACAAAACCAATTCGAAACCAATTCACCACGAAACCAATTCACCACAAAACCCAATTCACCACAAAACCCAATTCACCACGAAACCAATTCACCACGAAACCAATTCACCACAAAACCCAATTCACCACAAAACCCAATTCACCACGAAACCAATTCACCACGAAACCAATTCACCACAAAACCCAATTCACCACAAAACCAATTCACCACAAAACCAATTCACCACAAAACCAATTCACCACAAAACCCAATTCACCACAAAACCAATTCACCACAAAACCAATTCACCACAAAACCAATTCACCACAAAACCAATTCTCTAGTTATTGTTCCACTCTATGAGGTTACGAACCAGGACTCTGCTGATTCCAACCAATTCACCACAAAACCAATTCACCACTAAATCAATTCACCACAAAACCAATTCACCACAAAACCAATTCACCACAAAACCAATTCACCACAAAACCAATTCAGCTTAAACCAATTCACCATAGCAGTGTGGCTTGTGACCATGCATCGAGCCCTTACACTCCAGCCCTGGCTTACTCTAGCCTTCCCAGGCCAGCGGACAGTTAGCCATGTAGGCCAGGCCTGGCTATGTAATGAGGAACCTACCTGGGCTGTCACCTGAGCTGTACCTCTCCCCGCGAGGCCGTCTGGGCCGGGCTCCTGTAACCTTGCTCCTTATCTTATCTCCTATTGTAACCTGGCTGTAATAACCTCTCTCATTATCTTATCTCCCATTGTAACCTGGCTGTTATAGCCTCTCTCTCATGATGGATGATGTTCCTGTCTGATTACAGCGGGACAAAACACCCAGAGATCACCTTTCTACTGTATAGCCAAAAGGCCAAGTCCTCCAGCCCTCATCCACTCTGCCAGGGGACCAAGTCCTCCAGCCCTCATCCACTCTGCTAGGGGACCAAGTCCTCCAGCCCTCATCCACTCTGCCAGGGGACCAAGTCCTCCAGCCCTCATCCACTCTGCCAGGGGACCAAGTCAGTCCTAGCCCTCTGCCAGAGGCAGAAGAAGTTAGTTGGCCCTGGCCCCTGCTACAGGGCTATGATTGGAAATTCACTTAAATGCACTCTTTTGTCAAGGTGCCAAAACATAATGGAAGAGTTTTTATAGGTGACTGATCATCGATTATCAAGGAAGGCACACTCATCGAAAGGTGTCTCTTTCAGATTTGAGCTAAATTTATAATTTAATCGATTGATCGAAAGATTCTTCATTACAAGAAAATCAGCACATAAACCCACTATCTATATCATGTACCCCTGATAAGATACAGACAGAGAGGAACAACTCTCCCGAGTACTAGATAGGAATAGACTAGAGTTCTGTATGGTGCGAGCTGAGGCAAAACCCACAGGAAGGAAAAACACAGAGTATAAATCATTCAAAAACAGTCTCCTCTGCCTGAGATCAGGTCACTGTCCTGCCTTGTATAAATCAGATTGGTAACCTGTGCTCTTTTTTACCTGAGACACTGAGTCCCATCTCTCTATGCCCCCGGTGAGGACAGACGGGTCATTATCCATGCCACAGGGGACAAAGACGAGCCGGCACCCGATTCCCCCTCTGCCCCCGTCGCCGGGCCGGTGTCTGGTTACAGCGGCAACGACACACGGCAACCCCGGGATGTTGCCGGGGCCCGGGTTCATCTCTGACCTCGGCGAGAGGTAGGTCGCTCACCAAATCACATTAAAGTTTCAGAAGGCCCAAAGGTCCCAGTCAGCAGTGTTAACAGCACCATTGTCCCCCAGTCCTCCCGGCTCAAAGGACCAGTGTAACGTGGCACTTGTATGTCCCCCTCACTGCCACCCCCCTGGATCTCACAGATAGAGTATCCCTGCCGGTGCACAGAGGGATGTGTGTGTTTGTATGTGTTCACCTAGGGGGGCTGGCATCCTAGCAGGGGATACACTGTGTTCCCCCCCCCCCCCAAAAAAAAATAGCCATGTTATATTTTTGTTTCAATCCCATTTATTTTGGGGGGGAATGAAGTGCTTGTGTTGAGACGGAGACTGAGCGGTTAGTGATGTGTTGTTGTGTTAGCAGGAAAGTTCAGTTCATGCTTTAACGGGATGTGATCAGGCTCTGTCTGGTCTGGCTCAGATCAAGGGATTGCTGTGAGGCACATTAAAGGTGTATCACATTAAACCTGCTCCTGTCTCATGTAATCACAAGAGCACAGAGACAAGGTAAAAGGTATTTCCCTGTACTGTACCGTTGCTATGAGCTCATCCTTCTACACACAACTGTAAATCTACATACTCATTCGCTATCAGGTTTTTTGTTACCCAATCGGGTTGCTTTACCAAACTAGATTTTATTGTAATCTGCAAAATGACAAAATATATATTTTTTAAATCCTCAGCTGGCGGGCATTGTAAGAGAAATGTCCACTCTCTTTAAGAGAATACAGTATTTGTCTACTTGGGCTGTTGTTTATACAGGCAGCCCAATTCTGATATTTTGCCCAATTATGGGCAAAATAAATAATCTGATTAGTCAAAGGACCAATTAGTTTTAAAAAATCTATCAGAATGTTGCAATCGCTTTTTTGTTTGGTTTCCTCAACAGGTTGCAACCGATATTTAGCAGCACTATCCATAAAGATCACACCATGGCCATCTGTCATATAAAGTCTCTAAATCTCTAAGACCCTGGGGTTAACTACTGTTGACTGTTACAATGGGAGATAAAGCAATGATTATTGCTTTGGGTTTTCTTGTTCGACAGCATGAAAACAAACTGTATTTGCACCAGACAAAAGAACACCTGCTACAGATAATTGTGCCATCACAGCAAAGGCTATTTTTTGTAAACGGCAGATGATTTATACAGTGGAAATATTCAGTTTACAATTGTAGTTGAGGGATTGCAGCCAGCATTGGAAAAAAGAATACTACAAACAATGAATACGAAATCAAGCAGCTATCAGTCACACGTCTCCCCGAAAAACAAACGTGGAGTACAGAGACCCAGGTCACTCCATTCTGCTTTCAACTACCATTCCTCAACATATAATGTGTTGGCTCAAAGACTATTTTGTCTAGTAATTATTTTGTCCTTCATTGTGGTATGTGTAGGCTTTCAATGAGATAGAATCATTTAAAAAAAAACTGCGACCACAAAACCTGAAACACACAATATGCCTCAATTCACAGAGGTCTCTGAGGATGTGTAATAGTTCTTGAAAACAGTCTGGTTATTCATCATCCGGAAAAAAACCCAGATATACTCAAAGATGATTTATGTGAATTAAAGACGCTTAGTGATTCCACATTTTGCTAAACAGTAGTTGAAAATAATTTGAAGACTACATATACAATTATTGCAATATACTTGCAAAATTAATACTTGCTAAATTAGATTAGCCTACTTATGTTCCCGGGATGTTCTATAACATTACCCGCAACACTGTGCCCTCAGCCACAGGCTATGGAGCCGATTGCTGTCAGTCACACTACATTAAATCCAATGCAGGTCAAAAGTTTTAGATTTAACTCTGTGCTGCCATCTAGTGGTAACGTATCTACATACACACTCACTCTGCAAGATTCACCAGTGTAATTATAAACAGGCCCTATATAATGTTGTCTCATGCGCTTACATGTGATATAATGTGATTGGCTACAGCACTACAATATGATACAAAACTAAATGTATTAAAACGACAATGTATCCATTGATTGTAATGGGTATGCCAATACTGTATTTTTAGGGGGTAATGTGGCCATAGGATTCTTGTGTCCATAGTACACAATGTCCTACACAGGAATATAAATAACCAATGTTTGTTGAATTATTTATCATGAAGGATTAGGCTCATTTAAAAGAAGGTCAAATTCACTAGAGAAAAAAACAACACAACGGTGAATGTCAGCCTTATATATATATATATATATGTAATCATTTGTTAAAACATTCCATTGCTGTCTTCAACAAATAAATATCAGTGCTCTTTGATGAGTTTTGAAGTGTTTGTACATCTCTTGCCTGGACAATCCTTTCCTTATTTTATTTTTGACGTAACGCGTCGGTCCGTATGACGCCGCATCTCTTTGTTGGTCCAGCGGCAGCTGCGCTCATGTTGTTGTAGCTACTCTCGCTCTCTCTGGAAATATTTTTCTCTTTCGAAATATTTCGTCTCTTGTTTTCGTCGCGGCCTGTACACATCCTAGTATCTAGCGTTTGGTATCATACCTTGTCACAATATCAAGTTAAACCGAGTAATGGACTCAGACGAAGGGTACAATTATGAATTCGACGAGGAGGAAGAGGAATGCAGCGAAGACAGCGCCGAGGAGGATCCCGAAGACGACACCCTGGAAGTGGAGTTGGATGATCCTGTTGTGGCCGGTGGAGAACGAGATGAATGTGGGGAGACCGGAGGCAGTGGCCTAGGGCCCGGTCAAGACGAAGAGGATTATCGGTTCGAGGTTTTGACTGCTGAACAGATCCTTCAGCATATGGTCGAGTGTATCAGGGAGGTCAATGATGTCATCCAGGTGAGGTGAAGGAAAGGCCGAGGATGTTGGGTCTCGGTAGGCCGCAAATTGTAAAAACGTAAACAGCTAATTATTTACCGATTTAGTTTACTGTCCATCACAAACAATCGTAGGTGACTGTAAGCCTCAACGTATGTTAGCCTGTTTGTTAGCTAACCTTACCTAACTAGTTACAAACTACCGTTAGTAACGTTACCTTAGTTTAGGTACTGTAGCTAAATTACTCCGACTTCCATTTCAACAAACTGTTACTGTAGCTAACCAGCTAACTAAATTAATGGTATCTGTCTGGTAGGGAAGCTGACAAAATGTTTTCTCTTTAGTTGAGTCAATTAAGGTTAGCTAACGAACCAATAACACCATGTTATATCTCTTGAATGACTAGTGCGCCTGGTTCAACGAGATATAAGTGAGTTGTCAACTCTGCCAAGATGCTGACCCAACTAGCTACAGTAAGATGAAGTAAAAAAAATAAAAAATAATAATAACTATTAGACCCAGCCAGAAAAGCTAGCTAGTTTGGCTAGTCATCTTTGTCATTTCCCCTGTTGCCTACAACGTAGCTATTACAACACTGTCATCAACAGTATTTGTCTACTATCATGGCATCAAAATGGCGAAGTAGCTAACGTTACTGAGCTATTTAATTTTTTGTTGAAATCCTATCAGCCCCCCCTGTGTGTCCATAGTTTCACCTGGATTATCAACTAGCTCTCTTTGCTATCTTTACTTTCCACTGTCTGATTTTTTTTTTTAGGCCTGTGCGCCTGAAACAACATGGCCGAACCTTGATTCCCACTTCTGTCAGCCACTGAGTTTGTCTGCAATGAATTGCAGATTTATTTTTAAATATATAAATCCTATTATTAGACACATTTTGAACAATAATAGCCTTATTTTGTCTGTGTAACTGACATGACCGTACTGCTAGTTACCGGTTAGTGTGTTATAATCCAATGCTAAATAGCTAGCTAGTTAAGTGGCTGTCTTTTAATACAAGTTATGAAGCTTTCCCGGAGGCCATATAAATGTGTATTTTTGCCTCCTCACTTTTTTGTTACTCTTCTCTAGAACCCTGCAACGATAACAAGAATACTTCTTAGTCACTTCAATTGGGACAAAGAGAAACTGATGGAAAGGTTAGTCGTGACATTGGCTCTTGTATGATTTGTTGTAAAAAAAACAGTGTAATCTTCTTGGCTCTATTAGTGCCATCATTGTGTTAGGTTAGGTGGTCTGTTGAATGGCAATATGGTCTGGTATTAAATATGAATAGACAGCATTACACAAGGAAATTGAATTGATCAAATTAATTGTCTGTTTACCAATTTTACTGCAGGCCCTTTTTAATGCTCCATTTGCGCTATGTCCAATAGTTAAAAGTCCCGAGATCTGGCACAGGTATCGCCTTTGTCTTGGTGCTCTAGTTTGGCTATGACCTATTGCCTTTCTATGTAACCGTTTGTTCTAGCATGACCTAAAGACCCTATTCTAGTGAATAATACACCAGCCAATTAAAGTAGCGTGTTTCCCAGCCAGTGATGACATGTCTTCTCTCACTAGATATTTTGATGGGAACCTTGACAAATTGTTCTCGGAATGCCATGTCATCAACCCCAGTAAGAAGTCGAGGACGCGGCTGATGAACACGAGGTCCTCTGCTCAGGATCTTCCCTGTCAGATCTGCTACCTGAACTACCCAAACTCGGTCAGTACCCTACTCTGAAGGGAGAGATGCACAACTCCCTATCCGCTAGGCAGTAGTGTACATCTGAAAGGATCAGGACATGCCAAGTCAGATCTCCTACCTGAACTACCCAAACTCAGTTAGTCAGTATTATGAAGGGAGACACCCCCTAGCCTCTAACCCTTACCCCCTAGCCTCTTACCCTTACCCCCTAGCCTCTTACCCTTACCCCCTAGCCTCTTACCCTTACCCCCTAGCCTCATACCCTTACCCCCTAGCCTCTTACCCCCTAGCCGCTAACCCTTACCCCCTAGCCGCTAACCCTTACCCCCTAGCCTCTTACCCTTACTCCCTAGCCTCTTACCCGCTAACCCATACCCCCTAGTCTCTAACCCATACCCCGTAGTCTCTAACCCATACCCCCTAGCCTCTAACCCATACCCCCTAGCCTCTAACCCATACCCCCTAGCCTCTAACCCATACCCCCTAGCCTCTAACCCTTACCCCCAAGCCTCTTACCCTTACCCCCTAGCCTCTAACCCATACCCCTGAGCCTCTAACCCATACCCCCTAGCCTCTTACCCTTACCCCCTAGCCTCTTACCCTTACCCCCTAGCCTCTATGACTGAATCTTCATCTTCCTCTCCCACAGTACTTCACTGGCCTGGAGTGTGGACACAAGTTCTGCATGCAGTGTTGGGGTGACTACTTGACTACCAAAATCATTGAGGAGGGGATGGGACAGGTAAGCACCACAAACACCTTTTTTGTTTAACCAGAGAAAAGACCCTTACGGTAAGAAACCCTTGGTGGGAGGGGCCTGGCAAGAGGTCAGCAGGAAGTAGTCAAGAAGAAAGCAATGCAATAGCACAGACAAAACGTTAATACAATGACCTTTATACATGCGCTTATTCATACATACATACATACTGACATACATACAGCATACATTCATACACACAGCATGTATCGTTACCATGGACTGTAAACTCTTATTCTGACTCAGGAAAAGCAATCATTGGGCTTTTGTTGAGATGTGAAAAAATCTCACCATGTTTCCTTTCTCTTTCCTTAAAAAAAAAAAATAGACAATTTCCTGCCCGGCTCACAGCTGTGATATATTGGTGGACGACAACACAGTCATGTAAGTGTTACGTCGCTGTCTCTACATTCCACAGCAGGTAGACTAGCGGTTACAGCGTTGGGACAGTCACTGAAAGGTTGCTGGTTTCCAAATACCCGCGCCGTCAAGATGAACAATCTGTCTGTGCCCTTGAGCAAGACACTTAACCCCGATTTGCTCCAGGGGCTCCTTACTACTATGGAGGACCCTGTAAAAAAAACAACACATTTCACTGCATCTATCCGCTCTGTGACAGTAAAGCCTTTCATATTTATTATTATTATTAAGTTTCAGCATTACATACACGCTGCTAGTTCTACACGCTGCTAGTTCTACACGCTGCTAGTTCTACACGCTGCTAGTTCTACACGCTGCTTGTTCTACACGCTGCTTGTTCTACACGCTGCTTGTTCTGCACGCTGCTAGTTCTACACGCTGCTAGTTCTACACGCTGCTAGTTCTACACGCTGCTAGTTCTACACGCTGCTAGTTCTTCACGCTGCTAGTTCTACACGCTGCTAGTTCTGCACGCTGCTTGTTCTACACGGTGCTTGTTCTGCACGCTGCTAGTTCTACACGCTGCTAGTTCTGCACGCTGCTAGTTCTACACGCTGCGAGTTCTGCGCGCTGCTAGTTCTGCACGCTGCTAGTTCTGCACGCTGCTAGTTCTGCACGCTGCTAGTTCTACACGCTGCTAGTTCTGCACGCTGCTAGTTCTACACGCTGCTAGTTCTGCACGCTGCTAGTTCTGCACGCTGCTAGTTCTACACGCTGCTAGTTCTGCACGCTGCTAGTTCTGCACGCTGCTAGTTCTGCACGCTGCTAGTTCTGCACGCTGCTTGTTCTGCACGCTGCTTGTTCTGCACGCTGCTAGTTCCTACACTCTGCTAGTTCCTACACGCTGCTAGTTCCTACACGCTGCTAGTTCCTACACGCTGCTAGTTCCTACACGCTGTTAGTTCTACACGCTGCTTGTTCCTACACGCTGCTAGTTCCTACACGCTGCTAGTTCCTACACGCTGCTAGTTCTACACGCTGCTAGTTCTAAACGCTGCTAGTTCTACACGCTGCTAGTTCTAAACGCTGCTAGTTCTACACGCTGCTAGTTCTACGCGCTGCTAGTTCTACGCGCTGCTAGTTCTACGCGCTGCTAGTTCTACGCGCTGCTAGTTCTACGCGCTGCTAGTTCTACACGCTGCTAGTTCCTACACGCTGCTTGTTCTACACGCTGCTAGTTCTACACGCTGCTAGTTCTACACGCTGCTAGTTCTACACGCTGCTAGTTCTACACACTGCTAGTTCTACACGCTGCTTGTTCTACACGCTGCTAGTTCCTACACGCTGCTAGTTCCTACACGCTGCTAGTTCTACACGCTGCTAGTTCTACACGCTGCTAGTTCTACACGCTGCTAGTTCTACACGCTGCTAGTTCTACACGCTGCTTGTTCCTACACGCTGCTAGTTCCTACACGCTGCTAGTTCCTACACGCTGCTAGTTCTACACGCTGCTAGTTCTACACGTGAGAGTTGAAGATGTAGAGTAGCAGATGAGTTTTTATAAATCACATTTTTTTTGTTTTGTTGTATTTGTTCAAATCCACTACATTTGAATTATCATTTGAAAACCACATTATTTTCCTATAGGAGACTGATCACAGAGTCCAAGGTGAAGTTGAAGTACCAACACTTGATTACCAATAGTTTTGTAGAGGTAAGCTGTGTAATGTTCTTCATTGATTTTATATATATATACACACACACACAGCATCTTGTGCTTTATATGTAGATGTCTGTACTCTAAAATACAATGTAGCCGTTTTCCATGTAAGCCTAGCTGTGAGAATATTGAATCTGTTCTTCAGATGTTAGATAATCTTGCTTGTTTGGGAGAAGAGGAGGATCGGCATGTAATTCCTTCTGCTTTTGTGTCCCACTTCTTATGTTCCTGTCCTCTCGTCCTCAGTGCAATCGGCTGTTAAAATGGTGCCCGGCGCCAGACTGTCATCACGTAGTCAAAGTCCAGTACCCAGATGCTAAGCCTGTGAGATGCACATGTGGCCGGCAGTTCTGGTAAGAGACAAGCCATACTATGACTTACATTCCCTGCTTATTGGTTTTGTTTTTTGTTGTATATCACACCTTCTCTGGTATGTAAAAGACCATCTACCACTAATACTCACACAGAAGACGTCTTGATTTTATTCACACACTGTTCTCAAAAACGCATGATGATATCTCCTGCAGTTGTCACACAAATGGAATCCTATTATTATCCTTTATCTTGGCCAGGTCGCAGTTGTAAATGAGAACTTGTTCTCAACTAGCCTACCTGGTTAAATAAAGGTGAAATAAAATTGAAAAAATAAATTTAAAAAAGGCATTGATTTTAATGGTTACATGTGGATCTTTATTTCAACCCAATTCATTTGCAGCTTCAATTGTGGCGAGAACTGGCATGATCCCGTCAAGTGTAAGGTATGTCACAACGGAGTCTAAATTCAACCCTCCCTGTCAGTGGTAATGTAATAGTGGTCAGACGCAGTCCACAAAAACAACTCTAACCCTTACCCCATATACATTTCATCTACTGTAGATCTGACAGGATAGGTGGTGGTAGCTTCACCTTGTCCCCTGATAGGATAGGTGGTGGTAGCCTCACCTTGTCCCCTGATAGGATAGGTGGTGGTAGCCTCACCTTGTCCCCTGACGGTGGTGGTAGCTTCACCTTGTCCCCTGACAGGATAGGTGGTGGTAGCCTCACCTTGTCCCCTGACAGGATAGGTGGTGGTAGCTTCACCTTGTCCCCTGACAGGATAGGTGGTGGTAGCTTCACCTTGTCCCCTGACAGGATAGGTGGTGGTAGCTTCACCTTGTCCCCTGATAGGATAGGTGGTGGTAGCCTCACCTTGTCCCCTGACGGTGGTGGTAGCTTCACCTTGTCCCCTGACAGGATAGGTGGTGGTAGCTTCACCTTGTCCCCTGACAGGATAGGTGGTGGTAGCTTTACCTTGTCCCCTGACAGGATAGGTGGTGGTAGCCTCACCTTGTCCCCTGACATGATAGGTGGTGGTAGCTTCACCTTGTCCCCTGACAGGATAGGTGGTGGTAGCTTCACCTTGTCCCCTGACAGGATAGGTGGTGGTAGCTTCACCTTGTCCCCTGACAGGATAGGTGGTGGTAGCCTCACCTTGTCCCCTGATAGGATAGGTGGTGGTAGCTTCACCTTGTCCCCTGACAGGATAGGTGGTGGTAGCTTCACCTTGTCCCCTGACAGGATAGGTGGTGGTAGCTTCACCTTGTCCCCTGATAGGATAGGTGGTGGTAGCTTCACCTTGTCCCCTGACAGGATAGATGGTGGTAGCTTCACCTTGTCCCCTGACAGGATAGGTGGTGGTAGCTTCACCTTGTCCCCTGATAGGATAGGTGGTGGTAGCTTCACCTTGTCCCCTGACAGGATAGGTGGTGGTAGCTTCACCTTGTCCCCTGATAGGATAGGTGGTGGTAGCTTCACCTTGTCCCCTGATAGGATAGGTGGTGGTAGCTTCACCTTGTCCCCTACCAGGATAGGTGGTGGTATCTTCACCTTGTCCCCTGACAGGATAGGTAGAATGGTCACCATATTGCTTATCCTTTCAGTTCTCCACTAGTGACAATGGGTTGGTTCTAGACTGGGCCCTAGTCTACACATTCATGGTCAGTGGTAAAGTGTGCTTGGGACAGAGGTCCCCTGACATTAACATAGTTAAACTGTAATATTATATTATCAAACGGAGATTGGTGACTTTGAACTTGTTGTATTGAATCTCTTTGTTGTAATCTTTCAGTGGTTGAGGAAATGGATCAAGAAGTGTGACGATGACAGCGAGACGTCTAACTGGATCGCAGCCAATACACGGGTATTTAAAAAGACTTGGCTCTAAATACAATCCTGGTCTGTTTTTTTTTATGGATCACTTGTGTGTCCTTCCCACAAAACCAGGTAGATTTGTATTTTGAGGATCTCTTTAAGCATTTTTAGGACTGGTTTCCCCCAGACACAGATTACGCCCTATTCCTGGACTAAAAAAGCATTCTCTGTGGATATTCTAGGCTTAATCTGTGTCAGGGAAACTGGCTCTTACATGTTGCTCTATAGTGCTGCCGCTGTGCGAACGATGACCTGTTACTGAGCCCCCATCTCTGCTTGGCCATCTGTCCCTCAGGAGTGCCCCAAATGCCACGTGACCATTGAGAAGGACGGCGGCTGCAACCACATGGTGTGTCGGAACCAGAGCTGCAAGGCAGAGTTCTGCTGGGTCTGCCTGGGGCCCTGGGAACCACACGGCTCTGCCTGGTGGGTGGGTGGGTGGGGGATCTACCTCCTACTGACTAGTGCTATTTTACTGGAAGTTTATGGGTATCTGGGCGGCAGGGTAGCCTAGTGGTTAAAGCGTTGGACAAGTAACCGGAAGGTCAAGTGCAAGTTCAAATCCCCGAGCTGACAAGGTATAAATCTTTCGTTCTGCCCCTAAACAGGCAGTTCAGGGGCAGAGGCTGTTCCTAGGCCGTCATTGAAAATAAGAATTTGTTCTTAACTGACTTGCCTAGTTAAATAAAGGTTAAAAAAAAAATAATAATCTGCTAGCATGCTAGTAAGATACCCATAGACTTGCAGTCATTGTGCTAATGCTAGTTAGCATTGGCTCGTGAAACTACCTCTAACTTCCTTCATACTGGCCACAGAAACATTAAAAGGGTATTGGCGAGTTCATCTGGAAGTTGATGAATGCCAACATTCAGAAGTGTCCCTTTTAGATTCCATTATTGTCCGTCTGCTTTATCCCAACACCCCAGAAAGACTCATGCAGGTTGGAGCGGGGGGGCTGCCTTACTTGGGCAGCCATGGAGCAGGTGTTGTGGTGGGGGGGGGGGGGGGTTAGGCCTCGACGGCAAGTGAAGGCGTCTAGGACTTGTTGCTAGCACTTCTCCTGTTAAAAGCTCACTTCCGGACAGATTTTCTGTCAGACCCGGCATTCAAACTGGCATCCCTCCAGTTGCTGTAATAATGAAGGAAGCTACAACCATATGGGACTAAAATGTTGTTTTTTTTTTTTCTCCTCTCACTAATTCCTAGCTCTGTGTTTATTGTAGGTACAACTGCAACCGCTACAATGAGGATGATGCCAAGGCAGCGAGGGACGCCCAAGAGGTAACAGTGAGTCATGGTGTCTTTAGTGTTCCTCACTGTAGACTAGAATCACAACACAGTCCTGGTCTTTGTTGACCATCATGTATAATGACATATTTACTCATTCCCACAACAGTTCAGTGATGGTGTAGTGGTGGCTATGCTAGTGACTGTTTAGTGGTGGTGGCTATGCTAGTGGTGGCTATGCTAGTGACTGTTTAGTGGTGGTGGCTATGCTAGTGACTGTTTAGTGGTGGTGGCTATGCTAGTGGTGGTGTAGTGGTGGCTATGCTAGTGACGGTGTACTAGTGGTGGCTATGCTAGTGACTGTTTAGTGGTGGTGGCTATGCTAGTGACTGTTTAGTGGTGGTGGCTATGCTAGTGGTGGCTATGCTAGTGGTGGCTATGCTAGTAGTGGCTGTGTACTAGTGGTGGCTATGCTAGTGGTGGCTATGCTAGTGGTGGTGTACTAGTGGTGGTGTAGTGGTGGCTATGCTAGTGGTGGTGTATTGGTGGCTATGCTGGTGGTGGTGTATTGGTGGCTATGGTAGTGGTGGCTATGCTAGTAGTGGTGGCCATGCTGGTGGCGGTGTAGTGGTGGCCATGCTAGTGGCTGTGTAGTGGTGGCTATGCTAGTGGTGGTGTACTAGTGGTGGTGTAGTGGTGGCTATGCTAGTGGTGGTGTATTGGTGGCTATGCTGGTGGTGGTGTATTGGTGGCTATGGTAGTGGTGGTGTAGTGGTGGCTATGCTAGTGGCGGTGTAGTGGTGGCTATGCTAGTGGCTATGCTAGTGGTGGCCATGCTGGTGGTGGTGTAGTGGTGGCTATGCTAGTGGTGGCTATGCTAGTGGCGGTGTAGTGGTGGCTATGCTAGTGGCGGTGTAGTGGTGGCCATGCTGGTGGCGGTGTAGTGGTGGCTATGCTAATGGCTGTGTAGTGGTGGCTATGCTAGTGGTGGTGGCTATGCTAGTGGCGGTGTAGTAGTGGTGGCTATGCTAGTGGTGGTGGCTATGCTAGTGGTGGTGGCTATGCTAGTGACGGTGTACTAGTGGTGGCTATGCTAGTGACGGTGTACTAGTGGTGGCTATGCTAGTGACGGTGTACTAGTGGTGGCTATGCTAGTGACTGTTTAGTGGTGGTGGCTATGCTAGTGGTGGTGGCTATGCTAGTGACGGTGTACTAGTGGTGGCTATGCTAGTGACTGTTTAGTGGTGGTGGCTATGCTAGTGACTGTTTAGTGGTGGTGGCTATGCTAGTGGTGGTGTAGTGGTGGCTATGCTAGTGACGGTGTACTAGTGGTGGCTATGCTAGTGACTGTTTAGTGGTGGTGGCTATGCTAGTGACTGTTTAGTGGTGGTGGCTATGCTAGTGGTGGCTATGCTAGTGGTGGCTATGCTAGTAGTGGCTGTGTACTAGTGGTGGCTATGCTAGTGGTGGCTATGCTAGTGGTGGTGTACTAGTGGTGGTGTAGTGGTGGCTATGCTAGTGGTGGTGTATTGGTGGCTATGCTGGTGGTGGTGTATTGGTGGCTATGGTAGTGGTGGTGTAGTGGTGGCTATGCTAGTGGCGGTGTAGTGGTGGCCATGCTGGTGGCGGTGTAGTGGTGGCCATGCTAGTGGCTGTGTAGTGGTGGCTATGCTAGTGGCTATGCTAGTGGTGGCCATGCTGGTGGTGGTGTAGTGGTGGCTATGCTAGTGGTGGCTATGCTAGTGGCGGTGTAGTGGTGGCTATGCTAGTGGCGGTGTAGTGGTGGCCATGCTGGTGGCGGTGTAGTGGTGGCTATGCTAGTGGCTGTGTAGTGGTGGCTATGCTAGTGGCTATGCTAGTGGTGGCCATGCTGGTGGTGGTGTAGTGGTGGCCATGCTGGTGGCGGTGTAGTGGTGGCTATGCTAGTGGTGGTGTAGTGGTGGCTATGCTAGTGGCGGTGTAGTGGTGGCTATGCTAGTGGCGGTGTAGTGGTGTCTATGCTAGTGGCGGTGTAGTGGTGGCTATGCTAGTGGCGGTGTAGTGACGGTGTAGTGGTGGCTATGCTAGTGACGGTGTAGTGGTGGCTATGCTAGTGGCCCTTAGCTGTGGTATATTGGCACTATACCTCAACTCCCGAGGTGCCTTATTGCTATTATAAACTGGTTACCAACGTAATTAGAGCAGTAAAAATAAATGTTTTGTCATACCCGTGGTATACCACGGCTGTCAGCCAATCAGCATTCAGGGCTCGAACCACCCAGTTTATAATGATGGTTATGCCTGTTATGGGGGACTGGTGGTTATGCCTGTTATGGGGTACTGGTGGTTATGCCTGTTATGGCATACTGGTGGTTATGCCTGTTATGGCATACTGGTGGTTATGCCTGTTATGGCATACTGGTGGTTATGCCTGTTATGGCATACTGGTGGTTATGCCTGTTATGGCATACTGGTGGTTATGCCTGTTATGGCATACTGGTGGTTATGCCTGTTATGGCATACTGGTGGTTATGCCTGTTATGGCGTACTGGTGGTTATGCCTGTTATGGCGTACTGGTTGTTATGCCTGTTATGGGGGTACTGGTGGTTATGCCTGTTATGGGGGTACTGGTGGTTATGCCTGTTATGGGGGTACTGGTGGTTATGCCTGTTATGGGGTACTGGTGGTTATGCCTGTTATGGGGTACTGGTGGTTATGCCTGTTATTGAGTACTGGTGGTTATGCCTGTTATGGGGTACTGGTGGTGGTTGTGCTAGTGGTTGGTGGTTGTGCTAGTGGTGGGTGGGGTTGTGCTAGTGGTGGGTGGGGTTGTGCTAGTGGTGGGTGGGCTAGTGGTGGGTGGGGTTGTGCTAGTGGTGGGTGGGGTTGTGCTAGTGGTGGGTGGGTGGGTGGGTGGGTGGGCTAGTGGTGGGTGGGGTTGTGCTAGTGGTGGGTGGGTGGGCAAGTGGTGGGGGGTGTGCTAGTGGTTATACTAGTGGTGGGTGGTTATACTAGTGGTGGGTGGGTGGGCTAGTGGTGGGGGGTTGTACTAGTGGTGGAGGGGTGGGCTAGTGGTGGGGGGTTGTACTAGTGGTGATACTAGTGGGGGGGTTGTGCTAGTGGTGATACTAGTGGGGGGGTTGTGCTAGTGGTTATACTAGTGGGTGGATGGGCTAGTGGTTATACTAGTGGTGGGTGGAATGGCTAGTGGTTATACTAGTGGGGGGGTTGTGCTAGTGGTTATGCTAGTGGTGGGTGGATGGGCTAGTGGTTATACTAGTGGTGGTTATACTAGTGGTTATACTAGTGGTGGGTGGATGGGCTAGTGGTTATACTAGTGGTTCTACTAGTGGTGGTTATACTAGTGGTTATACTAGTGGGGGTTGTGCTAGTTGTTATACTAGTGGTGGGTGGATGGGCTAGTGGTTATACTAGTGGTGGGTGGATGGGCTAGTGGTTATACTAGTGGTGGGTGGGCTAGTGGTTATACTAGTGGTTATACTAGTGGTTATACTAGTGGTGGGTGGATGGGCTAGTGGTTATACTAGTGGTGGTTATACTAGTGGTTATACTAGTGGTTCTACTAGTGGTGGTTATACTAGTGGTTATACTAGTGGGGGGGGTTGGGCTAGTGGTTATACTAGTGGTGGGTGGATGGGCTAGTGGTTATACTAGTGGTGGGTGGATGGGCTAGTGGTTATACTAGTGGTGGGTGGATGGGCTAGTGGTTATACTAGTGGTGGGTGGATGGGCTAGTGGTTATACTAGTGGTGGGTGGATGGGCTAGTGGTTATACTAGTGGTGGGTGGATGGGCTAGTGGTTATACTAGTGGTGGGTGGATGGGCTAGTGGTTATACTAGTGGTGGGTGGATGGGCTAGTGGTTATACTAGTGGTGGGTGGATGGGCTAGTGGTTATACTAGTGGTGGGTGGATGGGCTAGTGGTTATACTAGTGGTGGGTGGTCTAGTGGTTATACTAGTGGGGGGGTTGTGCTAGTGGTTATACTAGTGGTGGGTGGATGGGCTAGTGGTTATACTAGTGGTGGGTGGATGGGCTAGTGGTTATACTAGTGGTGGGTGGATGGGCTAGTGGTTATACTAGTGGTGGGTGGATGGGCTAGTGGTTATACTAGTGGTGGGTGGATGGGCTAGTGGTTATACTAGTGGTGGGTGGATGGGCTAGTGGTTATACTAGTGGTGGGTGGATGGGCTAGTGGTTATACTAGTGGTGGGTGGATGGGCTAGTGGTTATACTAGTGGTGGGTGGATGGGCTAGTGGTTATACTAGTGGTGGGTATATTGGATTATTGGAGGACCAAAAAAGGCCGGTACCGTTTTTTTGTGTTTTTTTGTAATAATGACAATTACAACAATACTGAACAAACACTTAATGAACACTTAAGTCAGGCTTGTAGGCCTCCTTGCTCGCACACGCTTTTACAGTTCTGCCCACAAATTTTCTATAGGGTGGAGGTCAGGTCTTTGTGATGGTCACTCCAATACCTTGACTTTGTTGTCCTTAAGCCATTTTGACACAACTTTGGAAGTATGCTTGGGGTCATTGTCCATTTGGAAGACCCATTTGCACTACTGGGTGGGTGTTCTGCTAGTGGTGGTGGGTGGGTGTGCTGTTAGTAGTGGTGGGTGGGTGTGCTGCTAGTGGTGGTGGGTGGGTGTGCTGCTAGTGGTGGTGGGTGGGTGTGCTGCTAGTGGTGGTGGGTGGGTGGGTGTGCTGCTAGTGGTGGGTGGGTGTTCTGCTAGTGGTGGTTGGTGGGTGGGTGTGCTGCTAGTGGTGGGTGTACTGCTAGTGGTGGGTGGGTGTGCTGCTAGTGGTGGGTGGGTGTGCTGCTAGTGGTGGGTGTGCTGCTAGTGGTGGGCGGGTGGATGGGTTTGCTGCTAGTGGTGGGTGGGTGGGTGTGCTGCTAGTGGTGGGCGGGTGGGTGGGTGTGCTGCTAGTGGTGGGCGGGTGGGTGGGTGTGCTGCTAGTGGTGGATGGGTGTGCTGCTAGTGGTGGGTGGGTGTGCTGCTAGTGGTGGGCGGGTGGGTGGGTGTGCTGCTAGTGCTGCTAGTGGTGGGTGTGCTACTAGTGGTGGGTGTGCTACTAGTGGTGGGTGGGTGTGCTGCTAGTGGTGGGCGGGTGGGTGGGTGTGCTGCTAGTGGTGGGCGGGTGGATGGGTGTGCTGCTAGTGGTCGGCGGGTGGTTGGGTGTGCTGCTAGTGGTGGGCGGGTGGGTGGGTGTGCTGCTAGTGGTGGGCGGGTGGGTGTGCTGCTAGTGGTGGGCGGGTGGGTGGGTGTGCTGCTAGTGGTGGATGGGTGTGCTGCTAGTGGTGGGTGGGTGTGCTGCTAGTGGTGGGCGGGTGGGTGGGTGTGCTGCTAGTGCTGCTAGTGGTGGGTGTGCTGCTAGTGGTGGGTGGGTGTTCTGCTAGTGGTGGTGGGTGGGTGTGCTGCTAGTGGTGGTGGGTGGGTGGGTGTGCTGCTAGTGGTGGGTGGGTGGGTCTTCTGCTAGTATTGGTGGGTGGGTGGGTGTGCTGCTAGTGGTGGGTGGGTGGGTGTGCTGCTAGTGGTGGTGGGTGGGTGTGGTGGTGGGTGGGTGTGCTGCTAGTGGTGGGCGGGTGGGTGTGCTGCTAGTGGTGGGTGTGCTACTAGTGGTGGGTGGGTGTGCTGCTAGTGGTGGTGGGTGGGTGTACTGCTAGTGGTGGGTGGGTGTGCTGCTAGTGGTGGGTGAGTGGGTGTGCTGCTAGTGGTGGGCGGGTGGATGGGTTTGCTGCTAGTGGTGGGTGGGTGGGTGTGCTGCTAGTGGTGGGTGGGTGGGTGTGCTGCTAGTGGTGGGCGGGTGGGTGGGTGTGCTGCTAGTGGTGGATGGGTGTGCTGCTAGTGGTGGGTGGGTGTGCTGCTAGTGGTGGGCGGGTGGGTGGGTGTGCTGCTAGTGCTGCTAGTGGTGGGTGTGCTACTAGTGGTGGGTGTGCTACTAGTGGTGGGTGGGTGTGCTGCTAGTGGTGGGCGGGTGGGTGGGTGTGCTGCTAGTGGTGGGCGGGTGGATGGGTGTGCTGCTAGTGGTGGGCGGGTGGTTGGGTGTGCTGCTAGTGGTGGGCGGGTGGGTGGGTGTGCTGCTAGTGGTGGGCGGGTGGGTGTGCTGCTAGTGGTGGGCGGGTGGGTGGGTGTGCTGCTAGTGGTGGATGGGTGTGCTGCTAGTGGTGGGTGGGTGTGCTGCTAGTGGTGGGCGGGTGGGTGGGTGTGCTGCTAGTGCTGCTAGTGGGGGGTGTGCTACTAGTGGTGGGTGTGCTACTAGTGGTGGGTGGGTGTGCTGCTAGTGGTGGGTGGGTGTGCTGCTAGTGGTGGGCGGGTGGGTGGGTGTGCTGCTAGTGGTGGGTGGGTGTGCTGCTAGTTGTGGGTGGGTGGGTGGGTGGGTGTGCTGCTAGTGGTGGGCGGGTGGATGGGTGTGCTGCTAGTGGTGGGCGGGTGGGTGGGTGTGCTGCTAGTGGTGGGCGGGTGGATGGGTGTGCTGCTAGTGGTGGGCGGGTGGTTGGGTGTGCTGCTAGTGGTGGGCGGGTGGGTGGGTGTGCTGCTAGTGGTGGGCGGGTGGGTGGGTGTGCTGCTAGTGGTGGGCGGGTGGGTGGGTGTGCTGCTAGTGGTGGGCGGGTGGATGGGTGTGCTGCTAGTGGTGGGTGGGTGTGCTGCTAGTGGTGGGTGTGCTACTAGTGGTGGGTGTGCTACTAGTGGTGGGTGGGTGTACTGCTAGTGGTGGGCGGGTGGGTGGGTGGGTGTGCTGCTAGTGGTGGGCGGGTGGATGGGTGTGCTGCTAGTGGTCGGTGTGCTGCTAGTGGTGGGTGGGTGTGCTGCTAGTGGTGGGTGTGCTACTAGTGGTGGGTGGGTGTGCTGCTAGCGGTGGTGGCGGTGGTTATGCTAGTTGGGGTGGTGGTTATGCTAGTGGTGGTGGTTATGCTAGTAGTGGTGGTTATGCTAGTAGCGGTGGTGGTGGCGGTTATACTAGTAGCGGTGGTTATGCTAGTGGCGGTGGTTATGCTAGTAGCGGTGGTTATGCTAGTGGCGGTGGTTATGCTAGTGGCGGTGGTTATGCTAGTGGCGGTGGTTATGCTAGTGGCGGTGGTTATGCTAGTGGCGGTGGTTATGCTAGTGGCGGTGGTTATGCTAGTGGCGGTGGTTATGCTAGTGGCGGTTGTTATGCTAGTGGCGGTGGTTATGCTAGTGGCGGTGGTGGCCCTAGTAGTGGTTATACTAGTAGCGGTGGTTATGCTAGTGGTGGCGTGGTTATACTAGTGGCGGTGGTTATGCTAGTGGCGGTGGTTATGCTAGTGGCGGTGGTGGCCCTAGTAGTGGTTATACTAGTAGCGGTGGTTATGCTAGTGGCGGTGGTGATGGCGGTGGTTATGCCAGTGGCGGTGGTTATGCCAGTGGCGGTGGTTATGCTAGTAGCGGTGGTTATGCTAGTGGCGTGGTTATGCTAGTGGCGGTGGTTATGCTAGTGGCGGTGGTTATGCTAGTGGCGGTGGTTATGCTAGTGGCGGTGGTTATGCTAGTGGCGGTGGTGGCCCTAGTTGTGGTTATACTAGTAGCGGTGGTTATGCTAGTGGCGGTGGTGGTGGCGGTGGTTATACTAGTGGCGGTGGTTATACTAGTAGCGGTGGTTATGCTAGTGGCGGTGGTTATGCTAGTAGCGGTGGTTATGCTAGTGGCGGTGGTTATGCTAGTAGCGGTGGTTATACTAGTGGCGGTGGTTATACTAGTGGCGGTGGTTATGCTAGTGGCGGTGGTTATGCTAGTAGCGGTGGTTATACTAGTGGCGGTGGTTATACTAGTAGCGGTGGTTATACTAGTAGCGGTGGTTATGCTAGTGGCGGTGGTGGTGGCGGTGGTTATACTAGTAGCGGTGGTTATGCTAGTAGAGGTGGTTATGCTAGTGGCGGTGGTTATACTAGTGGCGGTGGTTATGCTAGTGGCGGTGGTTATGCTAGTGGTGGCGGTGGTTATGCTAGTGGCGGTGGTTATGCTAGTGGCGGTGGTTATGCTAATAGTGGTTATACTAGTGATGATGAGCATGTATAATGATAAACATATTCACCCAGGCTTGATGATTGTTCTAATTTTAAGAGCCAGGCGTTGTCCCTCCTCCTCCTCCTCCAGCGGTCCAGGGCAGCCCTGCAGAGGTACCTGTTCTACTGCAACCGTTACATGAACCACATGCAGTCGCTGCGTTTCGAGCACAAGCTGTACGCCGGGGTCAAGGCCAAGATGGAGGAGATGCAGCATCACAACATGTCCTGGATCGAGGTGCAGTTCCTGAAGAAGGCTGTGGACGTGCTGTGTCAGTGTCGCTCCACACTCATGTTCACCTACGTCTTCGCCTTCTACCTCAAGAAGAACAACCAGTCCATCATCTTTGAGGTAACTTTTCACAGCTATAGTCCTAACCCTTCTACCCAAACCCTTCTACCTCAAGAAGAACAACCAGTCCATCATCTTTGAGGTAACTTTTCACAGCTATAGTCCTAACCCTTCTACCCAAACCCTTCTACCTGAAAAAGAACAACCAGTCCATCTTTGAGGTGAGGGGGGGTAGAGAAGGGAGGGGGGGGTAGAGAAGGGAGGGGGGGTAGAGAAGGGAGGGGGGGTAGAGAAGGGAGGGAAGGGAGGGGGGGGTAGAGAAGGGAGGGAAGGGAGGGGGGGATAGAGAAGGGAGAGGGGGGGTAGAGAAGGGAGAGGGGGGGGGGGGGGTAGAGAAGGGAGAGGGGGGGGTAGAGAAGGGGGAGGGGGGGTAGAGAAGGGAGGGAAGGGAGGGGGGGGTAGAGAAGGGAGGGAAGGGAGGGGGGGATAGAGAAGGGAGAGGGGGGGTAGAGAAGGGAGAGGGGGGGGGGGGTAGAGAAAGGAGAGGGGGGGGTAGAGAAGGGAGAGGGGGGGGGGGTAGAGAAAGGAGAGGGGGGGGTAGAGAAGGGAGGGAAGGGAGGGGGGGTAGAGAAGGGAGGGAAGGGAGGGGGGGGTAGAGAAGGGAGAGGGGGGGTAGAGAAGGGAGAGGGGGGGGGTAGAGAAGGGAGAGGGGGGGGGGGTAGAGAAGGGAGAGGGGGGGTAGAGAAGGGAGGGAAGGGAGGGGGGGGTAGAGAAGGGAGGGGGGGTAGAGAAGGGAGGGAAGGGAGGGGGGGGTAGAGAAGGGAGAGGGGGGGGGTAGAGAAGGGAGAGGGGGGGGTAGAGAAGGGGGGGGGGGGTAGAGAAGGGAGAGGGGGGGGGGGGTAGAGAAGGGAGAGCTACAAGTCAAGGTCTCCTCTCTAAAGTAGTGGCCCTATACTATACACTGAGTTTACGAAACCCAGCAGCGTTGCAGTTCTTGACACACTCAAACCGGTGCGCATGGCACCTACTACCATACCCCGTTCAAAGGCACTTAAATATTTAGTATTTCTCATTCACACTCAATTGCACACATACACACAATCCATGTCTCAGGTCTTAAAAATCCTTCTTTAACCTGACTCCTCCCCTTCATCTACACTGACAATCTTACGCCTGGTCAGCCTGTCACAGAAAGAGCAGATGTTCTTAATGTTTTGTTCATTCAGTGTATATGCTATGACTGAACCCAAGCGGTCCTCTTTTAGAACAATCAGGCTGACTTGGAGAACGCTACGGAGGTTCTGTCTGGATATCTGGAGCGGGACATCTCCCAGGACTCTCTGCAGGACATCAAACAGAAAGTACAGGACAAGTACAGGTGAGTTCTATACCTGGTATAGATGTCTTTATTATGACAGGAAGTACAGCTGAGTTCAATACCTGGTATAGATGTCTTTATTATGACAGGAAGTACAGCTGAGTTCTATACCTGCTATAGATGTCTTTATTATGACAGGAAGTACAGGTGAGTTCTATATGTGATATAGATGTCTTTATTATGACAGGAAGTACAGCTGAGTTCAATACCTGGTATAGATGTATTTTATTATGACAGTAAGTACAGGTGAGTTCTATACCTGGTATAGATGTCTTTATTATGACAGGAAGTACAGGTGAGTTCAATACCTGGTATAGATGTCTTTATTATGACAGGAAGTACAGGTGAGTTCTATATGTGATATAGATGTCTTTATTATGACAGGAAGTACAGCTGAGTTCAATACCTGGTATAGATGTATTTTATTATGACAGTAAGTACAGGTGAGTTCTATACCTGGTATAGATGTCTTTATTATGACAGGAAGTACAGCTGAGTTCTATACCTGGTATAGATGTCTTTATTATGACAGGAAGTACAGCTGAGTTCAATACCTGGTATAGATGTATTTTATTATGACAGGAAGTACAGCTGAGTTCTATACCTGCTATAGATGTCTTTATTATGACAGGAAGTACAGGTGAGTTCTATATGTGATATAGATGTCTTTATTATGACAGGAAGTACAGCTGAGTTCAATACCTGGTATAGATGTCTTTTATTATGACAGTAAGTACAGGTGAGTTCTATACCTGGTATACAGTGCCTTGCGAAAGTATTCGGCCCCCTTGAACTTTGCGACCTTTTGCCACATTTCAGGCTTCAAACATAAAGATATAAAACTGTATTTTTTTGTGAAGAATCAACAACAAGTGGGACACAATCATGAAGTGGAACGACATTTATTGGATATTTCAAACTTTTCTAACAAATCAAAAACTGAAAAGTTGGGCGTGCAAAATTATTCAGCCCCCTTAAGTTAATACTTTGTAGCGCCACCTTTTGCTGCGATTACAGCTGTAAGTCGCTTGGGGTATGTCTCTATCAGTTTTGCACATCGAGAGACTGAATTTTTTTCCCATTCCTCCTTGCAAAACAGCTCGAGCTCAGTGAGGTTGGATGGAGAGCATTTGTGAACAGCAGTTTTCAGTTCTTTCCACAGATTCTCGATTGGATTCAGGTCTGGACTTTGACTTGGCCATTCTAACACCTGGATATGTTTATTTTTGAACCATTCCATTGTAGATTTTGCTTTATGTTTAGGATCATTATCTTGTTGGAAGACAAATCTCCGTCCCAGTCTCAGGTCTTTTGCAGACTCCATCAGGTTTTCTTCCAGAATGGTCCTGTATTTGGCTCCATCCATCTTCCCATCAATTTTAACCATCTTCCCTGTCCCTGCTGAAGAAAAGCAGGCCCAAATCATGATGCTGCCACCACCATGTTTGACAGTGGAGATGGTGTGTTCAGGGTGATGAGCTGTGTTGCTTTTACGCCAAACATAACGTTTTGCATTGTAGCCAAAAAGTTCAATTTTGGTTTCATCTGACCAGAGCACCTTCTTCCACGTGTTTGGTGTGTCTCCCGGGTGGCTTGTGGCAAACTTTAAACGACACTTTTTATGGATATCTTAAAGAAATGGCTTTCTTCTTGCCACTCTTCCATAAAGGCCAGATTTGTGCAATATACGACTGATTGTTGTCCTATGGACAGAGTCTCCCACCTCAGCTGTAGATCTCTGCAGTTCATCCAGAGTGATCATGGGCCTCTTGGCTGCATCTCTGATCAGTCTTCTCCTTGTATGAGCTGAAAGTTTAGAGGGACTGCCAGGTCTTGGTAGATTTGCAGTGGTCTGATACTCCTTCCATTTCAATATTATCGCTTGCACAGTGCTCCTTGGGATGTTTAAAGCTTGGGAAATATTTTTGTATCCAAATCCGGTTTTAAACTTCTTCACAACAGTATCTCGGACCTGCCTGGTGTGTTCCTTGTTCTTCATGATGCTCTCTGCGCTTTTGACGGACCTCTGAGACTATCACAGTGCAGGTGCATTTATACGGAGACTTGATTACACACAGGTGGATTGTATTTATCATCATTAGTCATTAGGTCAACATTGGATCATTCAGAGATCCTCACTGAACTTCTAGAGAGAGTTTGCTGCACTGAAAGTAAAGGGGCTGAATAATTTTGCACGCCCAATTTTTCAGTTTTTGATTTGTTAAAAAAGTTTGAAATATCCAATAAATGTCTTTCCACTTCATGATTGTGTCCCACTTGTTGTTGATTCTTCACAAAAAAATACAGTTTTATATCTTTATGTTTGAAGCCTGAAATGTGGCAAAAGGTCGCAAAGTTCAAGGGGGCCGAATACTTTCGCAAAGCACTGTAGATGTCTTTATTATGACAGGAAGTACAGCTGAGTTCTATACCTGGTATAGATGTCTTTATGATGACAGGAAGTACAGCTGAGTTCTATAGAAGTAATTTTTAAAATGAGCCTTCCTCTCCTCCTCACTGTTTCCTGTTTCCTGTCCTCCAGATACTGTGAGAGTCGGCGTCGGGTGCTGCTGCAACATGTGCACGAGGGCTATGAGAAGGACCTCTGGGAATACATAGAAGATTAAGGATAGACACTTTACTAAAAAGAAAAACAGACTAGAGCGCTGATGCAATGCCACGGGGCAGGTTGTTGCTGATCTTCCCAATATTGCATTTTTTTTCTCCTCCTCTTGGGTTTTGTTTAATGGAAAAGTTTAAAATAAATTATATCAAAATAATAAAAATTTAAAAAAGTAGAATATTGCAAACATTAATCGTACAACAGTATTGTTTGTAGCAGATTGGATTGTGAGGACAAAAAAAAAAAAGAACTCCCCCCCCCCCCCCCCCCCCCCCCCCCCCCCGCTTCTCTCAATTGGTCATTGGTCACTATAGTAACATCATCACCCCCCCCCCTTCCCCCACTGTTCAGTTCTCCAGTGATGTATTTTATTTGTTTCCTTTTTAAAGTACCCTTGTGTGGGACATGGGTTTGTGTTCAACACAGTCCAACTGTTCAAGCCATGTTCATTAAATGTGGTCAGATCACATGTAGGGTTTTTTGAATGTTGATTTGCTGATTGTAAGGTGCTGAACCATGTGGGTTGGCAGGAAGGGAAAAAGACCATGGGGGGGGTGCAGGAAAAAGGAAACGTGTTTGTAAATAACGCATATGCATGGAACAGCAAGTCTGCCGTTTTCTTTCATTTGTCTTTTCTTTTGTTGTTTTGAAAAATATTTATTCTTTTTTTTTCTTCAAATATTCAATATAGTTGCTGTGTAGAAGACAAGTTCGCTCCTGCTTTAAAAGAAAATGTTTTCTTTGTGAGGGTTTTTTGGAAGCTGTTGAACGAGCGATGAAACTCTGACCGGGTTGTGGTAGCTTTTTGAAAGCAATTCTGACAAAAACTAAATCCACCTAAAAGGATGGCATGAGGTGAGAGAATGAGACTAAAGAACAAACCATCTTCTTCTTCTTTTTAACAGGAAGCCTGTAGTTCAGGTAATACATTGATTTATTCATAGTTGGAATTGAACCTTGCAACCTTCAGAGGTTATCAGCTAATTGCACCTGAGGGGGTTTTGAGAAAGGAACAGAGAATGACTCCGCTGTGTCCTAAGTGGCTCCATATTCTCTATATAGTACACTATGGGCCCTGGTCAATAGTAATGCATTATATAGGGAATAGAGTGCCGTTTGGGATGAAGGTAATGTCCTGTTTGTTCTAACCCCCCTCCTTCCCTCTTGTTCTTCCATCACCACCCCTCCTCCTGTTTCTCCTTAGAAGTTGTAATTTCCAGATAACACACTACCAACTGTTTCATGAGAGCCAAATTGAGTGACATTCACTCATAAAAAAATAAACAAATGTATTTCTTTTTTCAGACTTGAGCTTTTCCTCATGGTTTTTTTGTTTGCACCGTGGTAACCTGGCAGGCGGTAGGGCACCGTGGTAACCTGGCAGGCGGTAGAGCACCGTGGTAACCTGGCAGGCGGTAGGGCACCGTGGTAACCTGGGAGGCGGTAGGGCACCTTGGTAACCTGGGAGGCGGTAGGGCACCGTGGTAACCTGGCAGGCGGTAGGGCACCGTGGTAACCTGGGAGGCGGTAGGGCACCGTGGTAACCTGGGAGGCGGTAGGGCACCGTGGTAACCAGGCAGGCGGTAGGGCATCGTGGTAACCTGGCAGGCGGTAGGGCACCTTGGTAACCTGGGAGGCGGTAGGGCACCTTAGTAACCTGGGAGGCGGTAGGGCACCTTGGTAACCTGGGAGGCGGTAGGGCACCGTGGTAACCTGGCAGGCGGTAGGACACCGTGGTAACCTGGCAGGCGGTAGGACACCGTGGTAACCTGGCAGGCGGTAGGGCACCTTGGTAACCTGGCAGGCGGTAGGGCACCTTGGTAACCTGGGAGGCGGTAGGGCACCTTGGTAACCTGGGAGGCGGTATGTAATTCCCTGAAAGGGCTGTTTTAAACTTGAGTCAGTCAGCATGACTACATGACCTAGTCCCCTAAAGAAGTAGGAACTGTGACAGACCTGGCTGACAAGACGTACCCCATAACCCCTCCCCTTTCTTTATCTGTTGTGTAAAGGAGCATTGTTTTCGATAGCACCATCCAGTTGAGCTATACGAACTGCTTCGTGGGCTTTAAGGAACGAGTCTTGTCCGTCAACTGCATTTCAAAAAAAATAAAAGGACTGAGCATAAAGCAGCGCTGATGTTTTTGAGATGTCTGTTGTTGTAAAGCTTTGGCATCTAGGCTAGACTATGAGAGTGGCGTTTACACTGGTTGCTAGTCTGAAATGCCACCCTATTCCCTATATAGTGCACTACTTTTGACCACAGACCAATGGGGAGTGGAGCACTATAGGAGATAGGCTGTCATTTGGAAAGCAGCCTGGGTCGTACCAACATGGTAACATGATGCCATTTTACCTTCATAACACTTTCCAGTTTTATACGAGCTTACGAGGTCCAAAACGAGACAAACCCGAGCCCAGAGAAGTGGCTGGACTAGTCGCAGTGCTGTCCTCAGTCCAGTGTTTGTTGGAATACATTTCTCAATGCACTGTAGCCCTCGAGAAAGACGAGAGTCTGACGTTGATGTGGCTGACAAGACGGAAACGAAGATTTCTCTTCACCAAAGTGTGAAATCATCTGAAAATACTATTTTTTATCTCTTTGTTTCTGATACTTTCTGTGAAATGGGAAGTTCAGAGACACACAGTTGCTTTCATGTATTATAACCATTCTTACAAACAAAATGTCCTATTTAAATAAATGTCATTCAAAAAGGAAATGTTTTGTTATATGATTGTGTTTCTTTAGACCAAATATAATTAATGCTTGGAACACTTGGCTCCTGTTCACATTCCACCGGCATCAAATATCATAGACCCATAAACACACAGTGCATTCAGGCCCCTTGACTTTTTCCACATTTTGTTACGTTACAGCCTTGTAAAATGTATTCAATTGTTTTTCTCCCCTCAATCTATACACAATACCCCCTAATGACATCACAATACCCCATAATGACATCACAATACCCCCTAATGACATCACAATACCCCCTAATGACAAAGCATAAACTAGTTTTTAGACATTTTCAGAAATGTATTAAAAATAAAAAACAAATCACATTTACAATAAGTATTAAGACCCTTTACTCAGTACTTTGTTGAAGCACCTTTGGCAGTGATTACAGCCTTGAGTCTTCATGGGTATGATGCTACAAGCTTGTCACACCTGTATTTGGAGAGTTTCTCCCATTCTTCTCTGCTGATCCTTTCTAGCTCTGTCAGGTTGGATGGGGAGTGTCGCTGCACAGCTATTTTCAGGTCTCCAGAGATGTTTGATCCGGTTCAAGTCCGGACTCTGGCTGGGTCACTCAAGGACATTCGGAGACTTGTCCCGAAGCCACTCCTGCGTTGTCTTGGCTGTGTGCTTAGGATTGCTGTCCTGTTGGAAGGTGAACCTTCGACCCAGTCTGAGGTCCCGAGCGATCTGGAGAAGGAATTCATCAAGGATCTCTCTGTACTTTGCTCTGTTCATCTTTCCCTCGATCCTGACTAGTCTCCCAGTCCCTGCTGCTGAAAAGCATCCCCACAGCATGATGCTGCCACCACCATTCTTCATCGTAGGGATGGTGCCAGGTTTCCTCCAGACGTGATGCTTGGCATTCAGGCCAAATAGTTCAATCTTGGTTTTATCAGACCAGAGAATCTTGTTTCTCAAGGTCTGAATCCTTTCGGTGCCTTTTGGCAAACTCCAAACGGGCTGTAATGTGCCTTTTACTGAGGAGTGGCTTCCCTCTGGCCACCGAGATGGTTGTCCTTCTGGAAGGTTCTCCCATCTCCACAGAGGAGCTCTCAGAGTAACCATCAGATTCTTGGTCACCTCCCTGATTGCTCAGCTTTAGGAAGTGTCTTGGTAGTTGCAAACTTCTTCCATTTAAGAATGATGGAGGCCACTGTGTGCTTGGGGACATTCAAAGCTGAAGAATTTTTTTTGCTACCCTTCCCCAGATCTGTGCCTCAACACAATCCTGTCTCTGAGCTCTACGGGCAATTGCTTTGACCTCATGGCTTGGTTTTTGCTCCGACATGCACTGCCAACTGTGGGACCTTTTATATAGACAGGTGTGTGCCTTTCCAAATCATGTCCAATCAATTGAATTTACCACAGGTAGACTCCAAGTTGTAAAAACATCTCAGCGTTTATCAATCGAAACAGGATGCACCTGAGCTCAATTTAAGAATTTTATAGCAAATAGTCTGAATACTTAAGTAAATTTAAGGTATCTTTTATTTTTAATAAATTAGCACATTTATAAATCCTGTTTTTGCTTTGTCATTTTGGGGTATTGTGTGTAGATTGTTATTTTTGATCCAAACTCATTTTAGAATAAGGCTGTAATGTAACAAAATGTGGAAAAAGTCAAGGGGTCTGAATACTTTCCGAATGCACCATTCATAGACTCATAGACCTACAGCATCACAAGTAGGTCAAACTTGATAGTTTGGTGTGCTGGCGCTCTAACCAAGATAATTTTTTGGGGTCTGGACTGTTGATACATGCATCATCTGTCTTGACCTGTATTACTTGCAGTGGTGTGAAGTATTTAAGTACTACTTTAATGTATTTTTACTTAAGTAGTTTTTTGGGGTATCTGTACTTTACTATTTTTATATTTATGACTACTTTTACTTCACTACATTCCTGAAGGAAAATAATGTACTTTTTACTGTATACATTTTCCCTGACACCCAAAAGTACTTGTTACATTTTGAATGTAAAATGGTCAAAAATCACACACTTATCAAAAGAACATCCCTGGTCATCCCTACTGCCTCTGATCTGGTGGACTCACTAAACAGAGAACATCCCTGGTCATCTCTCCTGCCTCTGATCTGGAGGACTCACTAAACAGAGAACATCCCTGGTCATCCCTACTGCCTCTGATCTGGTGGACTCACTAAACACAAATGCTTCATTTGTAAATTATGTCTGAGTGTTGGAGTGTTGGAGTGTTGGAGTGTGCCCCTGGCTATCTGACAATGATGTCTGAGTGTTGGAGTGTGCCCCTGGCTATCTGTAAATGATGTCTGAGTGTTGGAGTTTGCCCCTGGCTATCTGTAAATGATGTCTGAGTGTTGGAGTGTGCCCCTGGCTATCTGTAAATGATGTCTGAGTGTTGGAGTTTGCCCCTGGCTATCTGTAAATGATGTCTGAGTGTTGGAGTGTGCCCCTGGCTATCTGACAATGATGTCTGAGTGTTGGAGTGTGCCCCTGGCTATCTGTAAATGATGTCTGAGTGTTGGAGTTTGCCCCTGGCTATCTGTAAATGATGTCTGAGTGTTGGAGTTTGCCCCTGGCTATCTGTAAATGATGTCTGAGTGTTGGAGTGTGCCCCTGGCTATCTGTAAATGATGTTGGAGTGTTGGAGTGATGGAGTGATGGAGTGTTGGAGTGTGCCCCTGGCTATCTGTAAATGATGTTGGAGTGTTGGAGTGTGCCCCTGGCTATCTGTAAATGATGTTGGAGTGTTGGAGTGTTGGAGTGTGCCCCTGGCTATCTGTAAATGATGTTGGAGTGTTGGAGTGTGCCCCTGGCTATCTGTAAATGATGTTGGAGTGTTGGAGTGTGCCCCTGGCTATCTGACAATAAATAAAAAATGGTCCCTTCTGGTTTTCTTAATATACCGAATTTGAAATGATTTATACTTTTAGTTTTGATACTTATGTACATTTTAGAAGTTCCATTGACTTTTTATACTTAAGTACATTTAAAAACCAAATACTTTTACTCAAGTATTATTTTACTGGGTGACTTTCACTTTTAACTTAATAGAAAATGACAAGTAATCTTTACTTTCACTTAAGTATGACAACGGAGTACTTTTTCCACCACTGATTACTTGACTGATTGTATAACAGTCACTTGTATTGTATGGACTGTATATAGTACATAACATGAGGGTGGATATCACTCAATCCTTTTCACACATCAGATGTGAATATTTCAGAAGGCATGAATTGGCTGGTGTCACTTGGAGCGGAACATGACGCGAGCAGCCCTTGGATGTTGGTTTCACCCATAGCATACATGAAGCCCCGAATTAAAAAAAAAAATACCTTTGTAAGATCTGTACTTCTGTGCAGTCCAAGACAAATACAGACACCATCCATATTATATGTATTTCCATTTAAATAGTATCAATGTTTTCAAACTTTTTTTAAAAATTGTACTGACTGTGCACGAGCACGTTCCTTCCTTTGTTTTGATTTGTGGGTGTAACGCGCACGTAGCGACACCCGAGCTACGTTCAATGCAGAAAAACGTACTGTAACGTTCAATTCGACGGAAACGGTGCTGTTCTGAACGACCAGTTCAAAAACGGGGAAGGCGTAGTTGGATGGGGTTTGGGCTGGAGGACCGCTGTGCCGCAGTCATTTATAGTAAATTGCTTCGATACACACGGAGCAAACGTACCTCAAAGTAAGTTCAAGATCGTTTTAGGGAACCGTGTCGTTCAGTACAAACCGTTAAGCAACGTAAACGTTCAATCGAACTGAACGCACCCCTGAGTATCCTGGATGACTGTTTCCGCATCTAGCCAGCTGTCCTAATGAATGAGGCGGATGATCTCCAGCATTGCTTCTCAGTGATATAACAGCAAGGATATTAATTTCACTAACAGTACCTTTTAGATATCACAATGCAGACCCTCACACCCCACGTGTATTGGGCACAGCGTCATGCAGACATCTACCTGCGTGTGGAGCTGAGTGACGCTAAGGTATGTTACGGATGATCTCCGGGACCGACCTGTCATCGAGCTAAATGGTTAGGACAACAAGCCAGCTAGATGGTTAGGACAACAAGCCAGCTAGATGGTTAGGACAACAAGCCAGCTAGATGGTTAGGACAACAAGCCAGCTAGATGGTTAGGACAACAAGCCAGCTAGATGGTTAGGACAACAAGCCAGCTAGATGGTTAGGACAACAAGCCAGCTAGATGGCTAGGACAACAAGCCAGCTAGATGGTTAGGATAACAAGCCAGCTAGATGGTTAGGATAACAAGCCAGCTAGATGGTTAGGATAACAAGCCAGCTAGATGGTTAGGATAACAAGCCAGCTAGATGGTTAGGATAACAAGCCAGCTAGATGGTTAGGATAACAAGCCAGCTAAATGGTTAGGACAACAAGCCAGCTAGATGGCTAGGACAACAAGCCAGCTAGATGGTTAGGACAACAAGCCAGCTAGATGGTTAGGATAACAAGCCAGCTAAATGGTTAGGACAACAAGCCAGCTAAATGGTTAGGACAACAAGCCAGCTAGATGGTTAGGATAACAAGCCAGCTAGATGGTTAGGACAACAAGCCAGCTAGATGGTTAGGACAACAAGCCAGCTAGATGGTTAGGACAACAAGCCAGCTAAATGGTTAGGACAACAAGCCATCTAGATGGTTAGGATAACAAGCCAGCTAGATGGTTAGGACAACAAGCCAGCTAGATGGCTAGGACAACAAGCCAGCTAGATGGTTAGGACAACAAGCCAGCTAGATGGTTAGGACAACAAGCCAGCTAGATGGTTAGGACAACAAGCCAGCTAGATGGTTAGGACAACAAGCCAGCTAGATGGTTAGGACAACAAGCCAGCTAGATGGTTAGGACAACAAGCCAGCTAGATGGTTAGGACAACAAGCCAGCTGGATGGTTAGGACAACAAGCCAGCTGGATGGTTAGGACAACAAGCCAGCTAGATGGTTAGGACAACAAGCCAGCTAGATGGTTAGGACAACAAGCCAGCTAGATAGCCTCTTTCAGCCAGTAATAAGTTGATTTGTTTAAGCTCACTGCTGGACGTTGTCAATTGAATGCACGTCGCTGACATGAACAAATGACATACATGACATTAGCTACAATGCTGCTTAGAGAATGGACTGATAGCAGCCCCATGCTTATATGTTAGCTAGTAAGCTCATACATCTAGCTAGATAATTTACCACTTGTTCTATTAGCTATACAGAGTGATAATAAAAGTGTAGCATGTCACAAGACAGAGTAACTTATATATAATATATATATCATTTATATAACTTATATATTATATATAGTTTCCTGAGGTCTTGATCCAGTGTTTCCACATAACAAAATCAGGTCATCATGAGAAGTATGGTTCTCGATGAGGCGAGACAGTAGCCAACACTCAGCTACTGAAGCTAACTAGCTACTGTAATTCATATTGAGTTGTAGTAGCTAGTGGTGGTGGTACATCCTACCAAATGTCATGCTTCATAAAAGATTCAGGAATTGTCATGGTGATCGCTGGATCCATTTTAGCCAGTCAGCAAACACACACTCAAGGTGCATCGTGTACTCCAGCTACGTACTACTGTATGTAATGTCATCAGAACACGTTTAGTGATGCTGTATGTGTGAAGGAAACACATCAGCCATTCAGTCACTTAGTTTGATCTCAACCAATGTTAGTGTGTGTTTCTATATTTAGCCTGGTAGCTGACAGTCTTCCGCTTTTTGAGTTGTTTTTTGTTGATGCATGACATTTTTCTTTTTTGCATTTTTTTTTAGGATCTTGAAATCTGCGTGCAAAACAACACCCTGCAATTCAAAGGTTGGTGGTTTGTATTACGCTGGAACAGAAAGAAGGAAAATACGTCTAGTCTGTACAGAGTACATGGTATTAAACCGACGTTCCTTTGTTGGACAGCTCAGGGTCACGGCGCTAAAGGAGACCATGACTATGAGTTCAGTCTGGACTTCCTGGAACCAGTAAAACCTGAGGTATTCTATTATTTCCTATTCCAGAAATGTAGTTTTTTTTCATTAGTGATAAATACCTCACACTCTTCTCAGTCTCAAAGACAAACATTCTCTTCTGGTACTAGAGATTGTTACTGTTCCCTGCTTGTGGTTTATTAGTAAGTGTGTCTTCCGCAGGAGGCTGCTCATGATAATGTCTGGAACGGAGCAAATGGAATGGAATGGAAACCATGTATTTGATACCATGCCACTGATTCCGCTCCAGTCATTACCACGAGCCCGTCCTCCCCAAATGAAGGTGCCACCAACCTCCTGTGGTATCTACAATTATTATCATAGTCACTGTGCGTCTGTCTACCAGGTTAGTCACAGGTCGACCCAGCGCCTGGTAAATGTGACAGTGAGGAAGCAAGAGCAGCGTTGGTGGGACAGACTCACTCTGCAGGAGAGGAAACCTCTCTTCCTGGCGCCAGACTTCGATCGTTGGCTCGACGAATCAGACGCGGAGATGGAGCTTCAGGCTAAGGTAGTAATGACCAGGGTCAGTTTTGGTACAACTTTTAGATGTAATACATAAGGAAGTATAAGGCTTTATTTATTTTGTCTTTTATAAGGGTGTTATGACATTTATTACACCTGACGGTCTGTCTGTTTTGTTTTCAGGAAGAGGAGAAGATAAACAAGGTCAGCATCGAGTCAAGAATCCGTAAAGACCGTAAGTACCGAGCGGTGCAGCTGTGAGCAGACCTTTTTATCTCTAATCTGAAGATTTACATTTCTTGGTAAAGATGCTGTTGGTTTAGACCAGGGATCATCAACTACGTTCAGCCTCAGGCTGATATATTCATTTTTCATTAACCAGTTGGTCGGCAGACCGGAACATGAGCACAAATCATTTGTAGACTGCAATTTGACGGCAAGAATCCAAAAACGGATCATTTGAAACTTTGCTTAAAGTTGTGTCCGATCACGTCTCTCTCTATTATACTTGAGAACAGATTTGACTAAATTAACATCCTGGTGTTTTTACACCCTTACACCCTCCAACAATGAAAATGCAAAAAGAAAGAAAAATTCAACTTTTTTTTTTTTTTTCTCTGAAAAGTTGTGGGGCCAAATAAATCCACCGCGGGCCGCCAACTGGCCGCCAACCCTGGTTTTGACTGTGCATCATCTTTTAGTTTATACCACACACAAGTACAAACTACCTTTTTTATGTACTTGATATTTGATAATGTAAACATCTGAAATGTAATGTCAAATCATTTTGGTTTTGGTTATAGACATAAAAAACCAACTGACTGGAGTTTACTTTGTGTTTTTTTAATTGTGTTTTTATTGAAAGCTGTACCATGTTCTCTCAGCCTACCTGAGCCTGAAGAAGGGCTATCGGTTCATATACAACCTGATGTTATGTGTTTTAAAGATATTGTATGGTAATATGTGGTTTGTTCTCTCAGCCTACCTGGGCCTGAAGAAGGGCTATCTGTTCATGTACAACCTGATGTTATGTGTTTTAAAGATATTGTATGGTAATATGTGGTTTGTTCTCTCAGCCTACCTGGGCCTGAAGAAGGGCTATCTGTTCATGTACAACCTAGTCCAGTTCCTGGGCTTCTCCTGGATCTTTGTCAACATGACCGTCCGTCTCTTCATCCTGGGACAAGGTCAGTGGTCCAGAGCCTGCTGAGGGTCCAGCCTTGTTAGTAGCTGTTGTTTGTTGGTTGGTTGTCTTGACAGTTGACGACAGCGTTGGCCATAGATAGACACACAGTAGGTGAAGTCAGTGTTTCAGGGATAGAAAATAATACATTCAGAATCATTCCTTTTCCACAGCTACAGTTGGAACTAGGTACCTCAGAACTGGTTCTTCATCATAATGTGAGAGAGTTAGTATTAGATGGCTCATATATAACACTAATATTTACATACATTATCATTCTTCCTCCTCAATTTTTTTTTTAGCTGAAAGCTGTCTAGTCGTGTTTCTGAAAGCTGTCTAGTTTATATTCAGTTGTGTTTCTGTGAAGTGATCTGAGTGAGTCAGATTAAACCACACCAGCGAGCCAATGTGTTACTTCCCTAGAATAACTAAACAGGCTCTTTATTCATAGATGTGTCCATTTGAATACGAGAAAGGGAACATTGACTCTTAGCCTGTAGATTCATTTGTCTTGCAAATAGCTTTGAATAGCCTGGTGGTCCAGTCTGTTTGGCGTTTTAGCCAAATTCTGTTTGTATGTCTTCACAACATTTTAAGAGTTGACTACAGCAGTAGTTGCCACCCTGTTGTGTTTGGTCTATCTGCAGAGATACTTGAGGACACTAATGAGAACGTAGACCTACTGGTGAAATACACGTTAAGTGGTACTTGGGGTGTACTTCAGGCACAGCTAAATGTGATTGGTGTACAGCCACTAAAATAGGTTGAGAACCACTGGATTTGAGCACGTACAGTATGGAACCAGGCTACTCTGGATGTGCAGTGTTTGGCCTAACATGTTAGCACCACTGTATAGTACCACTGTGTAGTACCACTGTATAGCACCACTGTATAGCACCACTGTGTAGCACCACTGTATAGCACCACTGTGTAGCACCACTGTGTAGCACCACTGTGTAGCACCACTGTATAGCACCACTGTATAGCACCACTGTATAGCACCACTGTATAGCACCACTGTATAGCACCACTGTGTAGCACCACTGTATAGCACCACTGTGTAGCACCACTGTGTAGCACCACTGTATAGTACCACTGTATAGCACCACTGTGTAGCACCACTGTATAGCACCACTGTGTAGCACCACTGTATAGCACCACTGTGTAGCACCACTGTGTTGCACCACTGTATAGCACCACTGTATAGCACCACTGTGTAGCACCACTGTATAGCACCACTGTGTAGCACCACTGTATAGCACCACTGTGTAGCACCACTGTATAGCACCACTGTGTAGCACCACTGTGTAGCACCACTGTATAGCACCACTGTATAGCACCACTGTGTAGCACCACTGTATAGTACCACTGTATAGCACCACTGTGTAGCACCACTGTATAGCACCACTGTGTAGCACCACTGTATAGCACCACTGTGTAGCACCACTGTATAGCACCACTGTATAGCACCACTGTATAGCACCACTGTGTAGCACCACTGTATAGCACCACTGTGTAGCACCACTGTATAGCACCACTGTGTAGCACCACTGTATAGCACCACTGTGTAGCACCACTGTGTAGCACCACTGTATAGCACCACTGTATAGCACCACTGTGTAGCACCACTGTGTAGCACCACTGTGTAGCACCACTGTGTAGCACCACTGTATAGCACCACTGTGTAGCACCACTGTGTAGCACCACTGTGTAGCACCACTGTATAGCACCACTGTATAGTACCACTGTATAGCACCACTGTATAGCACCACTGTATAGCACCACTGTATAGTACCACTGTATAGCACCACTGTGTAGCACCACTGTATAGCACCACTGTATAGCACCACTGTATAGCACCACTGTATAGCACCACTGTGTAGCACCACTGTGTAGCACCACTGTGTAGCACCACTGTATAGCACCACTGTGTAGCACCACTGTGTAGCACCACTGTATAGCACCACTGTGTAGCACCACTGTATAGCACCACTGTATAGCACCACTGTATAGCACCACTGTGGTGCTACACAGTGGTGCTATACAGTGGTGCTACACAGTGCTGTATAGCACCACTGTATAGTACCACTGTGTAGCACCACTGTACAGTGGTGCTATACAGTGGTGCACTGTGTAGCACCACCGTGTAGCACCACTGTGTAGTATCACTGTGTAGCACCACTGTGTAGTATCACTGTGTAGCACCACTGTATAGTACCACTGTGTAGCACCACTGTGTAGCACCACTGTATAGCACCACTGTGTAGCACCACTGTATAGCACCACTGTATAGCACCACTGTATAGCACCACTGTGTAGCACCACTGTATAGCACCACTGTATAGCACCACTGTGTAGCACCACTGTGTAGCACCACTGTGTAGCACCACTGTGTAGCACCACTGTATAGCACCACTGTATAGCACCACTGTGTAGCACCACTGTGTAGCACCACTGTATAGCACCACTGTATAGTACCACTGTATAGCACCACTGTATAGCACCACTGTATAGCACCACTGTATAGCACCACTGTGTAGCACCACTGTGTAGCACCACTGTATAGCACCACTGTATAGCACCACTGTATAGCACCACTGTGTAGCACCACTGTGTAGCACCACTGTATAGCACCACTGTGTAGCACCACTGTGTAGTACCACTGTATAGCACCACTGTATAGCACCACTGTGTAGCACCACTGTGTAGCACCACTGTGTGGCACCACTGTATAGCACCACTGTATAGCACCACTGTGTAGCACCACTGTGTAGCACCACTGTATAGCACCACTGTATAGTACCACTGTATAGCACCACTGTATAGCACCACTGTATAGCACCACTGTATAGTACCACTGTATAGCACCACTGTGTAGCACCACTGTATAGCACCACTGTATAGTACCACTGTGTAGCACCACTGTGTAGCACCACTGTGTAGCACCACTGTGTAGCACCACTGTATAGCACCACTGTGTAGCACCACTGTGTAGCACCACTGTATAGCACCACTGTGTAGCACCACTGTATAGCACCACTGTATAGCACCACTGTATAGCACCACTGTGGTGCTACACAGTGGTGCTATACAGTGGTGCTACACAGTGCTGTATAGCACCACTGTATAGTACCACTGTGTAGCACCACTGTACAGTGGTGCTATACAGTGGTGCACTGTGTAGCACCACCGTGTAGCACCACTGTGTAGTATCACTGTGTAGCACCACTGTGTAGTATCACTGTGTAGCACCACTGTATAGTACCACTGTGTAGCACCACTGTGTAGCACCACTGTATAGCACCACTGTGTAGCACCACTGTATAGCACCACTGTATAGCACCACTGTATAGCACCACTGTATAGCACCACTGTATAGCACCACTGTGTAGCACCACTGTATAGCACCACTGTGTAGCACCACTGTATAGCACCACTGTATAGCACCACTGTATAGTACCACTGTATAGCACCACTGTATAGCACCACTGTGTAGTACCACTGTATAGCACCACTGTGTAGCACCACTGTGTAGCACCACTGTATAGCACCACTGTGTAGCTGTTGGTAACTGTGTTCTACCTCTCCACTGTGTAACTGTGTTCTACCTCTCCACTGTGTAACTGTGTTCTACCTCTCCACTGTGTTCTACCTCTCCACTGTGTTCTACCTCTCCACTGTGTAACTGTGTTCTACCTCTCCACTGTGTAACTGTGTTCTACCTCTCCACTGTGTAACTGTGTTCTACCTCTCCACTGTGTAACTGTGTTCTACCTCTCCACTGTGTAACTGTGTTCTACCTCTCCACTGTGTAACTGTGTTCTACCTCTCCACTGTGTAACTGTGTTCTACCTCTCCACTGTGTTCTACCTCTCCACTGTGTAACTGTGTTCTACCTATCCACTGTGTAACTGTGTTCTACCTCTCCACTGTGTAACTGTGTTCTACCTCTCCACTGTGTAACTGTGTTCTACCTCTCCACTGTGTAACTGTGTTCTACCTCTCTTTCTCTCCCTCTTGTCAGACTCGTTCTATGACACGTTCCACACCATTGCTGACATGATGTACTTCTGTCAGATGATGGCCGTAGCAGAGGTCATGAACCCTCTAGTGGGTCTGGTCAAGACAGGGGTGTTCCCTGCTATGATCCAGGTAGGGTTCAATCCAAACACACAGAAAAATAACTTTCAAAATGACTTGGGTTTAAAATTTAAAAAAACACATGCTAATTTAGGTTACATTGACTTTTTAGTTGTTTTTGGTTAGTCAAAGCTAAAGTTAGCGGCAATGGTTTTGTAAACCAACCCAAAGCAAAGATTCTCAGCTTTCAGGTTGAGGCCGGGGTGCATTCAGGTTGAGGCCAGGATGCATTCAGGTTGAGGCCGGGATGCATTCAGGTTGAGGCCGGGATGCATTCAGGTTGAGGCCAGGATGCATTCAGGTTGAGGCCGGGATGCATTCAGGTTGAGGCCAGGATGCATTCAGGTTGAGGCCAGGATGCATTCAGGTTGAGGCCGGGATGCATTCAGGTTGAGGCCGGGGTGCATTCAGGTTGAGGCCGGGGTGCATTCAGGTTGAGGCCGGGATGCATTCAGGTTGAGGCCGGGGTGCATTCAGGTTGAGGCCGGGGTGCATTCAGGTTGAGGCCGGGGTGCATTCAGGTTGAGGCCGGGGTGCATTCAGGTTGAGGCCGGGGTGCATTCAGGTTGAGGCCGGGGTGCATTCAGGTTGAGGCCGGGATGCATTCAGGTTGAGGCCGGGATGCATTCAGGTTGAGGCCGGGATGCATTCAGGTTGAGGCCGGGATGCATTCAGGTTGAGGCCGGGATGCATTCAGGTTGAGGCCGGGATGCATTCAGGTTGAGGCCAGGATGCATTCAGGGCGAGGACAAGTGATTTTGTATTTAGGGTGAATTAACCCTTTAATGAAGTGTGTTTCTGTGATTTTTTGTTGTTGTTGTTGACCTGTCCAGGTGGTGGGTAGGAACGTAATCCTGTTTGTGATCTTCGGTAGTCTGGAGGAGATGCAGAACAAAGCAGTGGTCTTCTTCGTCTTCTACCTCTGGAGCACCATAGAGATCTTCAGGTGACTCTACCTCTATAGTCAATATAGATCTACAGGTGACTCTACCTCTATAGTACAGTTAATATAGATCTACAGGTGACTCTACCTCTATAGTATAGTCAATATAGATCTACAGGTGGCTCTACCTCTATAGTTAATATAGATCTACAGGTGACTCTACCTCTATAGTCAATATAGATCTACAGGTGACTCTACTTCTATAGTATAGTCAATATAGATCTACAGGTGACTCTACCTCTATAGTATAGTCAATATAGATCTACAGGTGACTCTACCTCTATAGTTAATATAGATCTACAGGTGACTCTACCTCTATAGTATAGTCAATATAGATCTACAGGTGACTCTACCTCTATAGTTAATATAGATCTACAGGTGACTCTACCTCTATAGTTAATATAGATCTACAGGTGACTCTACCTCAATACAGCTCACATCCAGATAACGGCCAAAATAAAGGAAACACGACATAAAGTTGCTTCAATACACCTCCTCATAGATTCTACAGGTGTCTGGAACTCTATTGGAGGGATGTGACATCATTCTTCCACCAGAAGAATGTGGTGTTTTGTTGATGGCGGTGCACCATGTCAGGCTCTGCAACAGAATCTCCCAGAGGTGTTGAATTGGGTTGAGATCTGGAGACTGAAACGGCCAGGGTAAATGGTTTACGTTGTTTTCATGGGTTTTCCTTAACTCTTTTTCTATAACCTCAACTTTAGTCTCCTCACCTGCGATCGAAGTATCCTAAAGAGTGGTTCGGTGTAAGAAAAATGGTGTAAGGGAATTGTCATCAATCAATCAAATGTATTTATAAAGCCCTTCTTACATCAGACGATGTCACAAAGTGCTGTACAGAAATCCAGCCTAAAACCCCCAAACAGCAAGCAATGCAGGTGTAGAAGCACGGTGGCTAGGAAAAACTCTCTGGAAAGGCAGGAACCTAAGAGGAAACCTAGAGAGGAACCAGGCTCCGAGGGGTGGCCAGTCCTCTTCTGGCTGTGCCGGGTAGAGATTAGAAACCTAGAGAGGAACCAGGCTCCGAGGGGTGGCCAGTCCTCTTCTGGCTGTACCGGGTAGAGATTAGAAACCTAGAGCGGAACCAGGCTCCGAGGGGTGGCCAGTCCTCTTCTGGCTGTGTTGGGTGGAGATTAGAAACCTAGAGAGGAACCAGGCTCTGAGGGGTGGCCAGTCCTCTTCCGGCTGTGCCGGGTGGAGATTAGAAACCTAGAGAGGAACCAGGCTCCGAGGGGTGGCCAGTCCTCTTCTGGCTGTGCCGGGTGGAGATTAGAAACCTAGAGAGGAACCAGGCTCTGAGGGGTGGGGGTGTGCCAGTAGAGAGGAACCAGGCCTTAGGGGTGGCCAGTCCTCTGGCTGTGCCGGGTGGAGATTAGAAACCTAGAGAGGAACCAGGGAGGGGTGGCCAGTCCTCTTCTGGCTGTGCCGGGTGGAGATTAGAAACCTAGAGAGGAACCAGGCTCTGAGGGGTGGCCAGTCCTCTTCTGGCTGTGCCGGGTGGAGATTAGAAACCTAGAGAGGAACCAAGGGGTGGCCAGTCCTCTTCTGGCTGTGCCGGGTGGAGATTAGAAACCTAGAGAGGAACCAGGCTCCGAGGGGTGGCCAGTCCTCTTCTGGCTGTGCTGGGTGGAGATTAGAAACCTAGAGAGGAACCAGGCTCTGAGGGGTGGCCAGTCCTCTTCTGGCTGTGCCAGGTGGAGATTATAAGAGTACTTGTACTCTCGGCACCATGATATCCGAACAACAAACATCTACAGGACTGTTTCGCTAGCACGGCACCATGATATCCGAACAACAAACATCTACAGGACTGTTTCGCTAGCACAGACTGAAACATGTTCCCGCGATTCAACCGATCACATCTACAGGACTGTTTCGCTAGCACAGACTGGTATATGTTCCCGCGATTCAACCGATCACATCTACAGGACTGTTTCGCTAGCACAGACTGAAACATGTTCCCGCGATTCAACCGATCACATCTACAGGACTGTTTCGCTAGCACAGACTGAAACATGTTCCCGTGATTCAACCGATCACATCGAGGAGTTTACGCATCGACGACGTCATCCTCACAATGACCATACATACATAAATACGTACATGCATACCCCAACCAGAAGCCATGGGTTACATGCAACATCCGCACTTAAAGGCTGCCGGTTTCAAGGAACAGGACAGTAATCCGGACGCTTATAAGAAATCCCACTACGACCTCCGACGAGGTCTGACCTTCACTGACATTTTTTTTCTCCCTACTACTTTACTGCCTTTATTGCCTCCTAGACCCACTCCAATTCACATACCGCCCCAACATATCCACAGATGACACAATCTCAATCGCACTCCACACTGCCCTCTCCCACCTGGACAAGAGGAACACCTATGTGAGAATGTTGTTCCTTGACTGCAGCTCAGCGTTCAACACCATAGTGCCTTCCAAGCTCATCAATAAACTCAGGATCCTGGGACTGAACACTTCCCTCTGCAACTTGATCCTGGACTTCCTGACGGGCTGCCCCCCCAGGTGATGAGGGTAAGCAACGCTGACCCTCAACACGGGGGCCTCTCAGGGGTGCATGCTTAGTCCCCTCCTGTTCACCCACAACTGCGTGGCCGCGCACGACTCCAACACCGTCATTACGTTTGCTGACAACACGACGGTGGTTGTCCTGATCAACAATGACGATGGGACAGCCTATAGGGACGAGGTCAGTGACCTGGCAGTGTGGTGCAAGGACAACAACCTTTCCCTTAACGTCAACAAGACAAAGGAGTAGATTGTGGACTACAGAAAACCCACGACCGAGGCATGCCCCCATCCACGACTGGGCTGTAGTGGAGCAGGTTGAGAGCTTCAAGTTCCTCGGCGTCCACATCACTAAGGAATTGACGTAGTCCAGACCCACCAACACAGTCGTGAAGAAGGCATGACGACGTCTCTTCCCCCTCAGGAGGATGTAAATATTTGTCATGGGCCCTCAGATCCTCAAAATGTTCTACAGCTGCAGTATCTTGACTGTCTGCATCACAGGTTGGTATGGCAACTGCTCGGCCTCCGACCGCAAAGCACTACAGAGGGTAGTGGGTATGGCCCAGTACATCACTGGGGCTGAGCTCCCTGCCATCCAGGACCTCTATACCAGGCGGTGTCAGAGGAAGGTACCAGGTGATGTCAGAGGAAGGTACCAGGCGGTGTCAGAGGAAGGCCCTAAACATTGTCAAAGCCTCAAGCCATACAAATGATAGACTGTTCTCTGTGCTACGGCATGGCAAGCGTTACCGATGCAAGTCTGGAACCAACAGGACCCTGAACAGCTTAAGACTGTTAAATAGTTAGCCTGGGTAGCTATTGGTTAACTATTTAAATATCTGCATTGACCCTTTTTGCACTAACGTTTTTGACTCATCACATACTCTGGTGTTACTGTTTATTATCTCTCCTGTTGCCTAGTCACTTTACCCCTACCTATATCTACATATCTACCACATGTGACAAATACTAGCTAGTGAGGCTAGTTGTAACCATGAATGGACCAGCTAGTGAGACTAGTTGTAACCATGAATGGACATTATATTACCAGCTAGTGAGGCTAGTTGTAACCATGAATGGACCAGCTAGTGAGACTAGTTGTAACCATGAATGGACATTATATTACCAGTTAGTGAGGCTAGTTGTAACCATGAATGGACCAGCTAGTGAGGCTAGTTGTAACCATGAATGGACCAGCTAGTGAGGCTAGTTGTAACCATGAATGGACCAGCTAGTGAGACTAGTTGTAACCATGAATGGACCAGCTAGTGAGGCTAGATGTAACCATGAATGGACCAGCTAGTGAGGCTAGATGTAACCATGAATGGACCAGCTAGTGAGGCTAGTTGTAACCATGAATGGACATTATATTACCAGCTAGTGAGGCTAGTTGTAACCATGAATGGACCAGCTAGTGAGGCTAGTTGTAACCATGAATGGACCAGCTAGTGAGGCTAGTTGTAACCATGAATGGACCAGCTAGTGAGGCTAGTTGTAACCATGAATGGACCAGCTAGTGAGACTAGTTGTAACCATGAATGGACCAGCTAGTGAGACTAGTTGTAACCATGAATGGACCAGCTAGTGAGGCTAGTTGTAACCATGAATGGACCAGCTAGTGAGGCTAGTTGTAACCATGAATGGACCAGCTAGTGAGGCTAGTTGTAACCATGAATGGACATTACATTACCAGCTAGTGAGGCTAGTTGTAACCATGAATGGACCAGCTAGTGAGGCTAGTTGTAACCATGAATGGACCAGCTAGTGAGACTAGTTGTAACCATGAATGGACATTACATTACCAGCTAGTGAGGCTAGTTGTAACCATGAATGGACCAGCTAGTGAGGCTAGTTGTAACCATGAATGGACCAGCTAGTGAGGCTAGTTGTAAGCATTTCGCAGGTACCCGTTTTACACGTTGGCCTGCACTGTATTGCAGCCGTCTCACTAGTGCTGTTACTGTTGTTATTTGCCTGTTCTACATGTTGACCTGCATTGTATTGCTGTTTTGTTGTCTGTCCCAGGTATCCATTCTACATGTTGACCTGCATTGTATTGCTGTTTTGTTGTCTGTCCCAGGTATCCATTCTACATGTTGACCTGCATTGTATTGCTGTTTTGTTGTCTGTCCCAGGTATCCATTCTACATGTTGACCTGCATTGTATTGCTCACTGCTTGTGAATGATGCTAAATAAACCTGTTGTTTTGTCGTCTGTCCCAGGTATCCATTCTACATGTTGACCTGCATTGTATTGCTCACTGCTTGTGAATGATGCTAAATAAACCTGTTGTTTTGTCGTCTGTCCCAGGTATCCATTCTACATGCTGGCCTGCATCGACACAGACTGGAAGCTGCTGACCTGGCTCAGATACTCCATCTGGATGCCCCTCTACCCTCTGGGGGTGCTAGCAGAGGGTCAGTGGGCCTGTCACACACACACACACGCACCCGCACGCACACACACACACCATACACACACACACACACCATACACATCATACACATACTCCTCAGAGAGCTCTATGCCTGCAATATTCACTTATTATGTAAATTGTATGTAAATAATAGTGGTAGGATGTTTGTAGTCAAACAAGATATTACTTAGTTTATTACCAAGATATCCGAGTGTTGCTGTGTATTCCTGTCTGTCCTGTCTGTTTCCTCTTAGCTATCGCTGTGATCCAGTCCCTGCCTATCTTCGATGAGACCCGTCTGTACAGCATCCCTCTACCTACGGTCCTGGGCTCGTCCTTCAGCTTTTCCTTCACTCTGAAGATCTACCTGGCCCTCATGTTCCTCGGTCAGTTAGTACCACTCTCTGACCCTACACCCTAACCCTACACCCTAACCCTCCACCCTAACCCTCCATCCTAACACTCTACCCTAACCCTTAACCCTAACCCTCTCTCTGACCCTCTCTCTGACCCTCTCTCTAACCCTCTACCCTAACCCTCTACTCTAACCCTCTCTCTAACCCTCTACCCTAACCCTCTCTCTGACCCTCTCTCTGACCCTCTCTCTAACCCTCTACCCTAACCCTCTCTCTGACCCTCTCTCTGACCCTCTCTCTAACCCTCTCTCTAACCCTCTCTCTGACCCTCTCTCTGACCCTCTCTCTAACCCTCTACCCTAACCCTCTCTCTGACCCTCTCTCTGACCCTCTCTCTGACCCTCTCTCTAACCCTCTCTCTGACCCTCTCTCTAACCCTCTACCCTAACCCTCTCTCTGACCCTCTCTCTGACCCTCTCTCTAACCCTCTCTCTGACCCTCTCTCTAACCCTCTACCCTAACCCTCTCTCTGACCCTCTCTCTGACCCTTTCTCTGACCCTCCACCCTCCAGCTGTATCTATCTGTCATGTTTCAGGATCTGTTAATGTCTCTAAGGGAGAAACATACACTTTGGGTCAAAATACGATTTGTTTTCTTACATTATCTTTGCTTGGACTTGTCTTTCTGGCCAAGTGGATGGAGTTTGCACTTAACAAACATTTTAAATGATAAAAAGTAGTTTTTTTCTTCCCAGGTCTGTTCATCAACTTCCGCCACCTGTTTCGCCAGAGGAGGAGACGAATGCGCTCCAGGAAGAGGAAAAATAACTAACGGATAGAAAGACACACCTCACGATCTCTCCAGTCTCACTGCTGGTTGCCTTTTCACACCTCTCCTCTCCTCACACCTCTCTCTCTCTTCTCTCCTCACCTCACACCTCTGTCCTCTCTCTCTTCTCTCCTCACCTCACACCTCTGTCCTCTCTCTCTTCTCTCCTCACCTCACCCCTCTGTCCTCTCTCTCTTCTCTCCCCACCTCACACCTCTGTCCTCTCTCTCCTCTCCTCTCTTCTCTCCTCTCACACCTCTCTTCTCTCCTCTCGCCTCTGTCCTCTCCTCTCTTCTCTCCTCTCTCACCTCTCTTCTCTCCTCCACTGATAAACAACCAACCACATCCTCCTCTTCTATTTTCCTGTGGATGTACCTCCTCTAACAGACACTTATCTTCCTCACCCAGTCCTTCAGAGGTACCTCCTCTAACACAAACACTAATTTTCCTCACCCAGTCTGTCCTTCAGAGGTACCTCCTCTAACACAAACACTCATCTTTCTCACCCAGTCTGTCCATCAGAGGTACCTCCTCTAACACAAACACTCATCTTCCTCACCCAGTCTGTCCATCAGAGGTACCTCCTCTAACACAAACACTCATCTTTCTCACCCAGTCTGTCCATCAGAGGTACCTCCTCTAACACAAACACTTCTCTTCCTCACCCAGTCTGTCCATCAGAGGTACCTCCTCTAACACAAACACTCATCTTCCTCACCCAGTCTGTCCATCAGAGGTACCTCCTCTAACACAAACACTCATCTTTCTCACCCAGTCTGTCCATCAGAGGTACCTCCTCTAACACAAACCCTTCCCTTCCTCACCCAGTCTGTCCATCAGAGGTACCTCCTCTAACACAAACACTCATCTTCCTCACCCAGTCTGTCCATCAGAGGTACCTCCTCTAACACAAACACTCATCTTCCTCACCCAGTCTGTCCATCAGAGGTACCTCCTCTAACACAAACCCTTCCCTTCCTCACCCAGTCTGTCCATCAGAGGTACCTCCTCTAACACAAACACTCATCTTCCTCACCCAGTCTGTCCATCAGAGGTACCTCCTCTAACACAAACCCTTCCCTTCCTCACCCAGTCTGTCCATCAGAGGTACCTCCTCTAACACAAACACTCATCTTTCTCACCCAGTCTGTCCATCAGAGGTACCTCCTCTAACACAAACACTCATCTTCCTCACCCAGTCTGTCCATCAGAGGTACCTCCTCTAACACAAACACTCATCTTCCTCACCCAGTCTGTCCATCAGAGGTACCTCCTCTAACACAAACCCTTCCCTTCCTCACCCAGTCTGTCCATCAGAGGTACCTCCTCTAACACAAACACTCATCTTCCTCACCCAGTCTGTCCATCAGAGGTACCTCCTCTAACACAAACCCTTCCCTTCCTCACCCAGTCTGTCCATCAGAGGTACCTCCTCTAACACAAACACTCATCTTTCTCACCCAGTCTGTCCATCAGAGGTACCTCCTCTAACACAAACCCTTCCCTTCCTCACCCAGTCTGTCCATCAGAGGTACCTCCTCTAACACAAACCCTTCCCTTCCTCACCCAGTCTGTCCATCAGAGGTACCTCCTCTAACACAAACAAGTGCATTCAATTCACACCCTCTTTTTATGATTTATATCCATGTCATACTGTACTATTAGTATTAACAGATACATGTCATACTGTTAGTATTAACAGATACATGTCATACTGCACTGTTAGTATTAACAGATACATGTCATACTGTTAGTATTGACAGATACATGTCATACTATTAGTATTAACAGATACATGTCATACTGTACTGTTAGTATTAACAGATACATGTCATACTGTTAGTATTGACAGATACATGTCATACTATTAGTATTAACAGATACATGTCATACTGTACTGTTAGTATTAACAGATACATGTCATACTGTTAGTATTAACAGATACATGTCATACTGTACTGTTAGTATTGACAGATACATACTGTACTGTTGTATTAACAGATACTGTCATACTGTACTGTTAGTATTGACAGATACATGTCATACTGTACTGTTAGTATTGACAGATACATGTCATACTGTACTGTTAGTATTAACAGATACATGTCATACTGTACTGTTAGTATTGACAGATACATGTCATACTGTTAGTATTGACAGATACATGTCATACTGTACTGTTAGTATTGACAGATACATGTCATACTGTTAGTATTGACAGATACATGTCATACTGCACTATTAGTATTAACAGATACATGTCATACTGTTAGTATTAACAGATACATGTCATACTGTACTGTTAGTATTAACAGATACATGTCATACTGTTAGTATTAACAGATACATGTCATATTGTACTGTTAGTATTGACAGATACATGTCATACTGTACTGTTAGTATTGACAGATACATGTCATACTGTTAGTATTAACAGATACATGTCATACTGTACTGTTAGTATTGACAGATACATGTCATATTGTACTGTTAGTATTAACAGATACATGTCATACTGTTAGTATTAACAGATACATGTCATACTGTACTGTTAGTATTAACAGATACATGTCATACTGTACTGTTAGTATTAACAGATACATGTCATACTGTTAGTATTAACAGATACATGTCATACTGTTAGTATTGACAGATACATGTCATACTGTACTGTTAGTATTGACAGATACATGTCATACTGTACTGTTAGTATTAACAGATACATGTCATACTGTACTGTTAGTATTGACAGATACATGTCATACTGTACTGTTAGTATTGACAGATACATGTCATACTGTACTGTATTATTGACAGATACATGTCATACTGTACTGTTAGTATTGACAGATACATGTCATACTGTACTGTTAGTATTGACAGATACATGTCATACTGTTAGTATTGACAGATACATGTCATACTGTACTGTTAGTATTAACAGATACATGTCATATTGTACTGTTAGTATTGACAGATACATGTCATACTGTACTGTTAGTATTGACAGATACATGTCATACTGTTAGTATTAACAGATACATGTCATACTGTACTGTTAGTATTGACAGATACATGTCATATTGTACTGTTAGTATTAACAGATACATGTCATACTGTACTGTTAGTATTAACAGATACATGTCATATTGTACTGTTAGTATTGACAGATACATGTCATACTGTATTGTTAGTATTAACAGATACATGTCATACTGTATTGTTAGTATTAACAGATACATGTCATATTGTACTGTTAGTATTGACAGATACATGTCATACTGTACTGTTAGTATTGACAGATACATGTCATACTGCACTGTTAGTATTGACAGATACATGTCATACTGTTAGTATTAACAGATACATGTCATACTGTTAGTATTAACAGATACATGTCATACTGTTAGTATTAACAGATACATGTCATACTGTTAGTATTGACAGATACATGTCATACTGTTAGTATTGACAGATACATGTCATACTGTTAGTATTAACAGATACATGTCATACTGTTAGTATTAACAGATACATGTCATACTGTTAGTATTAACAGATACATGTCATACTGTTAGTATTAACAGATACATGTCATACTGTTAGTATTGACAGATACATGTCATACTGTTAGTATTAACAGATACATGTCATACTGTTAGTATTAACAGATACATGTCATACTGTACTGTTAGTATTGAAGGAGCCATACTATAAACAGTTCTAGCGTCTCTTGGCCAGACTAAACAACGTGTGTATTTTCTGAATTCCATTTTGCAGCTCATGTAATCCTCATAATGGACCTGCCGTCAGTTTGAATTCAGGAAGTGAAATGAAAACTGCCCATTGTATTCTATGAAGAGTGTTTTCAAATCACTCTTTTTATTTTGGATCCACTGTAATGACTTGACTGAATAGAACTGAATTGACTCTGACTCTGTTACAGTCATTGATAGAACAGTCATGTTGCACTTCACTACTGTCCCATCTGACCATGAGTCAGCGTCAGGCCTAATGCTATACATTGTTTTGTTATAAGTTTTATTTATTTTTTTAAAGGCCCAGTGCAGTCAGACATATGTATTTATATATATTTCCACACTATGAGGTTGGAATAACACTGTGAAATTGTAAACATTATCATAATGTCCTTTTTAGTGTAAGAGTTATTTGAATAGACTGACATTTCAGCCTGTTTTGGCAGGATGGAGTTTTGGCCTTCCACGGTGACATCACTATGGGGTGAATTAGTTAATAGACCAATAAGAAAGAGAGTTCTAAAACCCCTCTGCCAATAACAGCACAGTTTTCAGTTTTCCCCTCCCCACTCAGACCACTCCCAGACAGACCTAGCTAAATTGTTGCTTGAGAAATTGCCCGTTGTTAAGAATCTAGTTTTTGTTTATTTAGTGACCATTTTAATTAAAATCACAGTAAGGTACTTCATTGTTACCCAGAAATGATTTGATATTGACATAAAAAAAAAACGCATTTGGACTTTAAAAAAAAATATATTGCTTTATTCCTAAATGAACTTTTGTATGCCAACAGTGTTTCTCATGCAGTAATAGAATCATTCTGGGATGTAAGCTACTGTATTCTCCAGTGATGTTTATAGTCCCCGTGATATCTACTATCTCCATCATGTCATCCTTGCTGTGTTGTTCAAAGGCTCACTGCACTGATCTGTGTCTGATGACATGGTTAGAGTTGTGTCCCGACTCTCCACACTTCTCCTAGAGTGTGCTCTTGCACACTTCCTGTCATCGAAACAGACAAAGAGAACCGGTCAGAGCCCAGAACCTCAGGGAAATGGACATTGTTAGAGGATCACTGTCTGATTAAAAGGTTTTGAATGGTTGAAGGATAAATTATAATGTGTGATATTATAATAACCAATAAAGTTGTGTGAAATAAAGTGAATATCTGTAGTTATTTATGAAAAGAGCATAGCTGGTGATGTGAATAAAAAGCCACAATTATATAGGTGTCCTTTATCTCCTCATTAATAACCCCTTTATATAGGTGTCCTTTATCTCCTCATAATAACCCCTTTATATAGGTGTCCTTTATCTCCTCATAATAACCCCTTTATATAGGTGTCCTTTATCTCCTCATAATAACCCCTTTATCTCATAATAACCCCTTTATATAGGTGTCCTTTATCTCCTCATAATAACCCCTTTATATAGGTGTCCTTTATCTCCTAATAACCCCTTTATATAGGTGTTCTTTATCTCCTAATAACCCCTTTATATAGGTGTCCTTTATCTCATAATAACCCCTTTATATAGGTGTTCTTTATCTCCTAATAACCCCTTTATATAGGTGTCCTTTATCTCCTAATAACCCCTTTATATAGGTGTTCTTTATCTCCTAATAACCCCTTTATATAGGTGTCCTTTATCTCATAATAACCCCTTTATATAGGTGTCATTTATCTCCTCATAATAACCCCTTTATGTAGGTGTCCTTTATCTCCAAATAACCCCTTTATATAGGTGTCCTTTATCTCCTCATAATAACCTCTTTATATAGGTGTCCTTTATCTCCTCATAATAACCTCTTTATATAGGTGTCCTTTATCTCATAATAACCCCTTTATATAGGTGTCCTTTATCTCCTCATAATAATAACCTCTTTATATAGGTGTCCTTTATCTCCTCATAATAATAACCTCTTTATATAGGTGTCCTTTATCTCCTCATAATAACCTCTTTATATAGGTGTCCTTTATCTCCTCATAATAACCCCTTTATATAGGTGTCCTTTATCTCCTAATAACCCCTTTATATAGGTGTCCTTTATCTCCTCATAATAACCTCTTTATATAGGTGTCCTTTATCTCCTCATAATAACCCCTTTATATAGGTCTCCTTTATCTCCTCATAATAACCTCTTTATATAGGTGTCCTTTATCTCATAATAACCCCTTTATATAGGTGTCATTTATCTCCTCATAATAACCCCTTTATATAGGTGTCCTTTATCTCCTCATAATAACCCCTTTATATAGGTGTCCTTTATCTCATAATAACACCTTTATATAGGTGTCCTTTATCTCATAATAGCCTCTTTATATAGGTGTCCTTTATCTCATAATAACCTCTTTATATAGGTGTCCTTTATCTCCTAATAACCCCTTTATATAGGTGTCCTTTATCTCCTCATAATAACCCCTTTATATAGGTGTCCTTTATCTCCTCATAATAACCCCTTTATATAGGTGTCCTTTATCTCATAATAACCCCTTTATATAGGTGTCCTTTATCTCATAATAACCCCTTTATATAGGTGTCATTTATCTCCTCATAATAACCTCTTTATATAGGTGTCCTTTATCTCCTCATAATAACCTCTTTATATAGGTGTCCTTTATCTCCTCATAATAACCCCTTTATATAGGTGTCCTTTATCTCCTAATAACCCCTTTATATAGGTGTCCTTTATCTCCTCATAATAACCTCTTTATATAGGTGTCCTTTATCTCCTCATAATAACCCCTTTATATAGGTCTCCTTTATCTCCTCATAATAACCTCTTTATATAGGTGTCCTTTATCTCCTCATAATAACCCCTTTATATAGGTGTCCTTTATCTCCTAATAACCCCTTTATATAGGTGTCCTTTATCTCCTCATAATAACCTCTTTATATAGGTGTCCTTTATCTCCTCATAATAACCCCTTTATATAGGTCTCCTTTATCTCCTCATAATAACCTCTTTATATAGGTGTCCTTTATCTCATAATAACCCCTTTATATAGGTGTCCTTTATCTCATAATAACCCCTTTATATAGGTGTCCTTTATCTCATAATAGCCTCTTTATATAGGTGTCCTTTATCTCATAATAACCTCTTTATATAGGTGTCCTTTATCTCCTAATAACCCCTTTATATAGGTGTCCTTTATCTCCTCATAATAACCCCTTTATATAGGTGTCCTTTATCTCCTCATAATAACCCCTTTATATAGGTGTCCTTTATCTCATAATAACCTCTTTATATAGGTGTCCTTTATCTCCTCATAATAACCCCTTTATATAGGTGTCCTTTATCTCATAATAACCCCTTTATATAGGTGTCCTTTATCTCCCAATAACCCCTTTATATAGGTGTCCTTTATCTCATAATAGCCTCTTTATATAGGTGTCCTTTATCTCCTAATAACCCCTTTATATAGGTGTCCTTTATCTCATAATAACCTCTTTATATAGGTGTTCTTTATCTCCTCATAATAACCCCTTTATATAGATGTCCTTTATCTCCTCATAATAACCCCTTTTATATAGGTGTCCTTTATCTCATAATAACCCCTTTATATAGGTGTCCTTTATCTCCTCATAATAACCCCTTTATATAGGTGTCCTTTATCTCCTAATAACCTCTTTATATAGGTGTCCTTTATCTCCTCATAATAACCTCTTTATATAGGTGTCCTTTATCTCCTCATAATAACCTCTTTATATAGGTGTCCTTTATCTCCTCATAATAATAACCTCTTTATATAGGTGTCCTTTATCTCCTCATAATAATAACCTCTTTATATAGGTGTCCTTTATCTCCTCATAATAACCTCTTTATATAGGTGTCCTTTATCTCCTCATAATAACCCCTTTATATAGGTGTCCTTTATCTCCTAATAACCCCTTTATATAGGTGTCCTTTATCTCCTCATAATAACCTCTTTATATAGGTGTCCTTTATCTCCTCATAATAACCCCTTTATATAGGTCTCCTTTATCTCCTCATAATAACCTCTTTATATAGGTGTCCTTTATCTCATAATAACCCCTTTATATAGGTGTCATTTATCTCCTCATAATAACCCCTTTATATAGGTGTCCTTTATCTCCTCATAATAACCCCTTTATATAGGTGTCCTTTATCTCATAATAACCCCTTTATATAGGTGTCCTTTATCTCATAATAGCCTCTTTATATAGGTGTCCTTTATCTCATAATAACCTCTTTATATAGGTGTCCTTTATCTCCTAATAACCCCTTTATATAGGTGTCCTTTATCTCCTCATAATAACCCCTTTATATAGGTGTCCTTTATCTCCTCATAATAACCCCTTTATATAGGTGTCCTTTATCTCATAATAACCCCTTTATATAGGTGTCCTTTATCTCATAATAACCCCTTTATATAGGTGTCATTTATCTCCTCATAATAACCCCTTTATGTAGGTGTCCTTTATCTCCAAATAACCCCTTTATATAGGTGTCCTTTATCTCCTCATAATAACCCCTTTATATAGGTGTCCTTTATCTCCTCATAATAACCCCTTTATATAGGTGTCCTTTATCTCATAATAACCCCTTTATATAGGTGTCCTTTATCTCCTCATAATAACCCCTTTATATAGGTGTCCTTTATCTCCTCATAATAACCTCTTTATATAGGTGTCCTTTATCTCCTCATAATAACCTCTTTATATAGGTGTCCTTTATCTCCTCATAATAACCCCTTTGTATAGGTGTCCTTTATCTCCTAATAACCCCTTTATATAGGTGTCCTTTATCTCCTCATAATAACCTCTTTATATAGGTGTCCTTTATCTCCTCATAATAACCCCTTTATATAGGTCTCCTTTATCTCCTCATAATAACCTCTTTATATAGGTGTCCTTTATCTCATAATAACCCCTTTATATAGGTGTCCTTTATCTCATAATAACCCCTTTATATAGGTGTCCTTTATCTCATAATAGCCTCTTTATATAGGTGTCCTTTATCTCATAATAACCTCTTTATATAGGTGTCCTTTATCTCCTAATAACCCCTTTATATAGGTGTCCTTTATCTCCTCATAATAACCCCTTTATATAGGTGTCCTTTATCTCCTCATAATAACCCCTTTATATAGGTGTCCTTTATCTCATAATAACCCCTTTATATAGGTGTCCTTTATCTCATAATAACCCCTTTATATAGGTGTTCTTTATCTCCTCATAATAACCCCTTTATATAGGTGTCCTTTATCTCATAATAACCCCTTTATATAGGTGTCCTTTATCTCCTCATAATAACCCCTTTATATAGGTGTCCTTTATCTCCTAATAACCCCGTTATATAGGTGTCCTTTATCTCCTCATAATTACCCCTTTATATAGGTGTCCTTTATCTCCTCATAATAACCTCTTTATATAGGTGTCCTTTATCTCCTCATAATAACCTCTTTATATAGGTGTCCTTTATCTCCTCATAATAACCCCTTTATATAGGTCTCCTTTATCTCCTCATAATAACCTCTTTATATAGGTGTCCTTTATCTCATAATAACCCCTTTATATAGGTGTCCTTTATCTCCTCATAATAACCCCTTTATATAGGTGTCCTTTATCTCCTCATAATAACCCCTTTATATAGGTGTCCTTTATTTCATAATAACCCCTTTATATAGGTGTCCTTTATCTCATAATAGCCTCTTTATATAGGTGTCCTTTATCTCATAATAACCTCTTTATATAGGTGTCCTTTATCTCCTAATAACCCCTTTATATAGGTGTCCTTTATCTCCTCATAATAACCCCTTTATATAGGTGTCCTTTATCTCCTCATAATAACCCCTTTATATAGGTGTCCTTTATCTCATAATAACCCCTTTATATAGGTGTTCTTTATCTCCTCATAATAACCCCTTTATGTAGGTGTTCTTTATCTCATAATAACCCCTTTATATAGGTGTCCTTTATCTCCTCATAATAACCCCTTTATATAGGTGTCCTTTATCTCCTAATAACCCCTTTATATAGGTGTCCTTTATCTCCTCATAATAACCCCTTTATATAGGTGTCCTTTATCTCCTCATAATAACCCCTTTATATAGGTGTCCTTTATCTCATAATAACCCCTTTATATAGGTGTTCTTTATCTCCTCATTAATAACCCCTTTATATAGGTGTCCTTTATCTCATAATAACCCCTTTATATAGGTGTCCTTTATATCCTAATAACCTCTTTATATAGGTGTCCTTTATCTCATAATAACGCCTTTATATAGGTGTCCTTTATCTCCTCATAATAACCCCTTTATATAGGTGTCCTTTATCTCATAATAACCTCTTTATATAGGTGTCCTTTATCTCCTAATAACCTCTTTATATAGGTGTCCTTTATCTCATAATAACCTCTTTATATAGGTGTCCTTTATCTCATAATAGCCTCTTTATATAGGTGTCCTTTATCTCATAATAGCCTCTTTATATAGGTGTCCTTTATCTCCTAATAACCTCTTTATATAGGTGTCCTTTATCTCATAATAACCTCTTTATATAGGTGTCCTTTATCTCCTAATAACCTCTTTATATAGGTGTCCTTTATCTCATAATAGCCTCTTTATATAGGTGTCCTTTATCTCCTCATAATAACCTCTTTATATAGGTGTCCTTTATCTCATAATAACCCCTTTATATAGGTGTCCTTTATCTCCTAATAACCTCTTTATATAGGTGTTCTTTATCTCCTCATAATAACCCCTTTATATAGGTGTCCTTTATCTCATAATAACCTCTTTATATAGGTGTCCTTTATCTCCTCATAATAACCTCTTTATATAGGTGTCCTTTATCTCATAATAACCCCTTTATATAGGTGTCCTTTATCTCCTCATAATAACGTCTTTATATAGGTGTCCTTTATCTCCTAATAACCTCTTTATATAGGTGTCCTTTATCTCCTCATAATAACCCCTTTATATAGGTGTCCTTTATCTCCTCATAATAACCCCTTTATATAGGTGTCCTTTATCTCCTCATAATAACCCCTTTATATAGGTGTCCTTTATCTCCTCATAATAACCCCGTTATATAGGTGTCCTTTATCTCCTCATAATAACCCCTTTATATAGGTGTCCTTTATCTCCTCATAATAACCCCTTTATATAGGTGTCCTTTATCTCCTCATAATAGCCTCTTTATATACATTACCGTTCAAAGTTTGGGGTCACTTAGAAATGTCCTTGTTTTTGAAAGAAAAGCACATTTTCTGTCCATTAAAATAACATCAACTTGATTGAAAATACAGTGTAGACATTGTTAATGTTGTAAATGACTACTGTAGCTGGAAATGTCTGATTTTTAATGGAATATCTACATAGGCGTGCAGAGTTTCAGGAGAATGTACTTTGTTTCTGGCCATTGTGAGCCTGTAATCAAACCCACAAATGCTGATGCTCCAGATACTCAACTAGTCTAAAGTTTTATTGCTTCTTTAAACAGCACAACAGTTTTCAGCTGTCTGTCTGTCTGTCTGTATATCTGCCTGCTTGTCTGCCTTTCTGTCTGTCTGTCTGTCTGTCTGCCTGTATATCTGCCTTTCTGCCTGTATGTCTGCCTGTATATCTGCCTGTCTGCCTTTCTGCCTGTCTGTCTGTCTGCCTTTCTGTTTGCATGCCTGTCTGTTTGTCTGCCTTTCTGCCTGTCTGCCTTTCTGTTTGCATGCCTATCTGTCTGTCTGCCTTTCTGCCTGTCTACCTGCCTGTCTGCCTTTCTGTTTGCATGCCTGTCTGTCTGCCTTTCTGCCTGTCTGTCTGCCTTTCTGCCTGTCTACCTGCCTGTTGGCCTGTCTGTCTGCCTTTCTGTTTGCATGCCTGTCTGTCTGTCTGCCTGTCTACCTGCCTGTTGGCCTGTCTGTCTGCCTTTCTGTTTGCATGCCTGTCTGCCTTTCTGTTTGCATGCCTGTCTGCCTGTCTACCTGCCCGTTGGCCTTTCTGTCTGCCTCTCTGTTTGCATGCCTGTGTGCATAAAGGAACACTCTGCCTGTCTGTCTGTGTGCATAAAGGAGCACTCTTCAGAATTGTAATTATGCCTTGCCAACCCTCCTTCCACTTCAGCGCGCAAACATGGTTGGTTTTTGCTCAGCGTTGGTGGTTGGAGACACTGGCGGATTATGAACAAATTAATAGGAATGCTTTGAATTTGAAGCAGTTTAAACGTGTTCGTGAGAATGTGAGAGATTGTGTGAACACCACACCTAATCCTCTTAAAAGACTGCAGGTATTATGCTGAGCCGTGGAGAGGAGGTGTGAGCTGTCATCCTGCGGTGCGCCCTTGTAGCCGCTCACCAAAAACTAGTGTCAGCATCTCTCAACCAATCCCTTTACCTTAGCGCACACAGCTGGAGAGAGACCTCGCGTCTAGAACACCTCTATCACAACAACTCAGCGATTAAAGGTACGTTTTTATTAACAATTGAAAAAGGGTTAAGTATGGTTTACAGATGTTTTACAGAGAAGGGATTTAAGCTACAATAATCGTCATTGACCTTGTGGAAGCCCCGGATACTTGTCAATGACTCCATATCGGGCACTGTTTCTTGCCTGGAATTTCCCCACGAAATTCAGTTAAATGTATCATTATTTTCGTTTCTTAATTTTCACCCGACCCACCTGGATACACACGTGAAAATGAAATGGTTAGTTGAACGTTTGGAATGAATCATATCGCGTATGTTGTCTCGACTCGAGGAGCGCATATCAGCACGTTCATGACCCGCGCACGTCAATGAAAAGTAGGGCCCCACATAATGATATTTTCTACTTAATTCGCTGTTTTTTTTTTATTTTAATTGTCATTTGTACATTAACTACATTTGCTGCATTTCATTACACGTGTCATTTAATCTGTGCAGCCCTTCGGAGAGCAGAGTACCTGCAATTATGTAGCCATAGTAACAGGTGGCTGTATCCCATCCTCCGCGCTCCTGCGACTCCCTTCACGTGAACGCGCGCCCTTATAATAAACCCTTCTAATACTCCCAGTAGTGTTTTTATTAGTATTTGATTACATTATTATGTCAAATGTATGACGTGAGTTTTGCATTGTAGTCTAAACTGAGTGAATTATCTATTTATTTCCCCCTTTTTTTACATTTTATATTTATAGTTTGGAGCTGGGACATCATGCCAGGACTATGACATTAAAACAGACTATGCTGAAGATGTGTGCTGACCGCTCACTGAACTGCATTATTTGGCTAACTAATGCTACTGGACCTGTTCCCATAAGCCTAACCATGCATCTGACACGGACCTAATAATCCGCTGTGGGAATCAAGACCACTCTGGCAGCGGTGAACAATGCATTTGCCACAAAGACGGAGACTCAATCGGAGTCGCATCCTCTTCTTCCTCTCTGGTGTATTACTGTGCTGCGTCTACACCGTGACGTTCAAGGCCCGGCTGCAGGAGCCACGGGCGGCCCGCCAGGCCGCTGCAGAGGAGGACCCTGGGACAGCACTCCCGGTGGAAGGGGGCGGTAGTGATAGTGGTAGTGTTCTGGAGGTAGACACACGAGAGGTGGTGACCTCTAACCTCTCTAGCCTAACAGAGAGCTATGATGATGACGTCATCACCAGGGCTCCTACTGTGCTGGAGGGGGATGACGTCATCGTGATAACTGTCAACAGGACGGACATTAAGCACTGTATCTACGTAGAGGACCCTGAACCTGAGCCTCCGACTGAACCTCCTCCCACCTCCCCTCCTCCTAACACCACCACCTCCCCGGGTATCCCTGGAGACGTCCCCCACAGGAAGGGAGAGTACCCAGAGGACCTGTTCACAGTGGACCAGAGGAGGCAGGGCTGGGTGACCCTCCACATCCTGGGCATGGTCTACATGTTCGTCTCTCTCGCCATCGTCTGTGACGAGTTCTTCGTCCCGGCGCTCGGCGTCATCACCGTGAAGCTCGACATCTCCGACGACGTCGCCGGGGCAACCTTCATGGCTGCAGGAGGCTCCGCCCCCGAACTGTTCACGTCTCTGATTGGCGTGTTCATCTCCCATAGCAACGTGGGCATCGGGACAATCGTGGGGTCAGCGGTGTTTAACATCCTGTTTGTCATCGGGATGTGTGCCATCTTCTCCAGGGAGATGCTCCACCTCACCTGGTGGCCCCTGTTCAGAGACGTCTCCTTCTACATCATAGGTAATAATTATAATTATTATAATAATAATAATATAATTTGACAGATAATAGGTAGAGAATAGTAGGTTTTTCCAGAAATCCCGGTTTGTAGACTCCCGGAATCAGGAGGGAATAAACAGGACATCTGGAATACTCCCATCCCGGATTTCTGGAAAACCTGGGAATTTTGGGGAAAAGTACATACTTTAAAAGGTGCTTACCTTGGAGCCAACAGTCGATCCCACTGAAATTGGTTAATTGCATCCTATAGTTTTCCCCTTATAGTGAACTATATAGGTACATACACTCAGAAAAAAAACGTGCTATCTGGAACCAAACAGGGTTCTGCGGCTGTCCCCATAGGAGAAAACTTGTAGGTTCCACGTGGAACCCCTTTCCACAGAGGGTTCTACATGGAACTAAAAAGGGTTCTACTATTGTGACAGCAGCAGAA
>NC_092172.1:42377229-42424729 GCF_045791955.1 Oncorhynchus clarkii lewisi | reverse complement strand
TTTTCTCTCAATCCTCAGGCAAAATGTGTAAAATAGCAGGAGATTATTTCTCTCTTTGCCCCAAGTTAGTGGTTTTCCCGGGGCTTTCTCAGAGCCCCGCAACACTGCAGTACACCACTACTCACAATACACCCTCCAACACACCAACACACACAACACACACCCTCCAACACACCCTCCAACACACCAACACACACCCTCCAACACACCCTCCAGCACACCAACACACACCCTCCAGCACACCAACATATACCCTCCAACACACCAACACACACCCTCCAACACACCTTCCAGCACACCAACACACACCCTCCAGCACACCAACACACACCCACCAACACACCAACACACACCCTCCAACACACACCCTCCAACACACACCCTCCAACACACCAACACACACCCTCCAACACACCAACACACACCCTCCAACACACACCCTCCAACACACCAACACACACTACTACAACACACACTACTACAACACACACACTACAACACACACTACAACACACACTACTACAACACACACTCAGGACAACACTCCTGCAATCAGGTGCTGATGAGTGTGGAAGCGTGGCACTAAATGAATGTCTTGGGTCAATTGGGGCATTTGACAGCCCTTCACATCTAGGCTGATGGATACCCGAATGGCTCCCTACTCTCTATAAGGTCCTGGTCTAAAGTAGTGCACTATGAATGGAATTGGGTGCCATTTGGGACCTAGAGATTCACCCCTGCTAGTCCTGGGTGTCTTAAGTCATTCTGTAAAGCATCTGGGTTGTCTTTTCGTTTTTTTTCAGCAGAGAAATGGTTGAATAAGATTTATATGCTCGTCATTTTTACAGGTTGCGTCCCAAATTGCAATAGGGTGTCAACTGGACAACAGAGGACGATATCGCCACTCCTGTTTGCCACATCTTCAATTTAAGCCTACTAGAATGTGTGTGCCCTCAGGGCTGGAGGGAAGCTAAAGTCATTCCCCTACCTAAGAATAGAAACACCTACTAATTCAAGGGTATTTCTTTACATTTGCTATTTTTTACATTGTAGAATAATAGTGAAGACATCAAAACTATGAAATAGCACATATGGAATCATGTAGTAACCAAAAAAAGTGTTAAACAAATCAAAATATATTTTATATTTGAGATTCTTCAAATAGCCACCCTTTGCCTTGATGACAGCTTTGAACACTCTTGGCATTCTCTCAACCAGCTTCATGAAATACATTTCAATTAACAGGTGTGCCTTCTTAAAACTTAATTTGTGGGATTTCTTTAGTTCTTAATGAGTTTGAACCAATCAGTTGTGTAGTGACAAGGTAGGGGTGGTATACAGAAGAAGCCCTATTTGGTAAAAGACCATGTTCATATTATGGCAAGAACAGCTCAAATAAGCAAAGAGAAATTACAGTCCATCATTACTTTAAGACATGAAGGTCAGTCAATACGGAACATTTCAAGAACTTTGAAAGTTTATTCAAGTGCAGTCGCAAAACCATCAAGCGCTATGATGAAACTGGCTCTCATGAGGACCACCACAGGACAGGAAGACCCAGATTTACCTCTGCTGCAGAGGATCAGTTCATTAGTTACCAGCCTCAAATTGCAGCCCAAATGAATGCTTCACAGAGTTCAAGTAACAGACACATCTCAACATCAACTGTTCAGAGGAGACCGTGTGAATCAGGCCTTCGAGGTCGAAGTGCTGCAAAGAAACCACTACTGAAGGACACCAATAAGAAGAAGTGACCTGCTTGGGCCAATAAACACGAGCAATGGACATTAGACCGGTGGAAATCTGTCCTTTGGACTGGAGTCCAAACTGGAGATTTTTGGTTCCAACCGCCGTGTCTTTGTGAGACGTGGTGTGGATGAACAGATGATCTCCGCATGTGTATTTCCCACCGTGAAGCATGGAGGAGGAGGTGTGATGGTGTGGCCGTGCTTTGCTGGTGATACTGGTGTCTCAGCCTCCAGTATTTATGCTGCAGTAGTTTATGTGTCGGGGGGCTAGGGTCAGTTTGTTATATCTGGAGTACTTCTCATGTCCTATTCGGTGTCCTGTGTGAATTTAAGTGTGCGTTCTCTAATTCTCTCTTTCTTTCTCTCGGAGGACCTGAGCCCTAGGACCATGCCCCAGGAATACCTGACATGATGACTCCTTGCTGTCCCCAGTCCACCTGACTGTGCTGCTGCTCCAGTTTCAACAGTTCTGCCTTATTATTATTCGACCATGCTGGTCATTTATGAACATTTGAACATCTTGACCATGTTCTGTTATAATCTCCACCCGGCACAGCCAGAAGAGGACTGGCCACCCCACATAGCCTGGTTCCTCTCTAGGTTTATTCCTAGGTTTTGGCCTTTCTAGGGAGTTTTTCCTAGCCACCGTGCTTCTACACCTGCATTGCTTGCTGTTTGGGGTTTTAGGCTGGGTTTCTGTACAGCACTTTGAGATATCAGCTGATGTACGAAGGGCTATATAAATAAATTTGATTTGATTTGATACTGTCTATGATTTATTTACAATTCAAGGCACACTAAACCAGCGTGTCTACCACAGCATTCTGCAGTGATACGCCATCCCATCTGGTTTGGGCTTAGTGGGACTATCATTTGTTTTTCAACAGGACAATGACCCAACACACCTCCAGGCTGTGTAAGGGCTATTTTACCGAAAAGGAGAGTGATGGAGTGCTGCATCAGATGACCTGGCCTCCACAATCCCCCGACCTCAACCAAATTGAGATGGTTTGGGATGAGTCGGACCACAGAGTGAAGGAAAAGCAGCCAACGAATGCTCAGCATATGTGGGAACATATTTCCAACTCTGTTGGAAAAGCATGCTAAGAGTGTGCAAAGCTGACATCAAGGCAAAGGGTGGCTACTTTGAAGAATCTAAACTCTAAAATATATTTTCATTTGTTTAACACTTTTTTGGTTACTACATGATTCCATATGTGTTTTTTCATAGTTTTGATGTCTTCACTATTATTCTACAATGTAGAAAATAGTTTAAAAAAATATATATATCTTTTTTTTTTTTATAACTTGAATAAGTAAGAGTTCTAAAACATTTGACCGGTAGTGTATGTTCTTCCTCACTTCATCTAACCAAGACCTCCGCCCAAATTCCTCACTCCTCCCCAACTCACGGCTGCCATGTTGACTTGTACCAGACTGTGTCTCTTCCTCCTCCCTTAGGATCCCTGATGACTAACACTAACATATCCTGACTTAATGTAAACGTTCTACATTCCCCTCTCTCCCTCAGTGACATGAATAAGGATATTTCATATTTTAAGTTTAGAAATCAGAACCTATCAACACATACGTCGTAATATTGTTGTATGATGGTGTTATACATTATGTATTGTAGATATGTAGTGATGTTATAATGTTATATGATGTACTGTTTTATCTTTAGTTTTATGTGTGATGTAAGTGCTTTAATGTGTTTGGACCCCAGGAAGAGTTGCTGCTTCCTTGGCAACAGCTAATGGGGATCCATAATAAACACCAGGAAGAGTAGCTGCTTCCTTGGCAACAGCTAATGGGGATCCATAACAAACCCCAGGAAGAGTAGCTGCTTCCTTGGCAACAGCTAATGGGGATCTATAATAAACCCCAGGAAGAGTAGCTGCTTCCTTGGCAACAGCTAATGGGGATCCATAATAAACCCCAGGAAGAGTATCTGCTTCCTTGGCAGCAACTAATGGGGATCCATAATAAACCCCAGGAAGAGTAGCTGCTTCCTTGGATCCAGCTAATGGGGATCCATAATAAACCCCAGGAAGAGTAGCTGCTTCCTTGGCAACAGCTAATGGGGATCCATAATAAACCCCAGGAAGAATAGCTGCTTCCTTGGCAACAGCTAATGGAGATCCATAATAAACCCCAGGAAGAGTAGCTGTTTCCTTGGCAACAGCTAATGGGGATCCATAATAAACCCCAGGAAGAGTAGCTGCTGCCTTGGCAGGAACTAATGGGGATCCATAATAAACCCCAGGAAGAGTAGCTGCTGCCTTTACAGGAACTAATGGGGATCCATAATAAGCCCCAGGAAGAGTAGCTGCTGCCTTGACAGGAACTAATGGGGATCCATAATAAACCCCAGGAATAGTAGCTGCTGCCTTGGCAGGAACTAATGGGGATCCATAATAAACCCCAGGAAGAGTAGCTGCTGCCTTGGCAGGAACTCATGGGGATCCATAATAAACCCCAGGAAGAGGAGCTGCTTCCTTGGCAACAGCTAATGGGGATCCATAATAAACTCCAGGAAGAGTAGCTGCTGCCTTGGCAGGAACTAATGGGGATCCATAATAAACCCCAGGAAGAGTAGCTGCTGCCTTGGCAGGAACTAATGGGGATCCATAATAAACCCCAGGAAGAGTAGCTGCTGCCTTGGCAGGAACTAATGGGGATCCATAATAAACCCCAGGAAGAGTAGCTGCTGCCTTGGCAACAGCTAATGGGGATCCATAATAAACCCCAGGAAGAGTAGCTGCTGCCTTGGCAACAGCTAATGGGGATCCCCATTAGTATGATGGTGAGTGTTGGTGTGGGATTGCTAAGAAAATGACATGCAAGTGAACGGTTTATACTGTTGTAGGCAACTCATAGAACCCCAGTAGGTATATTTGAACCTATCAGGACTAAGGCACTTGTAGTAGTGTATCCAGGGTGCCACCATCAGTTATTTTGAACCTATCAGGACTAAGGTACTTGTAGTAGTGTATCCAGGGTGCTACCATCAGTACTTTTGAACCTATCAACAAACAAGTACAGGTAACTGCCAAAATAATGGAAACACTTGATGAGGGATATCAAGTATATTGAAAGCAGGTGCTTCCACACAGGTGTGGTTCCTGAGTTAGTTAAGCAATTAACATCCCATCATGCTTAGGGTCATGTATAAAAATGCTGAGCAGACCATTATTTTGGCTACCATGGCTATGCCCCTATGGGATGACGATGCCCCCGTCCACAGGGCACGAGTGGTCACTGAATGCTTTGATGAGCATGAAAACGATGTAAACGATATGCCATGGTCATCTCAGTCACCAGATCTCAACCCAATTGAACACTTACAGGGCATTCTGATAGTATTCAGACCCATTGACTTTTTACACATTTTGTTACGTTACAGCCTTACTCTAAAATGGATTCTATTGTTTTTTTCCCCCTCATCAATCTACACACAATACCACATAATGACATCACAATACCACATAATGACATCACAATAGCACATAATGACATCACAATACCACATAATGACATCACAATACCCCATAATGACATCACAAGACCACATAATGACATAGCAAAAACTGTTTTTTAGAAATGTTAGTATTCAGACCCTTTACTCAGTACTTTGTTGAAGCACCTTTGGCAGCGATTACAGCCTCGAGTCTTCTTGGGTATGACGCTACAAGCTTGGTACACCTATATTTGGGGATTTTCTCCCATTCTTCTCTGCAGATCCTCTCAAGCTCTATCAGGTGGATGCACAGTTATTTTCAGGTCTCTCCAGAGATGTTCGATCGGGTTCAAGTCCAGGCTCTGGCTGGGCCACTCAATGACATTCAGAGACTTGTCCCGAAGCCACTCCTGCATTGTCTTATCTGTGTGCTTAGGGACGTTGTCCTGTTGGAAGGTGAACCTTCACCCCAGTCTGAGGTCCTGAGTGCTCTGGAGCAGGTTTTCATCAAGGATCTCTCTGTACTTTGCTCCGTTCATCTTTCCCTCGATCTTGACTAGTCTCCCAGTCCCTGCCGCTGAAAAACATCCCCACAGCATGATGCTGTCACCACCATGCTTCACTGTAGGGATGGTGCCAAGTTTCCTCCAGAAGTGACATTTGGCATTCAGGCCAAAGAGTTCAATCTTGGTTTCATCAGACCAGAGAATCTTGTTACTCATGATCTGAGTCCTTTAGGTGCCTTTTGGCAAACTCCAAGCGGGCTGTCATATGCCTTTTACTGAGGATTGGCTTCCGTCTGGCCACTCTAGCATAAAGGCCTGATTGGTGGAGTGCTGCAGAGATGGTTGTCCTTCTGGAAGGTTCTACCATCTCCACAGAGGAACACTGTAGCTCTATCAGAGTGACCATCGGGTTCTTGGTCACCTCCTTGACCAAGGCCCTTCTCACCCCGGTTGCTTAGTTTGGCCAGGAGGCCAGCTCTAGGAAGAGTCTTGGTGGTTCCAAACTTCTTCCATTTAAGAATGATGGAGGCCACTGTGTTCTTGGGGACCTTCAATGCTGCAGACATTTCTTGGTACCCTTCCCCAGATCTGTGCCTCGATACAATCCTGTCTCGGAGCTCTACGGACAATTCCTTCGACCTCATGGTTGGTTTTTGCTCTGACATGCACTGTCAACTGTGGGACCTTATATAGACAGGTGTGCGCCTTTCCAAAATCATGTCCAATCAATTGAATTGACCACAGGTGGACTCCAATCAAGTTGTAGAAACATCTCAAGGATGATCAATGGAAACAAGATGCACCTGAGCTCCATTTGAAGTCTCGTAGCAAAGGGTCTGAATAGTTACTGTTCTGGTATTTCTGTTTTTTATTTTTAATACATTTGACAATATTTCTAAAAACCTGTTTTTGCTTTTTCATTCTAGGGTGTTGTGTGTAGATTGAGGAAAATGTTTTATTTAATCCATTTTAGAATAAGGCTGTAATTTAACAAAATGTGGAAAAAGTCAAGGGATCTGAATACTTATTTTTATTTATTTAAGTAGGCAAGTCAGTTAAGAACAAATTCTTATTTACAATGACTGCCTACCCCGGCCAAACCCTCCCCTAACCCGGAATACACTGGGCCAATTGTGCTCCACCCTTTGGGACTCCCGATCTCGGCTGGTTGTGATTACAGCCCCGGATCGAACCCGGGTCTGTAGTGACGCCCCTAGCACTGCAGTGCCTTAGACCGATGCACCACTCGGGAATGCACTTTATGGGAGATTCTGGAGTGGGTCCTGAGACAGTGTTTTCCACCACCATCAACAAAACACCAATATGGAATTTTCTGGTGGAAGAATGATGTCACATCCCTCCAGTAGACTTCCAGACACTTGTAGAATCTATGCCATTGAAGCTGTTCTGGCTCAACGCCCTGTTAAAACACTTTATGTTGCTGTTCTCCCTTATTTTGGCAGTTACTTGTTCTCACTAATATCACTGTTGTTATATTTTTATTTTATTTAACTAGGCAAGTCAGTTAAGAACTAATTCTTATTTTCAATGACGGCCTAGGAACAGTGGGTTAACTGCCTTGTTCAGGGGCAGAACGACAGATTTGTACCTTGTCAGCTCGGGGGTTTGAACTTGCAACCTTCCGGTTACTAGTCCAACGTTCTAACCACTAGGCTAATCCTGTTTTTGGCAGATCCTGTCTTCAGTAGACACCCATTATGCATCCTCTACCCAGCTGGGCAAATGTTGGCATGGGATTTCATAAAGACATTATTTTCTGGTTGAAACAACATACTTTTTCTGGACTACAAAAAACAGACTTTCCTTTTTACAATCAGAATACAACCTGACCATGTAAAAGCCATTCAGTATATTTAGCCCACTGGAGTAGTTCTTTAAAAGTCTGCCTTTTCTCCTCTCTCTGGTTCTTATTGTGAACGTGTACTAAAGTATTCCTGTATTTACAGCAGAACAGTGGACATCCACCACCTGATCCACCCCAAAACAATGTTTCACCAGAACCCAAACCACAACCTCAAGACTCACCCCAGAAGAGAGACAGAGAAAAACTGAAGGTCTCAACACTCTTTGATTGTGATGTCATGATCAGGTTGTGTACTGATTGTAAAATAGTTGTTATTTTTTTAAACATTTTTTAGATGTAATTTAAGTGACCAGCAAAAAGAGGTCTTTACCTGAATGTAACCTGGCGTGATCTGCCGTGGCTTCAACCCTGTGTGTGTGTGTGTGGTGTGTTTGTTATGTCCCAGGTGAAGCCCACTCTCCAGAGAGGAGGCAGTAATGCGTCTCTCCACAACAGCACCAACAGAAACACCATCTTCCAGTTGATGATCCACACACTGGACCCACTGGGAGAAGGTACTGGACTTTATATCAGTCTTTATTATTACAGGGACCGCTATGGTCCTAATCTATGGTCCTAATCTATGGTCCTAATCTATGGTCCTAATCTATGGTCCTAATCTATGGTCCTTATCTATGGTCCTAATCTATGGTCCTTATCTATGGTCCTAATCTATGTTCCTAATCTATGGTCCTAATCTATGGTCCTAATCTATGGTGAGTGATGGCCGAACGGCATAGGCAAGATGCAGTAGATGGTGTAGAGTACAGTATATACATATGAGATGAGTAATGTAGGGTATGTAGACATTATTAAAGTGGCGTTATTTAAAGTGACTAGTGATACCTTTATTATGTCCATGTATTTAAGTGGCCAGAGATTTGAGTCTGTATGTTGGCAGCAGCCTCTCTATGTTAGTGATGGCTGTTTAACAGTCTGATGGCCTTGTCACTACTGCCACAGGGACCTTCTATAGTCACTACTGTCACAGGGACCTTCTATAGTCACTACTGCCACAGGGACCTTCTATAGTCACTACTGCCACAGGGACCTTCTATAGTCACTACTGCCACAGGGACCTTCTATAGTCACTACTGCCACAGGGACCTTCTATAGTCACTACTGCCACAGGGACCTTCTATATCCACTACTGCCACAGGGACCTTCTATATTCACTACTGCCACAGGGACCTTCTATATTCACTACGGTCACAGGGACCTTCTATAGTCATTACTGCCACATCATCAGACCGTTAGCTTCACAGCAGCATCAGACTGTTAGCTTCACCTTCAGCATCAGACTGTTAGCTTCACAGCAGCATCAGACTGTTAGCTTCACCTTCAGCATCAGACTGTTAGCTTCACAGCAGCATCAGACTGTTAGCTTCACCTTCAGCATCAGACTGTTAGCTTCACAGCAGCATCAGACTGTTATCTTCACCTTCAGCATCAGACTGTTAGCTTCACAGCAGCATCAGACTGTTAGCTTCACCTTCAGCATCAGACTGTTAGCTTCACCTTCAGCATCAGACTGTTAGCTTCACCTTCAGCATCAGACTGTTAGCTTCACCTTCAGCATCAGACTGTTAGCTTCACCTTCAGCATCAGACTGTTAGCTTCATCTTCAGCATCAGACTGTTAGCTTCACCTTCAGCATCAGACTGTTAGCTTCACAGCAGCATCAGACTGTTAGCTTCACCTTCAGCATCAGACTGTTAGCTTCACAGCAGCATCAGACTGTTATCTTCACCTTCAGCATCAGACTGTTAGCTTCACAGCAGCATCAGACTGTTAGCTTCACCTTCAGCATCAGACTGTTAGCTTCACCTTCAGCATCAGACTGTTAGCTTCACATTCAGCATCAGACTGTTAGCTTCACAGCAGCATCAGACTGTTAGCTTCACCTTCAGCATCAGACTGTTAGCTTCACAGCAGCATCAGACTGTTAGCTTCACCTTCAGCATCAGACTGTTAGCTTCACAGCAGCATCAGACTGTTAGCTTCACCTTCAGCATCAGACTGTTAGCTTCACAGCAGCATCAGACTGTTAGCTTCACAGCAGCATCAGATATTTAGCTTCACAGCAGCATCAGACTGTTAGCTTCACCTTCAGCATCAGACTGTTAGCTTCACCTTCAGCATCAGACTGTTAGCTTCACAGCAACATCAGACTGTTAGCTTCACCTTCAGCATCAGACTGTTAGCTTCACCTTCAGCATCAGACTGTTAGCTTCACCTTCAGCATCAGACTGTTAGCTGTTAGCTTCACCTTCAGCATCAGACTGTTAGCTTCACCTTCAGCATCAGACTGTTAGCTTCACCGTCAGCATCAGACTGTTAGCTTCCCAGCAGCATCAGACTGTTAGCTTCACAGCAACATCAGACTGTTAGCTCAATGACACACACAGTCCAGTACAACGAGAGACCTAGAGACAGTGCTATTGGGATAAAGAGATTGGTCGGCCAGAGGCTGGCTCTTATCCAGCTTTTATTAGCCTGTATTGAAAGCTGATTAAGGATGAGAGAGCTGGGAGGGAGGAGGCTGCATGGGGACAGGTCTGGCTGCCTGGTGGCCTGAGGACTCAGTGAAGGTCACTCCAGTAGAGGACAGAACAGTCACGTCCCTGTAATCCAGGAACACAGGTGGACTTGACCTCTGCTCTTCACTTCTCACACAACACAAGTCTCTAGTGTAAGGTAGCACCAAGGTGTTGAGAGGCTTTTGGATCAGGTCTCCCCCCCAGGACCAGGTTTGGAGAGCACTGCTCTAATGGCTACTCACACCACAGCTATGGGTCTCCCCCCAGGACCAGGTTTGGAGAGCGCTGCCCTAATGGCTACTCCACACCACAGCTCTGGGTCTCCCCCCAGGACCAGGTTTGGAGAGAGCTGTTCTAATGGCTACTCCACACCACAGCTCTGGGTCTCCCCCCCAGGACCAGGTTTGGAGAGCGCTGCTCTAATGGCTACTCCACACCACAGCTCTGGGTCTCCCCCCAGGACCAGGTTTGGAGAGAGCTGCTCTAATGGGCTACTCCACACCACAGCTCTGGGTCTCCCCCCCAGGACCAGGTTTGGAGAGAGCTGCTCTAATGGCTACTCCACACCACAGCTCTGGGTCTCCCCCCCAGGACCAGGTTTGGAGAGAGCTGCTCTAATGGCTACTCCACACCACAGCTCTGGGTGTCAGGGGACTTGGGGGACCTGGTAAATACAGAGGCTACCTGAATGTCTCTCCTACAGAGATCCTATTAAATGAGTTCTAATATGTAATTCTATGGTTTCTTCCATCGTCCCCTTATTCCAGAGACGGGCTTTAGCAGAGATATTAGAGGCCCTGGTCAGAGGAGAGTTAGACAAGGTAAGAGGGATGTCAACAATGTCACCTCCTCCTCATGTTGTCACCCAGTACTGTCACTTCATGCCAGCCCTGAGTATCTCTTCATCTTCTGTCTACCATCTATCACAACAACTTCCATTGTCCTATCGAGAGTTACTGAGTATCTCCTCATCTTCTGTCTACTATCTATCACAACAACTTCCATTGTCCTACCGAGAGTTACTGAGTATCTCTTCATCTTCTGTCTACTATCTATCACTCCAACTTCCATTGTCCTACCGAGAGTTACTGAGTATCTCTTCACCTTCTGTCTACTATCTATCACTCCAAAATAGACGTTTTCATCTGAACTGTATCTCACTCTTCCCTAGAAGAGGATACTAGTATTCATGTCTGCTCAGCTCATTTTCAGTCAATATTATGAAGGAAGTGGTTGTGTTTTGTTTGTGTGGTACAGTAACTTCGGTTGTGTCTATGACTCCCCTCATATTCCGTCATACATTACTCTACACGAGGCAACGTGTGGATATGTTGTGTCTATGACTCCCCTCATATTCCGTCATACATTACTCTACACGAGGCAGCGGGTGGATATGTTGTGTCTCCGTGGTAAACTGGTCATTTTACCAACGTATCTCTGCCAATTAGAAACAACAACCTTTAATGGGGAGGTCAGGACGGAGGTGTCGGTGCAGAGGAAAGGTAAGGCCAACGTTATCTGTACGTTTAGTGCTTGATTTGGTTAGCGTCTGTGAATGTTCTCGTTAACGTTCTGTATACACGTTGCGTTTGGTTTGATGTTGTCGTTCTGTGAATGTTCTCGTAACGTTCTGTATACACGTTGCGTTTGGGTTGATGTTTGTTCCTAACTGACTTAGCCTAGTTAAATAAAGGTAAAATTAAATGTAAAAATGTTGTCGTTATGTTTTGTATGTTCTCGTTACGTTGGTTATGGGTTCTCTTTGTCTTGGCGTTGTCTGTAAGGCTTTGTGTTAGAGCTGTACCGCTGTCTGCAGGCCACACAGCAGGGATGTGCGTCTAACTGTTACACATTAATGTTTTTCGTGCTACTTTACATGAAGTTACGTGTCTCACAACTATCCCTGTAGCATGTACAAGTACTTTTTTATCGTGTTTCCACTATTTCTCACCAACCTGTTGTTGATGAGAAACGGTCACAGACATTTTAAACAGCTCACAGTCAGCTGTGCGTGGTAATCCTCAATGTCTCATACTGCATTCAGGGATAGAGTTAACCCAGCAGCCAGCGGGAGGGTAGACGGCAGGACACACAGCAGGACACACAGCAGGACACACAGCAGGACACACAACAGGACACACAGCAGGACACACGGACACACTGCAGGCCTATAGGAGAGGTCCAGGCCTATAGGAGAGGTCCAGGCCTATAGGTGAGGTCCAGGCCTATAGGTGAGGTCCAGGCCTATAGGTGAGGTCGAGGCCTATAGGTGAGGTCGAGGCCTATAGGTGAGGTCGAGGCCTATAGGTGAGGTCAAGGCCTATAGGTGAGGTCGAGGCCTATAGGTGAGGTCCAGGCCTATAGGTGAGGTCCAGGCCTATAGGTGAGGTCCAGGCCTATATGAGAGGTCCAGGCCTATATGAGAGGTCCAGGCCTATAGGAGAGGTCCAGGCCTATAGGTGAGATCCAGGCCTATAGGTGAGATCCAGGCCTATAGGTGAGATCCAGGCCTATAGGTGAGGTCCAGGCCTATAGGTGAGATCCAGGCCTATAGGTGAGATCCAGGCCTATAGGTGAGGTCCCGGCCTATAGGTGAGGTCCAGGCCTATATGAGAGGTCCAGGCCTATAGGTGAGGTCCAGGCCTATATGAGAGGTCCAGGCCTATAGGAGAGGTCCAGGCCTATAGGTGAGATCCAGGCCTATAGGTGAGATCCAGGCCTATAGGTGAGATCCAGGCCTATAGGTGAGATCCAGGCCTATAGGTGAGGTCCAGGCCTATAGGTGAGATCCAGGCCTATAGGTGAGATCCAGGCCTATAGGTGAGATCCAGGCCTATAGGTGAGGTCCAGGCCTATTGGTGAGATCCAGGCCTATAGGTGAGATCCAGGCCTATAGGTGAGATCCAGGCCTATAGGTGAGGTCCAGGCCTATAGGTGAGGTCGAGGCCTATAGGAGAGGTCCAGGCCTATAGGTGAGATCCAGGCCTATAGGTGAGATCCAGGCCTATAGGTGAGATCCAGGCCTATAGGTGAGATCCAGGCCTATAGGTGAGATCCAGGCCTATAGGTGAGATCCAGACCTACAGGTGAGATCCAGACCTACAGGTGAGATCCAGGCCTACAGGTGAGATCCAGGCCTATAGGTGAGATCCAGGCCTATAGGTGAGATCCAGGCCTATAGGTGAGATCCAGACCTATAGGTGAGATCCAGACCTACAGGTGAGATCCAGGCCTATAGGTAAAGATCCAGATCTATAGTTGAAATCAAAAAAACTATTTATGTTGTGTGACAGTGTTGTAAGTCTCTATGGAAACAGACCTATAGGTGACATCCAGTAACAGAACAATGGCTGTCAGTCCTGCTCTTGGTTTCCTTCTTCACTGTACGGTGTGTGTTGGTGTGACTCCTAGTGTGGTGTATTGGTGTGACTCCTAGTGGGGTGTGTTGACGTGACTCCTAGTGGGGTGTGTTGTTGTGACTCCTAGTGTGGTCTGTTGGTGTGACTCCTAGTGGGGTGTGACTAATAGTGTGGTGTGTTGTTGTGACTCCTAGTGGGGTGTGTTGATGTGACTCCTAGTGGGGTGTGACTCCTAGTGGGGTGTGACTACTAGTGGGGTGTGTTGGTGTGACTCCTAGTGGGGTGTGTTGATGTGACTCCTAGTGGGGTGTGACTCCTAGTGGGGTGTGACTACTAGTGTGGTGTGTTGGTGTGACTCCTAGTGGGGTGTGACTACTAGTGGGGTGTGTTGGTGTGACTCCTAGTGGGGTGTGACTACTAGTGGGATGTGACTACTAGTGGGGTGTGACTACTAGTGGGGTGTGTTGGTGTGACTCCTAGTGGGGTGTGACTACTAGTGGGGTGTGTTGGTGTGACTCCTAGTGGGGTGTGTTGGTGTGACTCCTAGTGGGGTGTGTTGGTGTGACTCCTAGTGGGGTGTGTTGATGTGACTCCTAGTGGGGTGTGTTGTTGTGACTCCTAGTGGGGTGTGACTCCTAGTGGGGTGTGTTGGTGTGACTCCTAGTGGGGTGTGTTGATGTGACTCCTAGTGGGGTGTGTTGTTGTGACTCCTAAGTGGGGTGTGTTGATGTGACTCCTAGTGTGCTGTGTTGATGTGACTCCTAGTGGGGTGTGTTGATGTGACTCCTAGTGTGCTGTGTTGATGTGACTCCTAGTGGGGTGTGTTGATGTGACTCCTAGTGTGGTGTGTTGATGTGACTCAGTGTGGCGTGTTGATGTGACTCCTAGTTGGGTGTGTTGATGTGACTCCTAGTGTGCTGTGTTGGTGTGACACCTAGTGTGGTGTGTTGATGTAAATCCTAGTGGAAACTTAGAGTGTATAGCCCACATTGTCATCGGGGACTCTCCTCGGCAGCTCAGGGTCATTGTGACCGAATCTTGAGAAAAAGGTGTTTAGCTCCCCTGGTAGGATGGTGTTGGTGACCGCAATGTAGCTAGCTTCCTTTTTGTAATCTGTTATTGTTGGAGCCCCTGCCACATCTGTGTGTCGCCATCTTGATCAATCTGCGGCTGTCGTATTTGTACTGTTTCACCAAACTATTCCCCCCGGTCACCTGGCAGTTCTCTCTTTCAGTTTTCATAGAAGGCTGCTATCCATTCACTTTTTTTGAATCGAGAACGTTTTGAAGTACACTATCGGTAACATGTCATCTATGCATTTTCTGATTAATCCGGTGACTGAGTCGGCGTGTGTATTGACGTTATCTCCGGTGACTGAGTCGGCGTGTATATTGACGTTATCTCCGGTGACTGAGTCGACGTAATATATATTGATGTTATATCTGGTGACTGAGTCGGTGTGTATATTGATGTTATATCTGGTGACTGAGTCGGTGTGTATATTGATGTTATATCCGGTGACTGAGTCGGCGTAATATATATTAACGATATCTCTGGTGACTGAGTCGATGTGTAGATTAATGTTATATCCGGTGACTGAGTCGGTGTGTAGATTGATGTTATATCTGGTGACTGAGTCGATGTGTATATTGATGTTATCTCCGGTGACTGAGTCGGCGTCTATATTAACGATATCTCTGGTGACTGAGTCGGCGTCTATATTAACGTTATCTCCAGAGACGACCCAGAACATATTCCAGCCCACGTGATCAAACCAGTCTTGGAGCGTGAATTCTAATTGGACGGACCAACGCTGTACAGACCTGGCCAACAGGAACTTCCTCTTGAGTTTTTGTTTGTAGGCAGGATGGAGTCCTGGTTGGATTTGCCGAAAGGAGGACGGGAAAGGGCCTTATTCCCGTGTCGGAAAGACGTGTAGCAGTGGTCAAGAGTAGAATTTCCGCGAGTTAGACAGTCGAGGTGTTGGTAATTAATTTGGGAGCACGGTTCTCAAATTACTTTTGTTAAAGTCCCCTAGAACAGTGAACACTGCCTCCGGGAATGCAGTCTCCAGTTTGTTCACGGTCCAATGAAGATCTTGGAGCTCCTTCCTGGTGTCAGATTGGGGCTGGATGAACACAGCCATGGAGTTGATCCCTGAGAACACTTTCAGAAGGTCAAAAAGGGTGTCATTTAATGACCAAGTATTCCTGGTAAAACGGGGCCAACAGAGGGTGTCTCGCCTCGCGCTCTGACAAAACATTGCACATTTTTCTTGTGTGTTTTCCAAACATTTTCTTAATCAGTTTGTTTTGTGCATCACAACATACACCTGAGTAGAACTATTAGAATACGAATCGCTGAGTTCTCTGAGACGGCGAAACAATGGACCAGCTTCTTCAGCGAGGTGCCGAGCTGCTTGGGAGTCCTACAGGAGAGTAGGAAGAGAAGATGCTGACGGAGAGGCAGACGTGGCAGGGTTTTACTGAGATTAAGACGCCGGCCAACCCATCCTCCATTACCGAGCATTCTACTCGCCAGTGTTCAATCATTAATGAACCAACTTGACGAGCTCAGGGCGAGGATCTCCTTCCGGAGGGACATCAGATCCTGTAACATACTCTTGTTTTTCTGAGACTTTCCTCCGACATCCATAGGGATTATATACAACCGGCGGGTTTTACCGATTTCTGAGTGGATAGGAAGCAGAATCTCTCTGGCTAAGAACAAAGGTGGTTGGCTCTGCTTAATGACCAACAACACATGGTGCGAAACGTACAGGAACCTGCGAGATTCTGCTCCCCCGACTCGGAATACTTTGTCATCAAATGTTGCCCTGTGGACAGGGTGGTATGCTGCTGGCTATTATTATTATTATATTGTAGGCCTATGTCATATGCCAAAAACTGTGTAACTAAAGGTTAACGAGCCATGAATCAAAAAGACGATGACCCCTTCCTCTGACACACACACACGTGCAGGGCCCCATCTGCATGTTAATCTCAGTGTTGATTGGGTCCGTGTTAAGGCCGTGCAGGGCCCCATCTGCATGTTAATCTCAGTGTTGATTGGGTCGGTGTTAAGGCCGCGCAGGGCCCCATCTGCATGTTAATCTCAGTGTTGATTGGGTCGGTGTTAAGGCCGCTTCAGCCTGTGGTTGTCATAACCCTGAGAGACTGTAATGGCCTGGACCACTGAAGGACATCATTAGACCACACACACACACTGAGAGGCCCAATGATTACAGGGTACGAACCCAAATCAACTCCACCGCGACCCCTGTTCCCAACAAGCACAACTCCATCCAGACATGGTGGACCGACCACAGAAACAGAGACAAATGCACAGATTAACAGGTGTCTGTATCCATGTACCACCTTTCCAGTTGTTACAGACTAACAACACACCACACTGAGTCACATCAACACACCACACTGAGTCACATCAACACACCACACTGAGTCACATCAACACACCACACTGAGTCACATCAACACACCACACTGAGTCACATCAACACACCACACTGAGTCACATCAACACACCACACTGAGTCACATCAACACACCACACTGAGTCACATCAACACACCACACTGAGTCACACCAACACACCACACTGAGTCCCATCAACACACCACACTGAGTCACATCAGCACACCACACTGAGTCACATCAACACACCACTAGACTACCTGCTGGTTACTGGTCCATCCTCTAACCACTAGACTACCTGCTGGTTACTGGTCCATCCTCTAACCACTAGGCTACCTGCTGGTTACTGACCCAACACTCTAACCACTAGACTACCTGCTGGTTACTGACCCAACACTCTAACCACTAGGCTACCTGCTGGTTACTGACCCAACACTCTAACCACTAGGCTACCTGCTGGTTACTAGTCCAACGCTCTAACCACTAGGCTACCTGCTGGTTACTGGTTCACAATCTAACCACTAGTCTACCTGCTGGTTACTAGTCCAACACTCTAACCACTAGGCTACCTGCATGGTCTGTTAAATGACTCACTACTGTAAGTCTCTCTGGATAAGAGAGTCTGCTAAATGACTCACTACTGTAGTGTCTCTGGATAAGAGAGTCTGCTAAATGACTCACTACTGTAGTGACTTCGGAAAAGAGAGTCTGTTAAATGACTCACTACTGTAAGTCTCTCTGGATAAGAGAGTCTGTTAAATGACTCACTACTGTAGTGTCTCTGGATAAGAGAGTCTGTTAAATGACTCACTACTGTAGTGTCTCTGGATAAGAGAGTCTGTTAAATGACTCACTACTGTAAGTCTCTCTGGATAAGAGTCTGCTAAATGACTCACTACTGTAGTGACTTCGGAAAAGAGTCTGCTAAATGACTCACTACTGTTAAGTGGCTCTGGATAAGAGAGTCTGTTAAATGACTCACTACTGTAGTGTCTCTGGACAAGAGAGTCTGTTAAATGACTCACTACTGTAGTCTCTCTGGATAAGAGAGTCTGCTAAATGACTCACTACTGTAGTCTCTCTGGATCAGAGAGTCTGTTAAATGACTCACTACTGTAGTGTCTCTGGATAAGAGAGTCTGCTAAATGACTCACTACTGTAGTCTCTCTGGATAAGAGTCTGCTAAATGACTCACTACTGTAGTGTCTCTGGATAAGAGAGTCTGTTAAATGACTCACTACTGTTAAGTGTCTCTGGATAAGAGAGTCTGTTAAATGACTCACTACTGTAGTCTCTCTGGATCAGAGAGTCTGTTAAATGACTCACTACTGTTAACTGTCTCTGGATAAGAGAGTCTGTTAAATGACTCACTACTGTAAGTCTCTCTGGATAAGAGAATCTGCTAAATGACTCACTACTGTAACTGTCTCTGGATAAAGAGTCTGCTAAATGACTCACTACTGTTAAGCTAAATGACTCACTACTGTGTGATAAAAGAGTCTGCTAAATGACTCACTACTGTTAAGTGGCTCTGGATAAGAGAGTCTGTTAAATGACTCACTACTGTAGTGTCTATGGATAAGAGAGTCTGTTAAATGACTCACTACTGTAGTCTCTCTGGATAAGAGAGTCTGCTAAATGACTCACTACTGTAGTGTCTCTGGATAAGAGAGTCTGTTAAATGACTCACTACTGTTAAGTGTCTCTGGATAAGAGAGTCTGTTAAATGACTCACTACTGTAGTGTCTCTGGATAAGAGAGTCTGTTAAATGACTCACTACTGTAGTGTCTCTGGATAAGAGAGTCTGTTAAATGACTCACTACTGTAGTGTCTCTGGATAAGAGAGTCTGCTAAATGACTCACTACTGTAGTGTCTCTGGATAAGAGAGTCTGCTAAATGACTCACTACTGTAGTGTCTCTGGATAAGAGAGTCTGTTAAATGACTCACTACTGTTAAGTGTCTCTGGATAAGAGAGTCTGTTAAATGACTCACTACTGTAGTCTCTCTGGATCAGAGAGTCTGTTAAATGACTCACTACTGTTAACTGTCTCTGGATAAGAGAGTCTGCTAAATTACTCACTACTGTAGTCTCTCTGGATAAGAGAGTCTGCTAAATGACTCACTACTGTAGTGTCTCTGGATAAGAGAGTCTGCTAAATGACTCACTACTGTAGTGTCTCTGGATCAGAGAGTCTGTTAAATGACTCACTACTGTAGTGTCTCTGGATAAGAGTCTGTTAAATGACTCACTACTGTAGTGTCTCTGGATAAGAGAGTCTGTTAAATGACTCACTACTGTAGTGTCTCTGGATAAGAGAGTCTGCTAAATGACTCACTACTGTAGTCTCTCTGGATAAGAGAGTCTGCTAAATGACTCACTACTGTTAAGTGTCTCTGGATAAGAGAGTCTGTTAAATGACTCACTACTGTAGTGTCTCTGGATAAGAGAGTCTGTTAAATGACTCACTACTGTAGTGTCTCTGGATAAGAGAGTCTGCTAAATGACTCACTACTGTTAAGTGTCTCTGGATAAGAGAGTCTGTTAAATGACTCACTACTGTAGTGTCTCTGGATAAGAGAGTCTGTTAAATGACTCACTACTGTAGTGTCTCTGGATAAGAGAGTCTGCTAAATGACTCACTACTGTAGTGTCTCTGGATAAGAGAGTCTGTTAAATGACTCACTAATGTTAAGTGTCTCTGGATAAGAGAGTCTGCTAAATGACTCACTACTGTAGTGTCTCTGGATCAGAGAGTCTGTTAAATGACTCACATGTAAAGGTAAACATCTGACATGTTGCTTATTGGTTGTGTCTTGTGTCTGTCTTTTTTCAGCTGGACCTGAGAAGACTGAGCAGGCCGAACCCTCGACCTCCCAGACAACACCTAAAGAAGAGGAGAAACCAGGCCCGTCAGAGACTCAGACGGTAGAGAGAAGGGAGAGAGGAGAGAGAGGAGAGAGGGGAGAGAGGGGAGATAGGAGAAACCAGACCCATCAGAGACTCAGACGGGAGAGAGGAGAGGAGAGAGGGGAGATAGGAGAAACCAGGCCCGTCAGAGACTCAGACTGGAGAGACAGGGGAGACGGGAGAGAGAGGAGAGAGGGGAGATAGGAGAAACCAGGCCCGTCAGAGACTCAGACGGTAGAGAGAGGAGAGAGAGGAGATAGAGGAGAGGGAGAGAAGAAACCAGATCCGTCAGAGACACAGAGAGGGGAGAGGAGACCGAGAGGAGACCGAGAGGAGAGAGGGGAGATAGGAGAAACCAGACCCGTCAGAGACTCAGACAGGAGAGAGGAGAGAGGGGAGAGAGAGGAGAGTGGAGGGAGGAGAGGGAGAGAAGAAACCAGATCCGTCAGAGACACAGAGAGGGGAGAGGAGACCGAGAGGAGAGAGAGAGTGGAGAGAGAGTGGAGAGAGGAGAGAGAGTGCAGAGAGATGGGAGAGAGTTCATTCATAACACTACTCTACCCCTACGACCCTTCTCTCTCACCCTCTCTCCCTCTCTCTTCACTAGGACCAGGGGCCAGCGGGCGCAGGGGGGTCCGACGGCTCAGACAGCGGTGAGGGGGACGAGAGTGAAGAAGAGAGCGAGGATGAGGAAGACGAGGATGATGAAGACGAAGAGGACGATGAGGAAAATAAAGATGAAGAAGAGGGTGAAGAGAACGAGGAACCTCTGTCGTTAGAATGGCCAGACACCAGACGTAAACAGGCCACATATCTTTTTCTCCTTCCGATAGTGTTCCCTCTGTGGCTCACTGTGCCCGACGTACGCAACCCGGTAAATATCACCTACATCTCTGTCTTTATCATCTCTGTCTTTATCATCTCTGTCTTTATCATCTCTGTCTTTATCATTCTGTCTTTACCATCTCTGTCTTTATCATCTCTGTTTTTATCATCTCTGTCTTTAACATCTCTGTCTTTATCATCTCTGTCTTTAACATCTTATCATCACTGTCTTTATCATCTCTGTCTTTATCATCTCTGTCTTTACCATCTCTGTCTTTACCATCTCTGTCTTTATCATCTGTCTTTACCATCTCTGTCTTTACCATCTCTGTCTTTACCATCTCTGTCTTTATCATCTCTGTCTTTACCATCTCTGTCTTTATCATCTCTGTCTTTATCATCTCTGTCTTTAACATCTTATCATCTCTGTCTTTATCATCTCTGTCTTTACCATCTCTGTCTTTACCATCTCTGTCTTTATCATCTCTGTCTTTATCATCTCTGTCTTTACCATCTCTGTCTTTATCATCTCTGTCTTTACCATCTCTGTCTTTATCATCTCTGTCTTTACCATCTCTGTCTTTATCATCTCTGTCTTTACATTCACGCCATTTTGTGTACTGTGTTTGTGTCCTGCAAAGTGGCCAAAATGTAGAACACAAAATATCTTTCTAATGTCATGCTGATATGAGCTTCCTGTGAGTTCTTCCTCAGGCTTCCAGAAAATACTTTGCCATGACGTTTATTGGTTCCATCACGTGGATCGCTGTGTTCTCCTATCTAATGGTCTGGTGGGCACATCAGGTATCACTCTGGTTGGGTTTTTAGATCACATGACTTCCATCTTGTTTAGAAACTATTAGTCCAGTGCTTATTTGACTCAGACCCGAGGTAACAGACAGACCCGAGGTAACAAACAAACCCGAGGTAACAGACAGACCCGAGGTAACAGACAAACCCGAGGTAACAGACAAACCCGAGGTAACAGACAAACCCGAGGTAACAGACAAACCCGAGGTAACAGACAGACCCGAGGTAACAGACAGACCCGAGGTAACAGACAAACCCGAGGTAACAGACAAACCCGAGGTAACAGACAAACCCGAGGTAACAGACAAACCCGAGGTAACAGACAAACCCGAGGTAACAGACAAGCCCGAGGTAACAGACAAACCCGAGGTAACAGACAAACCCGAGGTAACAGACAAACCTTTAGGTAACAGACAGACCCGAGGTAACAGACAAACCCGAGGTAACAGACAAACCTTTAGGTAACAGACAAACCCGAGGTAACAGACAAACCTTTAGGTAACAGACAAACCCGAGGTAACAAACAAGCCCGAGGTAACAGACAAACCCGAGGTAACAGACAGACCCGAGGTAACAGACAAGCCCGAGGTAACAGACAAACCCGAGGTAACAGACAAACCCGAGGTAACAGACAAACCTTTAGGTAACAGACAGACCCGAGGTAACAGACAAACCCGAGGTAACAGACAAACCTTTAGGTAACAGACAAACCCGAGGTAACAGACAAACCTTTAGGTAACAGACAAACCCGAGGTAACAGACAGACCCGAGGTAACAGACAAACCCGAGGTAACAGACAGACCCGAGGTAACAGACAGACCCGAGGTAACAGACCGAGGTAACAGACAGACCCGAGGTAACAGACAAACCCGAGGTAACAAACAGACCCGAGGTAACAGACAAGCCCGAGGTAACAGACAGACCCGAGGTAACAGACAGACCCGAGGTAACAGACAGACCCGAGGTAACAGACAGACCCGAGGTAACAGACCCGAGGTAACAGACAGACCCGAGGTAACAGACAAACCCGAGGTAACAGACAAACCCGAGGTAACAGACAGACCTGTAGCTTATGATTGTTTTTGTTTAGGCGATTTAGGAGGTGTAACTACGTAGGAGCTGTCAAATCAGTGAGCTGTTGCTCTTGTTGCCATGGTCACGAAACCACACCCATCCTTATATCACCCCCATATTAGAAGTTCAGAATGAGAAGGTGTAGGGCAGGCTATATAGAGATAATGACACCGAAATTGAAAATCATTAAACAAAATAGCAAGGATGTAGATCAGCCTAATGAAGGTGTAGATTACGGCAGGTAACCTAGTGGTTAGAGGGTGGACCAGTAACCAGCAGGTAGTCTAGTGGTTAGAGGGTGAACCAGTAACCAGCAGGTAGTCTAGTGGTTAGAGGGTTGGACTAGTAACCAGCAGGTAGTCTAGTGGTTAGAGGGTTGGACCAGTAACCAGCAGGTAGCCTAGTGGTTAGAGGGTTGGACCAGTAACCAGCAGGTAGCCTAGTGGTTAGAGGGTGAACCAGTAACCAGCAGGTATCCTAGTGGTTAGAGGGTGGACCAGTAACCAGCAGGTAGCCTAGTGGTTAGAGGGTGAACCAGTAACCAGCAGGTAGCCTAGTGGTTAGAGGGTTGGACCAGTAACCAGCAGGTAACCTAGTGGTTAGAGGGTGGACCAGTAACCAGCAGGTAGCCTAGTGGTTAGAGGGTGGACCAGTAACCAGCAGGTAGCCTAGTGGTTAGAGGGTGAACCAGTAACCAGCAGGTAACCTAGTGGTTAGAGGGTGGACCAGTAACCAGCAGGTAGCCTAGTGGTTAGAGGGTGGACCAGTAACCAGCAGGTAGTCTAGTGGTTAGAGGGTTGGACCAGTAACCAGCAGGTAGCCTAGTGGTTAGAGGGTTGGCCCAGTAACCAGCAGGTAGTCTAGTGGTTAGAGTGTTGGACCAGTAACCAGCAGGTAACCTAGTGGTTAGAAGGTGAACCAGTAACCAGCAGGTAGCCTAGTGGTTAGAGGGTGGACCAGTAACCAGCAGGTAACCTAGTGGTTAGAGGGTGAACCAGTAACCAGCAGGTAGCCTAGTGGTTAGAGGGTTGGACCAGTATCCAGCAGGTAGTCTAGTGGTTAGAGGGTTGGACCAGTAACCAGCAGGTAGCCTAGTGGTTAGAGGGTTGGACCAGTAACCAGCAGGTAGCCTAGTGGTTAGAGGGTTGGCCCAGTAACCAGCAGGTAGCCTAGTGGTTAGAGGGTTGGACCAGTAACCAGCAGGTAGCCTAGTGGTTAGAGGGTTGGACCAGTAACCAGCAGGTAGCCTAGTGGTTAGAGGGTGGACCAGTAACCAGCAGGTAGTCTAGTGGTTAGAGGGTTGGACCAGTATCCAGCAGGTAGCCTAGTGGTTAGAGGGTGGACCAGTAACCAGCAGGTAACCTAGTGGTTAGAGGGTGAACCAGTAACCAGCAGGTAGCCTAGTGGTTAGAGGGTGAACCAGTAACCAGCAGGTAGCCTAGTGGTTAGAGGGTTGGACCAGTATCCAGCAGGTAGTCTAGTGGTTAGAGTGTTGGACTAGTAACCAGCAGGTAGCCTAGTGGTTAGAGTGTTGGACTAGTAACCAGCAGGTAGTCTAGTGGTTAGAGGGTGAACCAGTAACCAGCAGGTAGCCTAGTGGTTAGAGGGTTGGACCAGTATCCAGCAGGTAGTCTAGTGGTTAGAGGGTTGGACCAGTAACCAGCAGGTAGCCTAGTGGTTAGAGGGTTGGCCCAGTAACCAGCAGGTAGCCTAGTGGTTAGAGGGTTGGACCAGTAACCAGCAGGTAGCCTAGTGGTTAGAGGGTTGGACCAGTAACCAGCAGGTAGCCTAGTGGTTAGAGGGTGGACCAGTAACCAGCAGGTAGTCTAGTGGTTAGAGGGTTGGACCAGTATCCAGCAGGTAGTCTAGTGGTTAGAGGGTTGGACCAGTAACCAGCAGGTAGCCTAGTGGTTAGAGGGTTGGACCAGTAACCAGCAGGTAGCCTAGTGGTTAGAGGGTTGGCCCAGTAACCAGCAGGTAGCCTAGTGGTTAGAGGGTTGGACCAGTAACCAGCAGGTAGCCTAGTGGTTAGAGGGTTGGACCAGTAACCAGCAGGTAGCCTAGTGGTTAGAGGGTGGACCAGTAACCAGCAGGTAGTCTAGTGGTTAGAGTGTTGGGCCAGTAACCAGCAGGTAGCCTAGTGGTTAGAGTGTTGGGCCAGTAACCAGCAGGTAGCCTAGTGGTTAGAGTGTTGGACTAGTAACCAGCAGGTAGCCTAGTGGTTAGAGTGTTGGGCCAGTAACCAGCAGGTAGCCTAGTGGTTAGAGTGTTGGACCAGTATCCAGCAGGTAGTCTAGTGGTTAGAGGGTTGGACCAGTAACCAGCAGGTAGTCTAGTGGTTAGAGGGTGGACTAGTAACTGAAAGGTTGCTAGATCGAATCCCCAAGCTGACAAGGTAAAAAAAAACTGTCGTTAAACCACTGTTCCCCGGTAGGCCGTCATTGTAAATAGGAATGTATACTTAACTGATTGCCTAGTTAAATAAAGGTTCAAAGTTAATAAAATAAAAATAACATCACACATTTTAGTGTTTGAGTTTAACACAGCTGCTAACGATGGGTCTAACGAACGAAAGGTCTAACGAACGATGGGTCTAACGATAGGGTCTAACGATAGGGTCTAACGAACAATGGGTCTAACGATAGGGTCTAACGATGGGTCTAACGATAGGGTCTAACGAACAATGGGTCTAACGATAGGGTCTAACGATAGGGTCTAACGATGGGGTCTAACGATAGGGTCTAACGATGGGGTCTAACGATGGGGTCTAACGATGGGGTCTAACGATGGGTCTAACGAACGAAAGGTCTAACGAACGATGGGTCTAACGATAGGGTCTAACGATGGGTCTAACGATAGGGTCTAACGAACAATGGGTCTAACGATAGGGTCTAACGATAGGGTCTAACGATAGGGTCTAACGATGGGGTCTAACGATGGGGTCTAACGATAGGGTCTAACGATGGGGTCTAACGATAGGGTCTAACGATGGGGTCTAACGATAGGGTCTAACGATAGGGTCTAACGATGTGTCTAACGATGTGTCTAACGATAGGGTCTAACGATAGGGTCTAATGATAGGGTCTAACGATGGGGCTAACGATAGGGTCTAACGATAGGGTCTAACGATAGGGTCTAACGATAGGGTCTAACGATGGGTCTAACGATAGGGTCTAACGATGTGTCTAACGATAGGGTCTAACGAACAATGGGTCTAACGATGGGTCTAACGATAGGTCTAACGATAGGGTCTAACGATGTGTCTAACGATAGGGTCTAACGAACGATGGGTCTAACGATGGGTCTAACGATGGGTCTAACGGTCAGTCTACCGATAGGGTCTAACGATAGGGCTAACGATAGGGTCTAACGATAGGGTCTAACGATAGGGTCTAACGATAGGGTCTAACGATAAGGCTAATGATAGAGTCTAACGATAAGGTCTAACGATAGGGTCTAACGATAGGGCTAACGATAGGGTCTAACGATAGGGCTAACGATAGGGCTAACGATGGGTCTAACGATCGGTCTAACGATGGGGCTAACGATGGGGGCTAACGATGGGGGCTAACGATAGGGCCAACAATAGGGTCTAACAATAGGGTCTAACGATAGGGTCTAACGATAGGGTCTAACGATAGGGCTAATGATGGGTCTAACGATAGGGACAATGAAAGGTCTAATGATAGGGATAATGATAGGTCTAATGATAGGGATACCGATAAGGATAACGATAGGGATAATGATATAACAATAGAGCTAACGATAGGGTCTAACAATAGGTCTAAGGATAAGGATAATGATAGGTCTAATGATAAGGATAATGATAGGTCTAAAGATAGGGATACCGATGGGGATAATGATAGGGATACTGATAGAGATAATGATAGGGATAACGTCGGGAGCCTCTTGGGGTTTTGACAACTCCAACGCAGTAACACTTCTGACCCCACCCACTATAAACAAAAGCAATGATGAGCTACGGTTATTGTGGGTTATCGTGTGTAATCGTGGGTTATTGTCGGTCATCGTGTGTAATTGTGGGTTATCGTGTGTGATCGTGGGTAATTGTGGGTTATCGTGTGTTATTGTCGGTCATTGTGTGTTATTGTGGGTTATCGTGTGTAATTGTGGGTTATCGTGTGTGATCGTGGGTAATTGTGGGTTATTGTGTGTAATTGTGGGTTATCGTGTGTGATCGTGGGTAATTGTGGGTTACCGTGTGTTATCGTGGGTTATTGTAGGTTATCGTGGGTAATTGTGGGTTATTGTGGGTTATCGTGTGTTATCGTGGGTTATCGTGTGTTATCGTGGGTTATTGTGGGTTATTGTGGGTTATCGTGGGTAATTGTGGGTTAACGCTGATCTGGTTGAATCCTGGCCTCCGTCTACACAGGATGAATAACGGATGTGCTACGTATTTGTCAAAATTGCATTTTGATATATGTATCGACTGATTACTAGTGCCCTAGGTGGGGACACTGATTGGGTGACTGACTGTTGTCTCCCTAGGTGTGGACACTGATTGGTTGACTGACTGTTGTCTCCCTAGGTGGGGACACTGATTGGTTGACTGACTGTTGTCTCCCTAGGTGGGGACACTGATTGGTTGACTGACTGTTGTCTCCCTAGGTGGGGACACTGATTGGTTGACTGACTGTTGTCTCCCTAGGTGGGGACACTGATTGGTTGACTGACTGTTGTCTCCCTAGGTGGGGACACTGATTGGTTGACTGACTGTTGTCTCCCTAGGTGGGTGAGACTGATTGGTTGACTGACTGTTGTCTCCCTAGGTGGGTGAGACTGATTGGTTGAGTGACTGACTGTTGTCTCCCTAGGTGGGTGAGACTGATTGGTTGACTGACTGACTGTTGGCTCCCTAGGTGGGTGAGACTGATTGGTTGACTGACTGACTGTTGTCTCCCTAGGTGGATGAGACTGATTGGTTGACTGACTGACTGTTGGCTCCCTAGGTGGGTGAGACTGATTGGTTGACTGACTGACTGTTGTCTCCCTAGGTAGGTGAGACTGATTGGTTGACTGACTGACTGTTGTCTCCCTAGGTGGGTGAAACTGACTGATTGGTTGACTGACTGTTGTCTCCCTAGGTGGATGAGACTGATTGGTTGACTGGCTGACTGTTGTCTCCCTAGGTGGGTGAGACCATAGGCATCTCAGAGGAGATCATGGGCCTGACCATCCTGGCAGCGGGCACCTCCATCCCTGACCTCATCACTAGTGTCATCGTGGCCCGGAAAGGACTGGGAGACATGGCTGTGTCCAGCTCAGTGGGATCCAACATCTTCGATATCACTATGGGGTTAGTATAGACCACTGTAACTACAGAGATATCACTATGGGGTTAGTATAGACCACTGCAACTACAGAGATATCACTATGGGGTTAGTATAGACCACTATAACTACAGAGATATCACTATGGGGTTAGTATAGACCACTATAACTACAGAGATATCACTATAGGGTAAGTATAGACCACTATAACTACAGAGATATCACTATGAGGTTAGTATAGACCACTGTAACTACAGAGATATCACTATGGGGTTAGCTAAAGCCCCATAGTGATATCTCTCCCCCTCTATGCCTCCACTCTCTCCGTCTCTTCCTCTCTACATCCCTCTGCCTCTACCCTTCCTCTCTCCCTCTCTACATCCCTCTGCCTCTACCCTTCCTCTCTCTCTGTCTCTCCCTCTCTACATCCCTCTGCCTCCACCCTTCCTCTCTCCCTCTCTACATCCCTCTGCCTCTACCCTTCCTCTCTCTCTGTCTCTCCCTCTCTACATCCCTCTGCCTCTACCCTTCCTCTCTCCCTCTCTACATCCCTCTGCCTCCACCCTTCCCCTCTCTCTGTCTCTCCCTCTCTACATCCCTCTGCCTCTACCCTTCCTCTCTCTGTCTCTCCCTCTCTACATCCCTCTGCCTCCACCCTTCCTCTCTCTGTCTCTCCCTCTGCCTCCACTCTTCCTCTCCCTGTCTCTCCCTCTGCCTCCACCCTTCCTCTCTCTGTCTCTCCCTCTGCCTCCACCCTTCCTCTCTGTCTCTCCCTCTCTACATCCCTCTGCCTCCACCCCTCCTCTCTCTGTCTGTCTGTCTGTCTGTCCCCCCCCCCCTAACATTACTGCAGCCTGCCTGTCCCATGGTTGATCTTCTCGGCGATGCAAGGCGGCGTACCGGTGGCGGTGAACTCCAACGGTCTGTTCTGTGCCATCGTGCTCCTCTTCGTCATGCTCCTCTTCGTCATCGTCAGCATCGCGGCGTGTCGGTGGAAGATGAGCCGCGTTCTGGGCCTCACCATGTTCATGCTTTACTTCGTGTTTCTGGTGCTCAGCGTGATGCTGGAAGACCGTATTATTATCTGCCCCGTCTCCATCTGAGGTCAGAGGTCAGACACACCCACTTGGAACCCAGTCCACCCACTGGGGAGCCAGGCCCACCCACTTGGAACCCAGTCCACCCACTGGGGAGCCAGGCCCACCCACTTGGAACCCAGTCCACCCACTGGGGAGCCAGGCCCACCCACTTAGAACCCAGTCCACCCACTGGGGAGCCAGGCCCACCCACTGGGGAGCCAGGCCCACCCACTGGGGAGCCAGGCCCATCCACTGGGGAGCCAGGCCCACCCACTTGGAACCCAGTCCACCCAACCATTATGTTAGCTTCAGGAACGTCTTCTTTAAAAAAAATGTTTTTAAACTAAGATGAAACTGAATATGTTGTACTGTACAGAGCATTATGGGTACTGTAGTACATCATACTACAATGAGGAGGGAGGGGAGAAAAAAAAGAGGCGTGTCAGGAAGTCATTTAAATAATAACCGCCAAAACTGTATCGTTGTCGGTCACTAACATTCACGGTACAGGGGGGTTAGAGGTTCCCTAGTGTTACTGTTCACAGAGGGGATGGTGTTGTCTATGTTGAGCCAGGTGTTGTTGAATCAGTGGACACCTTCATGGTTGGACTATGGCTGGTCTCCTTCACCAGAACTGACGTGCAGCAGTAGAGGTTCTCTGTCCACAACAATCCTGAAGAGAGACTCAGTAATCGTAGACGTTATCCAGCCACACAAACACACATCCATTTTAGTGTTCATCCGTGTATAAATGTCAATACAGTAATTTCTTTTAGAGTTTAAAAAACAAAAACCCCGGTTTATCAGGTGCAGAGAGGTACAGCAGCTTTTGAGTTCTTCGTGTGAATGATTCAGTGTCTAGAATACCCAGGAATGGTGTAGATCAGTTACACGACCCCCATATGGTACCATTATGTCATTGACTGTCAGCATTGTAGTGTGTCATGTGTTACGTATGTATGTATGCAATACACTTGTGTGGGTCAGATGGATGCAAAGAGAATGTATTGATGTATAGTAAACTATCCATATGTTGTACTTACAATCCATGCTGCAATTAAATCCTTTTAAAAAAAATAATATTCAATGCAAGGTGTAGTGTTGATTGGTTAATTCATTATGTTGTGTGAAAACAAATGTTCGGAGGTCATTTGAAATTCAAGCCAGGATTCAATCAAAAGGTGTATTTATCAGAAAAATATATACAACATAGTGTGTTGTTGACAGTATGTCTCTCAAACGTCATTTTCGCCGGCGTTCACAAAGATGGCGTTCGCCGTCAAGGCTGTGGACGTCGGTTTAAGCATAAATCCCAGTGTAGAAACACACACGATTGGCCACGGTATACGTGATTTAATCCCAGTGTAGAAACACACACGATTGGCCACGGTATACGTGATTTAATCCCAGTGTAGAAACACACACGATTGGCCACGGTATACGTGATTTAATCCCAGTGTAGAAACACACACGATTGGCCACGGTATACGTGATTTAATCCCAGTGTAGAAACACACACGATTGGCCACGGTATACGTGATTTAATCCCAGTGTAGAAACACACACGATTGGCCACGGTATAAGTGATTTAATCCCAGTGTAGAAACACACACGATTGGCCACGGTATACGTGATTTAATCCCAGTGTAGAAACACACACGATTGGCCACGGGATAAGTGATTTAATCCCAGTGTAGAAACACACACGATTGGCCACGGTATACGTGATTTAATCCCCAGTGTAGAAACACACACGATTGGCCACGGTATACGTGATTTAATCCCAGTGTAGAAACACACACGATTGGCCACGGTATACGTGATTTAATCCCAGTGTAGAAACACACACGATTGGCCACGGTATACGTGATTTAATCCCAGTGTAGAAACACACACGATTGGCCACGGTATACGTGATTTAATCCCAGTGTAGAAACACACACGATTGGCCACGGTATACGTGATTTAATCCCAGTGTAGAAACACACACGATTGGCCACGGTATACGTGATTTAATCCCAGTGTAAAAACACACACGATTGGCCACGGTATACGTGATTTAATCCCAGTGTAGAAACACACACGATTGGCCACGGTATACGTGATTTAATCCCAGTGTAGAAACACACACGATTGGCCACGGTATAAGTGATTTAATCCCAGTGTAGAAACACACACGATTGGCCACGGTATACGTGATTTAATCCCAGTGTAAAAGACACACACGATTGGCCACGGTATAAGTGATTTAATCCCAGTGTAGAAACACACACGATTGGCCACGGTATACGTGATTTAATCCCAGCGTAGAAACACACACGATTGGCCACGGTATAAGTGATTTAATCCCAGTGTAGAAACACACACGATTGGCCACGGTATACGTTATTTAATCCCAGCGTAGAAACACACACGATTGGCCACGGTATAAGTGATTTAATCCCAGTGTAGAAACACACACGATTGGCCACGGTATAAGTGACTAAATCCCCATGTAGAAACACACACGATTGGCCACGGTATACGTGATTTTATTTCCAGTCTGAGACAACTCTAAAAAGATCCAGTCCAACAGTACATGATTAATCTCATCATCAGATCCACAGACCCGTCGCACAGAGCTGTAAAACAACACAAGGAACATTTTTTACAAAATGTCTTCTCTATACAAAGAGCAGATCAAATATTATACATTGACCCTAAATACAATGAAACATTTTTTTGTTTGTACATTTTCCTTCTAGAACGACTAAAAACCTTCTAGAGCTCTATTCAGTCTGTACAGCTGAAGCGGATTCTGTGATGGGAATGTAAAGATCCTTTGCGTTTACCGTCAATGCAGTCTTTGCTCAATCAGGAACACTTCCGCCTCGCGGATTGAATTAGAGCCCTTCATCTGCAGAGATTGACAACTAAACGATTTAAAAGCTGTTCACACTGCTGATATCATGAGTGATATTTTTTTTTTGGGGGGGGGGGGGGGGACAGTCCAGGTCTCTCTTAAGCACTTAGTTGTGGTTGTTGGTAACAATCTTTAGCTTTTCAAAATAGCAACGTCCGTTTCATGTTTGCATAGTAGCGCTATTCTGCGATCGGTGCTCTCAGCTGTCAAATCATTGAAGTGGCCAGCTCTCATTGGACCCTTCTTTGACAAAAGGTCCTCTTCTAGCCAATGACATCAGTCTGTTGTTACATTGTAATTGGAGGTCACCGGCGTGCCTCACGTTAGGTAAGACGGACTGGTGACGTTTCCGTCTATATTGCAGTCGGCCAGGAGAGGCGTTTAATGTATCTGTTAAAAGAGGGGGAGGGGGGGACATTATCACGTCATAAAGGTACTTTTCATGCTGAGTTGGAAGTATTTTCCCTGGCGAGAGAGATGTTGCTGCGGACTTTAAACCTGGGAGGATTTTCAAGTGTTTACCTGGTCAAGTGGACTCAACGGTCGTTGTCCACTCAAGACAACTGAAAGCATTATAATCTATGTTCAGGTGCACACCCCCCCCCCCCCCCGCACATAAAATCACCAGACATGATGTAAAATTAACTGAAGACAATACATCGCCAAAGGCTGATACTTGGTATCATCAGTATAACAGGCCTGGTATAAACAGCTGTGTCATCACAGCCACTGTACCGAGGTCCTGATACCTGGTTTCATCAGTATAACAGGCCTGGTATAAACAGCTGTGTCATCATAGCCACTGTACCGAGGTCCTGATACTTGGTATCATCAGTATAACAGGCCTGGTATAAACAGCTGTGTCATCATAGCCACTGTACCGAGGTCTTGATACTTGGTATCATCAGTATAACAGGCCAGGGGATAAACAGCTGTGTCATCATAGCCACTGTACCGAGGTCCTGATACTTGGTATCATCAGTATAACAGGCCAGGGGATAAACAGCTGTGTCATCATAGCCACTGTACCGAGGTCCTGATACTTGGTATCATCAGTATAACAGGCCAGGGGATAAACAGCTGTGTCATCATAGCCACTGTACAGAGGTCCTGATACTTCAACCACTTATTTTCACCCCCCCCCCAAAAAAAGGGTTTGACTGCATGTGATGTGCCAACTGAACATTCATTTGTGCTGCTGAACAACGAACCCAAACGTAGGGTGTTACTCCTATAGTACCTTGTATGGAAGAAACACAACTTGTGTCGGGCCTGACGTCCTTAACGTGGGTTAGAAACCAGAACAGAACTGGCTTCCGGTTTGGGAAATACATCTTGTGACTGGAGGGGCTCCATTCCATTTCAAATGGGTCAATTTCGAAAGTAAACCAAATTCCAAATTGAAAAGCATTGAAGAGAATTGACTGGAATTGAAATGGAATGAACCCCAAATCACCTACACATCAATGGTATGAATCATTCTTACTGAACCCCCAACTCTAGACTTATATCTCCTAACAGAACTAGACTGACCTAAAATATAAAACGCAACATGCAACACTTTCAAAGACTTTACTGAGTTACAGTGTATAGAAGGGAATCAGTCAATTAAAATAAAGTCATGGTGGGGCCTGGGAGGGCATAGGCCCACCCACTTGGAAGCCAAGTCCACCCACTGGGGAGCCAGGCCCACCCACTTGGAAGCCAAGTCCACCCACTGGGGAGCCAGGCCCACCCACTTGGAAGCCAAGTCCACCCACTGGGGAGCCAGGTTCAGCCAATCAGAATTATTTTTTCCCCACAAAAGTTTAAAAAAAATTACAGACAGAAATACTCCTCAGCACCCCTCTCCTCTTCCTTCAGACGATCCCGCAGGTGAAGAAGCCGGATGTGGAGGTTCTGGGCTGGCGTGGTTACATGTGGTCTGCGGGTGTGAGGCCAGTTTGATGTACTGAAGAATCTAAATTCTCTGAAATAACGTTGGAGGCGGCTTACGGTAGAGAAATGAACATTCAATTCTCTGGAAACAGCTCTGTTGGACATTCCTGCAGTCAGCATGCAAATTGCACGCTCCCTCAAAACTTGAGACATCTGTGGCATTCTGTTGTGTGACAAAACTGCGCATTTTAGAGTGGCCGTTAATTGTCCCCAGCACAAGGTGCACTTGTGTAATGAACATGCTGTTTAATCAGCTTCTTGATTTGGATTATCTTGGCAAAGGATAAACAAATTTGGATGCAAACAAATTTATGCGCAAAATATTATTTGAGAGAAATAAGCTTTTTTGTGCGTGTGGAACATTTCTGGGATATTTTATTTCAGCTCATGAAAACATGGGACCAACACTTCACATGTTGCGTTTATATTTTTGTTCAGTACACACACTGTACCATCGTACTGTTTTGGATGATTATTTTTTGGTTCTAAAAACACATAAATTAAAATAAAATAAAAGGTTTTTGAAGGGGAACAGACAGTTACCTCAAAACTATTGAACAACCCCATACATACGTTCCTTGTAAATTCCCTGTCATAACCCACTATTCACAGTTTATAACACCTGAAGGGAGGCCCACACGTACAGGTGAATATGAAAGGACACGAAACACGGAACCTACTGTCGTGTAAGCAATATTCCCTCCATATATCAAAGGGGTAACTACATGTTCTTAACAGTACACAGAGGTCCTCAAAGGTACTTCAACTTTAACTTGAAGGTACTTTAAAAGTTACTCCAACTTTAACTTGAAGGTACTTTAAAAGTTACTCCAACTTTAACTGGAAGGTACTTTAAAAGTTACTCCAACTTTAACTGGAAGGTACTTTAAAAGTTACTCCAACTTTAACTTGAAGGTACTTTAAAAGTTACTCCAACTTTAACTTGAAGGTACTTTAAAAGGTACTTCAAATTTAATGATATTAATACTGATATCTGAGGAGCCGATTCATGCAGCACGTTGTGCCAACGATGTCAAAGTCTGTTTTACAGTTGCACATTTACTTTAAAAACAGAAACAGTGGTCAATCCGTTTTGTAAACGTCAAAGTATTCGACTCGGTATGGGTATTTCTGTAATAGATACTTATATTTTGTTGACCAAACGAATCAATCCGTACTCAGGCTTTACGTCTTGTCAACAACAACATCTGTTGTAAAGTGCGTCGGAAATGAAGTATTTAAACGCAACATTTTGGCAGTTTTAAAGCGACTTTAGTTGTTTTGAGTGAATCTTTGAATGCCCTCACTGATACAATACTTCAAAGCAGCTTAGTTCAGTTTAAGATGGACATCAGTGTGATACAGTAGCAGATACAGTTACACTACTCACTGTAAATACAACTAGAACATTCTAACAGCCATCAACCGCAGGAGGAGAGGGATGGATGTTTCACCCTGACACGAAGCCAGTACATCCATCAACCACAGGAGGAGAGGAATAGATGTTCCACCCTGATATGAAGCCAGTACATCCATCAACCACAGGAGGAGAGGAATAGATGTTTCACCCTGACACGAAGCCAGTACATCCATCAACCACAGGAGGAGAGGAATAGATGTTCCACCCTGATATGAAGCCAGTACATCCATCAACCACAGGAGGAGAGGAATAGATGTTTCACCCTGACACGAAGCCAGTACATCCATCAACCACAGGAGGAGAGGAATAGATGTTTCACCCTGACATGAAGCCAGTACATCCATCAACCACAGGAGGAGAGGAATAGATGTTTCACCCTGACACGAAGCCAGTACATCCATCAACCACAGGAGGAGAGGAATAGATGTTTCACCCTGACACGAAGCCAGTACATCCATCAACCACAGGAGAGGAATAGATGTTTCAGCCTGACACGAAGCCAGTACATCCATCAACCACAGGAGGAGAGGAATAGATGTTTCACCCTGACACGAAGCCAGTACATCCATCAACCACAGGAGGAGAGGAATAGATGTTTCACCCTGACACGAAGCCAGTACATCCATCAACCACAGGAGGAGAGGAATAGATGTTCCACCCTGATACGAAGCCAGTACATCCATCAACCACAGGAGGAGAGGAATAGATGTTTCAGCCTGACACGAAGCCAGTACATCCATCAACCACAGGAGGAGAGGAATAGATGTTTCACCCTGACACGAAGCCAGTACATCCATCAACCACAGGAGGAGAGGAATAGATGTTTCACCCTGACACGAAGCCAGTACATCCATCAACCACAGGAGGAGAGGAATAGATGTTTCACCCTGACACGAAGCCAGTACATCCATCAACCACAGGAGGAGAGGAATAGATGTTTCAGCCTGACACGAAGCCAGTACATCCATCAACCACAGGAGGAGAGGAATAGATGTTTCACCCTGACACAAAGCCAGTACATCCATCAACCACAGGAGGAGAGGAATAGATGTTTCACCCTGACACGAAGCCAGTACATCCATCAACCGCAGGAGGAGAGGAATAGATGTTTCACCCTGACACGAAGACAGTACATCCATCAACCGCAGGAGGAGAGGAATAGATGTTTCACCCTGACACGAAGCCAGTACATCCATCAACCACAGGAGGAGAGGAATAGATGTTTCACCCTGACATGAAGCCAGTACATCCATCAACCACAGGAGGAGAGGAATAGATGTTTCACCCTGACACGAAGCCAGTACATCCATCAACCACAGGAGGAGAGGGATAGATGTTCCACCCTGACACGAAGCCAATACATCCATCAACCACAGGAGGAGAGGAATAGATGTTTCACCCTGATACGAAGCCAGTACTTCCATCAACCACAGGAGGAGAGGAATAGATGTTCCACCCTGACACGAAGCCAGTACATCCATCAACCACAGGAGGAGAGGAATAGATGTTTCACCCTGACACGAAGCCAGTACATCCATCAACCACAGGAGGAGAGGAATAGATGTTTCACCCTGACACGAAGCCAGTACATCCATCAACCACAGGAGGAGAGGAATAGATGTTTCACCCTGACACGAAGCCAGTACATCCATCAACCACAGGAGGAGAGGAATAGATGTTTCACCCTGACACGAAGCCAGTACATCCATCAACCACAGGAGAGGAATAGATGTTTCACTCTGACACGAAGCCAGTACATCCATCAACCACAGGAGAGGAATAGATGTTTCACTCTGACACGAAGCCAGTACATCCATCAACCACAGGAGGAGAGGAATAGATGTTTCACCCTGACACGAAGCCAGTACATCCATCAACCACAGGAGGAGAGGAATAGATGTTCCACCCTGACATGAAGCCAGTACATCCATCAACCACAGGAGGAGAGGAATAGATGTTTCACCCTGACACGAAGCCAGTACATCCATCAACCACAGGAGGAGAGGAATAGATGTTTCACCCTGACACGAAGCCAGTACATCCATCAACCACAGGAGGAGAGGAATAGATGTTTCACCCTGACACGAAGCCAGTACATCCATCAACCACAGGAGGAGAGGAATAGATGTTTCAGCCTGATACGAAGCCAGTACATCCATCAACCACAGGAGGAGAGGAATAGATGTTTCACCCTGACACGAAGCCAGTACATCCATCAACCACAGGAGGAGAGGAATAGATGTTTCACCCTGACACGAAGCCAGTACATCCATCAACCACAGGAGGAGAGGAATAGATGTTTCACCCTGACACGAAGCCAGTACATCCAGCTAAACAAATAAACAGACTAAAATAAATAAAAGTCTTACTTTGTATAAATAGAATTCAAGTTAAGTAAAATATTGCTAATATTAGTCTCTATATATGACTATATAATACAAATGTTTTTAATTTTTTTATAAAAGGTCCCTACTACTACTGTCGTATATAAAGTACATTTTGTATTTTATGTAACAATTTGTACAAGATTTCTTAAAACATAAGTACCCCGAAATAGAAGACGTCATTGTGTGTGAAACCGTTGTTACGTTACTGAGTATGATCTCCATCCATCCAGAGGGGTACGTCCAGAACCTCTAACGACCAGGTGATGAGATGGGATTTAAATAAAAACAACAACATCCCTTTTGTGAGACTGGTCAGACTACATAATAACCCCCTGGTCGGTCAGCTCCGTTAGTCTCTGGTCAGCCCCGTCACATCTCTCACAGGTGACGGACATGACCCCAAAACATTGCAGTGTCAACAAGCTCATCGTCACGCATTCTGTACGTCTTTCTAAAAGGGATTCCTGAGCTCGTCTTTAAAGCTCCCCAGTCCTCTTCGGGAGAGCCAACGTTGTAATACATGGATTTTTATACATGCGCTTTTCATGGACACAAAATATCTCTTCACGTGGGCTACCCACGGCTGTGCTATGCCGAGTGACGGAGGTGACTGGCTGGCCGGGTGGAGGAGGTGACTGGCTGGCCGGGTGGAGGAGGTGACTGGCCGAGTGACGGAGGTGACTGGCTGGCCGGGTGGAGGAGGTGACTGGCCGAGTGACGGAGGTGACTGGCTGGCCGGGTGGAGGAGGTGACTGGCCGAGTGACGGAGGTGACTGGCTGGCCGGGTGGAGGAGGTGACTGGCCGAGTGATGGAGGTGACTGGCCGGGTGGAGGAGGTGACTGGCCGGGTGGAGGAGGTGACTGGCCGAGTGACGGAGGGGACTGGCTGGCCGGGTGGAGGAGGTGACTGGCCGAGTGACGGAGGTGAAACGTCAGGGGTAAAGGGGTCAGGGGTTAGAGGTAGGGCTCTCCGAAGGTCTTGCGACACTCCATGACCCCAGCGCTGGGCGGACGGTCGCAGTTGTGCGTCAGCTTCACCAGGTTGGGGCTGAGGTGGTCGTACGCCATCTTGTATTCGCGGTCAAAAGCATCTGGAGGGAGGAGAAAGAGTGAGACGAGTTACACCACATCGATGTTCAACACCGATTTCAATGGCATTTAAACTGAAGACCTTCTGGAGGACAACTCCGCAGTCCACTGCAGGAGAATTCAACAGTGTATGGGTTGACTTCTAGAGGACGTGTACGGGTTGACTTCTAGAGGACGTGTATGGGTTGACTTCTAGAGGACGTGTATGGGTTGACTTCTAGAGGACGTGTATGGGTTGACTTCTAGAGGACGTGTATGGGTTGACTTCTAGAGGACGTGTATGGGTTGACTTCTAGATGACGTGTATGGGTTGACTTCTAGAGGACGTGTATGGGTTGACTTCTAGAGGACGTGTATGGGTTGACTTCTAGAGGACGTGTATGGGTTGACTTCTAGAGGACGTGTATGGGTTGACTTCTAGAGGACGTGTATGGGTTGACTTCTAGAGGACGTGTATGGGTTGACTTCTAGAGGACGTGTATGGGTTGACTTCTAGAGGACGTGTAGGGGTTGACTTCTAGAGGACGTGTATGGGTTGACTTCTAGATGACGTGTATGGGTTGACTTCTAGAGGACGTGTATGGGTTGACTTCTAGAGGACGTGTATGGGTTGACTTCTAGAGGACGTGTACGGGTTGACTTCTATCTAGAGGACGTGTACGGGTTGACTTCTATCTAGAGGACGTGTACGGGTTGACTTCTATCTAGAGGACGTGTACGGGTTGACTTCTATCTAGAGGACGTGTACGGGTTGACTTCTAGAGGATGTGTATGGGTTGACTTCGAGGACGTGTATGGGTTGACTTCTAGAGGACGTGTATGGGTTGACTTCTAGAGGACGTGTATGGGTTGACTTCTAGAGGACGTGTATGGGTTGACTTCTAGAGGACGTGTATGGGTTGACTTCTAGAGGACGTGTATGGGTTGACTTCTAGAGGACGTGTATGGGTTGACTTCTAGAGGACGTGTATGGGTTGACTTCTAGAGGACGTGTATGGGTTGACTTCTAGAGGACGTGTATGGGTTGACTTCTAGAGGACGTGTATGGGTTGACTTCTAGAGGACGTGTATGGGTTGACTTCTAGAGGATGTGTATGGGTTGACTTCTAGAGGACGTGTATGGGTTGACTTCTAGAGGACGTGTATGGGTTGACTTCTAGATGACGTGTATGGGTTGACTTCTAGATGACGTTTCTGGGTTGACTTCTAGATGACGTTTCTGGGTTGACTTCTAGAGGACGTGTATGGGTTGACTTCTAGAGGACGTGTAAGGGTTGACTTCTAGAGGACGTGTATGGGTTGACTTCTAGATGACGTGTATGGGTTGACTTCTAGAGGACGTGTATGGGTTGACTTCTAGAGGACGTGTATGGGTTGACTTCTAGAGGACGTGTATGGGTTGACTTCAAGAGGACGTGTATGGGTTGACTTCTAGAGGACGTGTACGGGTTGACTTCTAGAGGACGTGTACGGGTTGACTTCTAGATGACGTGTATGGGTTGACTTCTAGAGGACGTGTATGGGTTGACTTCTAGAGGACGTGTACGGGTTGACTTCAAGAGGACGTGTACGGGTTGACTTCTAGAGGACGTGTACGGGTTGACTTCTAGACGACGTGTATGGGTTGACTTCTAGAGGACGTGTACGGGTTGACTTCTAGACAACGTGTATGGGTTGACTTCTAGAGGACGTGTACGGGTTGATTTCTAGAGGACGTGTACGGGTTGACTTCTAGATGACGTGTACGGGTTGACTTCTAGAGGACGTGTACGGGTTGACTTCTAGATAACGTGTATGGGTTGACTTCTAGAGGACGTGTACGGGTTGACTTCTAGATGACGTGTACGGGTTGACTTCTAGATGACGTGTATGGGTTGACTTCTAGATGACGTGTATGGGTTGACTTCTAGAGGACGTGTATGGGTTGACTTCTATCTAGAGGACGTGTATGGGTTGACTTCTAGAGGACGTGTATGGGTTGACTTCTAGAGGACGTGTATGGGTTGACTTCTAGAGGACGTGTATGGGTTGACTTCTAGATGACGTGTATGGGTTGACTTCTAGATGACGTGTATGGGTTGACTTCTAGAGGACGTGTATGGGTTGACTTCTAGAGGACGTGTATGGGTTGACTTCTAGAGGACGTGTATGGGTTGACTTCTAGAGGACGTGTATGGGTTGACTTCTAGATGACGTGTATGGGTTGACTTCTAGATGACGTGTATGGGTTGACTTCTAGAGGACGTGTATGAGTTGACTTCTAGATGACGTTTCTGGGTTGACTTCTAGATGACGTTTTTGTGCCTTGTTGCACCTGAAGAGTAGTTGGCTGCGAGTACACTACAGTACTTCTGAAACTACTAGCCCAATGAACCCAGACTTACCAATGTCAATGTTGTCCTTTCCCAGAGCCACCAGACACAGGAAGAGGATGTCTCTGTACAGACTCCTGCACAGGGAAGGGCACAGGGACGTTAGATGTTACAGAGGACATTTAGCAGACTACTTACAGTAGATAGCATGAACGTCTGTCTGTCTTTGACATCAAAGGGGCTAATGATACTTAATGTTGACCGTAACCTTTTTCCCAACCTTGCTATATTTACACCAACGGACTCAAATCAAAATCACATGTTATTGGTCACATACACATGGTTAGCAGATGTTATTGGTCACATACACATGGTTAGCAGATGTTATTGGTCACATACACATGGTTAGCAGATGTTATTGAGTGTAGTGAAATGCTTGTGCTTCTAGTTCCCGACAGTGCAGTAAAATCAGTTTCCCAACAACTACCTAATACACATTCATCTAAAAGGGGTGAATGAGAATTTGTACAGTTGAAGTCGGACGTTTCCATACACCTTAGCCAAATACATTTAAACTCAGTTTTTACACAATTCCTGACATTTAATCCTAGTAAAAAAATTCCCTGTTTTAGGTCAGTTAGGATCACCACTTTATTTTAAGAATGTGAAATGTCAGAATAATAGTGATAATAATGATTTATTTCAGCTTTTATTTCTTTCATCACATTCCCCAGTGGGTCAGAAGTTTACATACACTCAATTAGTATTTGGTAGCATTGCCTTTAAATTGTTTAACTTGGGTCAAACGTTTCAGGTAGCCTTCCACAAGCTTCCCACAATAAGTTGGGTGAATTTTGGCCCATTCCTCCTGACAGAGCTGGTGTAACTGAGTCAGGTTTGTAGGCCTCCTTGCTCGCACATGCTTTTTCAGTTCTGCCCACAAAGAACTGTTTGTCCACTCCAATATCTTGACATTGTTGTCCTTAAGCCATTTTGTCACAACTTTGGAGGTATGCTTTGGGTCATTGTCCATTTGGAAGACCCATTTGCGACCAAGCTTTAACTTCCTGACTGATGTCTTGAGATGTTGCTTCAGTATATCCACATAATTTCCCTACCTCATGATGCCATCTATTTTGTGAAGTGCACCAGTCCCTCCTGCAACAAAGCACCCCCACAACATTATGCTGCCACCCCCGTGCTTCACGGTTGGGATGGTGTTCTTCGGCTTGCAAGCCACCCCCTTTTTCCTCCAAACATAACGATGGTCATTATGGCCAAACAGTTCTATTTTTGTTTCATCAGACCAGAGGACATTTTCCCAAAATGTACGATCTTTGTCCCCATGTGCAGTTGCAAACCGTAGTCTGGCTATTTTTTATGGTGGTTTTGGAGCAGTGGCTTCTTCCTTGCTGAGCGGCCTTTCAGGTTATGGACTCGTTTGATTGTGGATATCAATACTTTTGTACCCGTTTCCTCCAGCATCTTCACAAGGTCCTTTGCTGTTGTTCTGGGATTGATTTGCACTTTTTGCACTAAAGCACGTTCATCTCTAGGAGACAGAACGCATCTCCTTCCTGAGCGGTATGACTGCTGCGTGGTCCCATGGTGTTTATACTTGCGTACTATTATTTGTACAGATGAACGTGGTACATTCAGGCGTTTAGAAATTGCTCCCAAAGATGAACCAGACTTGTGGAGGTCTAGAATTTTTGTTGAGGTCTTGGCTGATTTCTTTTGATTTTCCCATGATGTCAAGCAAAGAGGCACTGAGTTTGAAGGTAGGCCTTGAAATACATCCACAGGTACACCTCCAATTGACTCAAATGATGTCAATTAGCCTATCAGAAGCTTCTAAAGCCATGACATAATTTTCTTGACTATATTTTGGCTATACTTTCCAAGCTGTTTAAAGGCACAGTCAACTTAGTGTATGTAAACTTCTGACCCACTGGAATGGTGATACAGTGAAATAATCTGTCTGTAAACAATTATTGGAAAAATTACTTGTGTCATGCACAAAGTAGATGTCCTAACAGACTTGCCAAAACTATAGTTTGTTAAAACCTGTTAAGCCAACCCCCTCCTTTTTCGAACATTCTGTTAAAAATCGCGCAACTTTTCAGCGTCCTGCTACTCATGCCAGGAATATAGTATATGCATATGATTAGTATGTGTGGATAGAAAACACTCTGAAGTTTCTAAAACTGGTTAAATCACGGCTGTGACTATAACAGATAGTGTGTTTGATCGAAAAGCGCAAGAAAAACTGCTCACTGAAAGCTAAAAATAATATCCATGCGTCACTTTCATGGATTGTTAAAAGGGCACAAAATTAATTATGGACCTGCATGCAATTCCTACAGATTCCACACGATGTCGCCATTGTCGTCATTATCCGGGGAGTTTTTTGTTGGTACATCCAACTAACTGGATTCCATTTCTTCTGCATTTTAAAAATCTGACTTGTTGGCTAGATTCACAACGAGTGTAGCTTTAATTCTATACCCTGCATGTGTATTTTGATGAACGTTTGAGTTTTAACGAGTACATTTAGCATTTAGCGTAGCGCATTTGCATTTCCAGGTGCCTAGTTGAGACATCTGCGTCTCAAGTAGGATCAAGAAGTTAACAAGAAATTTGTGGAGTGGTTGAAAAACGAGTTTTATTGACTCCAACCTAAGTGTATGTAAACTTCCCTCTTCAACTGTACATATAAATATATGGATGAGCGATGGCCGAGTGGCATTTAGTGATGCGCTCTGAATGTTGCAGAGAGATAGAAATAGGACGAATAGAGCTGATGATTCTTTATCCTGGCAGACAATTAAGTTCTACATGAAACATTTCTATCTGAATGTTTCAGTAGCGTTACATCCTCCTGAACATGCCCCATGGACAATGGTGTCATCAATGTGTAACCCCTGACCTTTGCCTCTTGACCCCCAGGCTCTGCCCCAGCAGCTGTAGGAGCTGTCCCATTGGTCGAGAGACGTCGTTCCTCTGGATGCTCTTGACCACGCTGTGGAGTAGCTCCTCCCCAAACGGACGCTCCGCCTCGCTCACAGGACGACACAACGGGTAGCCCACACCTGGAGGCAGGGGTCAGGGGTCAGAAAGATGGATATGTAGGCTACACTAATACACACTTCATATATACCAAACGTGTCCACGTATACACACACACACGTAGGTATGCAAGACCGATCACACACACACACACAGTAAAACACAGATGCTAACCCATTCTCAAATACAGGAGTAGATAATACAGGAGTGTATTTGAGATCCAACTAGACGAAGACACACATTAAAATGTTGGAAGAACTGAAGAAAACGAATCACTCTAGAAACAACATCATTTAGACAAGTCGATCAAAGACAGCCCACAGAATTCCCAAGACTGTCAGCCAAGAGGAAAACAGCAATACAAGCGATGCATTTTCAACCACATAAAGAAACCGAGGACAAAGAAAACGAAAACAGGTTTTTCCCCCAAAACGACGACAAGGAGAACAAACAGGGTGCTGCAAAGCAGAGAAGAGCAGACAGGACACAGAGAGAGACAAAGGAGAGAGACTCGGCTGCCGAGTCCTAAAGAGAACACTCACTGTCTAACAACAGAGCACAATTAAGCCCTGAAACACAGAGAACAGAGAGAACAACAGACCCCTGTTAGCTCCCAGACATTAGTAACCGAGGACAGTAACCGAGGACAGAGAAAACGAAAACAGGTTTTCAGTACACAGAGATCCAACATGGCTGACACATAGCTGCCCATGGTTCAGAGCTCTTCCATCTGCCAAAGTTAGGCTACAAAGTTAGGCTACAAAGTTAGGCTACAAAGCTAGGCTACAAAGCTAGGCTACAAAGCCAGGCTACAAAGCTAGGCTACAAAGTTAGGCTACAAAGTTAGGCTACAAAGCTAGGCTACAAAGCTAGGCTACAAAGCTAGGCTACAAAGTTAGGCTACAAGACATCCACAATTCATACAGATATGCTCTTCTTAAAACCACAGTAAAATATAGACTTGGCTTTATCTGTTCCTTGATAAAACAAGGTGCTGAGATGGTTTCAGGACCTGCTGTAGACTGTGACTTAATGCATTTCACTGAGACGGTTTCAGGACCTGCTGTAGACTGTGACTTAATGCATTTCACTGAGACGGTTTCAGGACCTGCTGTAGACTGTGACTTAATGCATTTCACTGAGATGGTTTCAGGACCTGCTGTAGACTGTGACTTAATGCATTTCACTGAGACGGTTTCAGACCCTGATGTAGACTGACTTAATGCATTTCACTGAGACGGTTTCAGGGCCTGCTGTAGACTGTGACTTAATGCATTTCACTGAGACGGCTTCAGGACCTGCTGTAGACTGTGACTTAATGCATTTCACTGAGACGGTTTCAGGACCTGCTGTAGACTGTGACTTAATGCATTTCACTGAGACGGTTTCAGGACCTGCTGTAGACTGTGACTTAATGCATTTCACTGAGACGGTTTCAGGACCTGCTGTAGACTGTGACTTAATGCATTTCACTGAGACGGTTTCAGGACCTGCTGTAGACTGTGACTTAATGCATTTCACTGAGACGGTTTCAGGACCTGCTGTAGACTGTGACTTAATGCATTTCACTGAGACGGCTTCAGGACCTGCTGTAGACTGTGACTTAATGCATTTCACTGAGACGGCTTCAGGACCTGCTGTAGACTGTAACCTACTCTGTGTGTTCCACAGGATGTAGAACGGCTGGATGAGATCCCGGTGCAGCTTGAGGTTGTCCCATAAGATCTGGATCAACACGTGTTTACTGTCCTCTGACATCCAGTGGCGAGGGACCTGGGGACGGACAGGGACAGATATGAGACACACACACACACCAGCTCAATGACAATATATCTGGAGGGAGACGTAGAGACAGATATGAGACACACACACACCAGCTCAATCTCAATATATCTGGAGGGAGACGTAGAGACAGGGAATAAGGGGTGAGGTGTATAGACAGGGAATAAGGGGTGAGGTGTATAGACAGGGAATAAGGGGTGAGGTGTATAGACAGGGAATAAGGGGTGAGGTGTATAGACAGGGAATAAGGGGTGAGGTGTATAGACAGGGAATAAGGGGTGAGGTGTATAGACAGGGAATAAGGGTTGAGGTGTATAGACAGGGAATAAGGGGTGAGATGTATAGACAGGGAATAAGGGGTGAGGTGTATAGACAGGGAATAAGGGGTGAGGTGTATAGACAGGGAATAAGGGGTGAGGTGTATAGACAGGGAATAAGGGTTGAGGTGTATAGACAGGGAATAAGGGGTGAGATGTATAGACAGGGAATAAGGGGTGAGGTGTATAGACAGGGAATAAGGGGTGAGGTGTATAGACAGGGAATAAGGGGTGAGGTGTATAGACAGGGAATAAGGGTTGAGGTGTATAGACAGGGAATAAGGGGTGAGATGTATAGACAGGGAATAAGGGGTGAGGTGTATAGACAGGGAATAAGGGGTGAGGTGTATAGACAGGGAATAAGGGTTGAGGTGTATAGACAGGGAATAAGGGGTGAGATGTATAGACAGGGAATAAGGGGTGAGGTGTATAGACAGGGAATAAGGGGTGAGGTGTATAGACAGGGAATAAGGGGTGAGGTGTATAGACAGGGAATAAGGGTTGAGGTGTATAGACAGGGAATAAGGGGTGAGATGTATAGACAGGGAATAAGGGGTGAGGTGTATAGACAGGGAATAAGGGGTGAGGTGTATAGACAGGGAATAAGGGGTGAGGTGTATAGACAGGGAATAAGGGGTGAGGTGTATAGACAGGGAATAAGGGGTGAGGTGTATAGACAGGGAATAAGGGGTGAGATGTATAGACAGGGAATAAGGGGTGAGGTGTATAGACAGGGAATAAGGGGTGAGGTGTATAGACAGGGAATAAGGGTTGAGGTGTATAGACAGGGAATAAGGGGTGAGATGTATAGACAGGGAATAAGGGGTGAGGTGTATAGACAGGGAATAAGGGGTGAGGTGTATAGACAGGGAATAAGGGGTGAGGTGTATAGACAGGGAATAAGGGGTGAGGTGTATAGACAGGGAATAAGGGGTGAGGTGTATAGACAGGGAATAAGGGGTGAGGTGTATAGACAGGGAATAAGGGGTGAGGTGTATAGACAGGGAATAAGGGGTGAGGTGTATAGACAGGGAATAAGGGTTGAGGTGTATAGACAGGGAATAAGGGTTGAGGTGTATAGACAGGGAATAAGGGGTGAGATGTATAGACAGGGAATAAGGGGTGAGGTGTATAGACAGGGAATAAGGGGTGAGGTGTATAGACAGGGAATAAGGGGTGAGGTGTATAGACAGGGAATAAGGGGTGAGGTGTATAGACAGGGAATAAGGGGTGAGGTGTATAGACAGGGAATAAGGGTTGAGGTGTATAGACAGGGAATAAGGGGTGAGATGTATAGACAGGGAATAAGGGGTGAGGTGTATAGACAGGGAATAAGGGGTGAGATGTATAGACAGGGAATAAGGGGTGAGGTGTATAGAC
>NC_092172.1:42367229-42372229 GCF_045791955.1 Oncorhynchus clarkii lewisi | reverse complement strand
TAGGTCAATCAGGGGTCGGCACAAAATGGCAGAGACCCCCCCTTGGCCTGGTTGTATGAATGAGAAGAGTCCTTGGTCCCTTTGTCTCGCATGTCATTGATACTTGATTGATCCATCCTATCTGAAAATCAAAGCTATTCTGTAGTGTTGGCTTCGTTTCAATGTTCCTGTGAGTTTTTCTGGTTTAGTTTGAGAGGTCTGTAAGTGTGGTGTCCTCACCTCCATGGCGTAGTTCTGGAAGACACTGGTATTGCTGGTGTAGCGAGACGAGCCCAGATCAGAGCAGTCTGGGGGAGGAAAGCCTGGAGGAGAGACAGGACACCACCGGGAGAAGGAGCACACCATCATCCATGAACATCTGCTATCATTGGTGTCAGCAGTAAACAGTCTCTGATGGCTAGCTGTTAGCGAAGCGCTAACTCAGGGCAGGACTCTTCCATGTCAAGAGTGCCAGTGCACTACTTGCACACTGGATGCTAATGAGACAGGAGAAGGGCAGAGGGTCTGAGTAACATGATTGAAGAGCTCCAATCAGACTTCACCTCAATCCACTCAACTGCACAAGGCATCGTCTGCTGGCAGAGTTTGGTAAGAGTCCTTTCTCCCTCCCCTACATCCTGTCTGATCCTAGTTCCTCCCTCTCTCTCCTCCTCAGTGACAGGACAGTACCTGGTTGTCTGATCCTAGCTCCTCCCTCTCTCTCCTCCTCAGTGACAGGACAGTAACCTGGTTGTCTGATCCTAGCTCCTCCCCCTCTCTCTCTCCTCCTCAGTGACAGGGCAGTACCTGGTTGTCTGATCCTAGCTCCTCCCCCTCTCTCTCTCCTCCTTAGTGACAAGACAGTACCTGGTTGTCTGATCCTAGCTCCTCCCCCTCTCTCTCTCCTCCTCAGTGACAGGGCAGTACGTGGTTGTCTGATCCTAGCTCCTCCCCCTCTCTCTCTCCTCCTCAGTGACAGGACAGTACCTGGTTGTCTGATCCTAGCTCCTCCCCCTCTCTCTCTCCTCCTCAGTGACAGGACAGTACGTGGTTGTCTGATCCTAGCTCCTCCCCCTCTCTCTCCTCTTGAGTGACAGGGCAGAAATATGTTACCTGTCTGTCTGTGTGTGGAACTGTCCAGTCTGCTCCTCAGGGGACTGCGTCTGGATGGGCTTCTCCTTGGGCTCCTACGGGGCCCGGGGCCATTTCTCTGAGGGGAGGTGATGGAGCCGTCTGGGTCCCCCAGGCCCTCCTCATCCACATCCAACAGGGAGGAGCAGTCAGGGTCCATGCCCAGAGAGGACACACTCAGACGGTCACAGTTACCATCCTGGAGGGGGTGGACAATGGGAGGTTCAGAAACAAAATCAATGTTGCTGCAATGTGTTTTGAGAATCTGAGAGGCACCTTGCTGCATTAGGTAGTGGGATTCGTGTCACACAGTATTACAAAAATATCGTACGCCATTCAGAAATGTGTTATTTTGACTGACGCACCAGTAGAACACCCTCCACTGACAAACCGCTGAGCGTACCTTGGTGGGCACGGTGTAGGAGGTGGCCAGGCGAGAGTACCACCGGCTAGCCTTCTCTGCCACACCTTTCCCTGCCGAGAACACGCTGCTCTTAAACACATCCAGGGTGGGGGTGAGGAGCTGGTCCAGGGCGAAGGAGGAGGAAGACAGAGACGGGGACAGCAAACCCAGGTCCCTGTCTCTCTCCCTCTCCCGGTAGGGGCTGGGCTGTGGGCTGGGGGTGGAGCGGGGACAGGGGGGTGAGGACCAGAGCCTCTGTCTGGCAGGCTGGGAGGGCGAGGGGGAGTTGTGGGTCCTGGAGCGAGGTAATCCTCCTGTCCTGAGAGGGGAGGTATGGGGGAGACTGGCCCGTCGAGGGGTGGTGATAAGTGGGGGAGGAGGGTGGAGGAACAGGGGGCTTGAGGGGTCCTGGAGGTCCATACTGGGTGTCCGGCTGTTCAGCGGAGAACCCATATGGTTCATGTACATCTCTATCTCCCTAGCCAGGTGGTCCTGGCGCCGGCCCGTAGGGGTCGCGACCCCATCCATCTCCACTTCCAGGTCGTCCTCTCTGTCTCCCTGGGACTTGGACTCGGCCGCCAGGAGGGACAGCGGGTCGAAGCCTGTCTCGATCCCCGTTCGTTTAACGGTGCCCCGCGAGGCTGAGGCCACACCCACACCGCCATAGCTGGCGCTGCGTTCCACCGTCCTCTTCCGTGATTGGCTGGTTTTAGCAACGCTCTCTGTGGTTGGTCCGTCCAGATCTAGGTCCTCCAGATCAAAGATGGCGTCTGTATTATTCTTGTCATTCTTGTCCTCGTCGCTCCAGTCCCTCTCCTCTCCGTCTTCAGGGCTGTCTCTACGTCTGCAGCGCCTGATGGAGAAATGAATAGATCAGATTTTTAATTCATTTTGATATTGATAATTTACTGATCCCAAAGGGGATATTTACTTTCAGAAGCAGAAAAATCAACAACAGAGAGGAGAACATCAGATCTATACCTCCCTCTCCCTCTATTAATACAGGTTACTCTCCCTCTCCCTCTATTAATACAGGTTACTCTCCCTTTATTAATACAGGTTACTCTCCCTCTATTAATACAGGTTACTCTCCCTCTGCCTTTATTAATACAGGTTACTCTCCCTCTACCTTTATTAATACAGGTTACTCTCCCTCTATTAATACAGGTTACTCTCCCTCTGCCTTTATTAATACAGGCTACTCTCCCTCTGCCTTTATTAATACAGGTTACTCTCCCTCTACATTTATTAATACAGGTTACTCTCCTTCTCCCTTTATTAATACAGGTTACTCTCCTTCTCCCTTTATTAATACAGGTTACTCTCCCTTTACCTTTATTAATACAGGTTACTCTCCCTCTACCTTTATTAATACAGGTTACTCTCCCTCTATTAATACAGGTTACTCTCCCTCTATCTTTATTAATACAGGTTACTCTCCCTTTATTAATACAGGTTACTCTCCCTCTGCTTTTATTAATACAGGTTACTCTCCCTCTGCCTTTATTAATACAGGTTACTCTCCCTCTGCCTTTATTAATACAGGTTACTCTCCCTTTATTAATACAGGTTACTCTCCCTCTGCCTTTATTAATACAGGTTACTCTCCCTTTATTAATACAGGTTACTCTCCCTCTACCTTTATTAATACAGGTTACTCTCCCTTTATTAATACAGGTTACTCTCCCTCTATCTTTATTAATACAGGTTACTCTCCCTTTATTAATACAGGTTACTCTCCCTCTGCTTTTATTAATACAGGTTACTCTCCCTCTGCCTTTATTAATACAGGTTACTCTCCCTCTGCCTTTATTAATACAGGTTACTCTCACTCTACCTTTATTAATACAGGTTGCTCTCCCTGTGCTTTTATTAATACAGGTTACTCTCCCTTTATTAATACAGGTTACTCTCCCTCTCCCTTTATTAATACAGGTTACTCTACCTTTCTTAATACAGGTTACTCTCCCTCTGCTTTTATTAATACAGGTTACTCTCCCTCTATCTTTATTAATACAGGTTACTCTCCCTCTGCCTTTATTAATACAGGTTACTCTCCCTTTATTAATACAGGTTACTCTCCCTCTACCTTTATTAATACAGGGTACTCTCCCTTTATTAATACAGGTTACTCTCCCTCTGCCCTTATTAATACAGGTTACTCTCACTGAGATCAAATGTCTTTCACAAGATGTCAGCGGGTCAGTAACGTTCCACATCAATTATGTTCACCTGGTTCTTCCCCCGGCTGCTCCAACCCCCTCTGACCCTCCCAGGACTAACGACCGCGGCCTGTTGGTCTGGCTGAAGCTGGTCCCCTGGAGGATCTTGGTGTCTGCCCCCAGGTTCTCTGCTATCCTGGCTGGGTCAGTCTCTCCCTGGTGCAGTCCCAGACCCAACACTGGAGTGCCACTGCTACCACTGCCAACCCTGTTGTCTCCACTCAGTCTGCACCCTCGCACACCCTGCCAGTCATGGCCTGGAGAGGAGGGGAGAGGAAGTGAAGAGGGGAGAGGATAGAAGAGGAGAGGAGGGGAGAGGAGAAAAGGATGAGAGAGGAGGGGAGAGGAAAGGAGGGGAGAGGAGGTGAGAGGAGGAGAGAGGAGAGACAATGGGAGAGGACGAGAGAGGAGGGGAGAAGAGGAGAGAGGAGGGGAAAGGAGGGGAGAGGAGGTGAGGAGAGGGGAGGGGAGAGGAGAAGAGGAGGTGAGGTGAGAGGAGGGGAGAGGAAAGGAGGGGAGAGGAGGTGAGAGGAGGAGAGAGGAGAGACAATGGGAGAGGAGGAGAGAGGAGGGGAGAAGAGGAGAGAGGAGGTGAAAGGAGGGGAGAGGAGGTGAAAAGAGGGTAGGGGAGAGGGGAGAGGAGGTGAGGTGAAAGGAGGGGAGAGGAGAAGAGGATGAGAGAGGAGGGGAGAGGAAAGGAGGGAGGAGAAGAGAGGAGGAGGGGAGAGGAGGAGACTTTATTATCTCTATCTGTCATGGTCCTTTGAGCAGGAAAGAAACAATTCTCCTGAAACATGACATGTTCTACACAACATACAGTAAACTGAGTAAAGCACATCTACTATACAGTACAGATTGAGACATCACAACTAGACAATCAATACAAGTCTAAATCGCTAGGTGAGTTCTGGTGGATAGTTACAGCAGGCTCACAGCCATCACCTACCATCCAGTACAGATATAGAGCCAAATAAACAAGGCAGAATGTCAAGACAGACACAACTAGACAGGAAATAGTTCTGGGTGATAGATACAACTGACTCACATCCTCCAGCCCTGCACTACAGAGACATCCAATACATCATGGAAGACAGACAGACAGTAAACAGACACTAGATAGATCAGTTATGGATTATAGTTATGGCTCACCTCCTCCTCCTCCTCCTCCTCCTCCTCCTCCACTACTCCCACTGACACCTCCCTCCTCAAGGGCACTGAGATGTCTCCTCCTCAGACTGTTGGTCTCAACCACACCTACCTCATTC
>NC_092172.1:42347229-42362229 GCF_045791955.1 Oncorhynchus clarkii lewisi | reverse complement strand
TCGGTTTTCACATGACTGGGAATACAGATATGCATCTGCTGGTCACAGATTCCAGAAAAAAAAACGTTTGCCTCACAATGGGCCTCAGGATCTCCTCACGGTATTTCTGTGCATACAAATTGTGTTAGTTTTCCGTAGCTTAAGCCTGCCCCATACCATAACCGCACCTCCACCATGGAGGGAACTCTGTTCACAACGTTGACATCAGCAAACCGCTCGCCCACACAACACCATACACGTGGTCTGCGGTTGAAAGGCCGGTTGGACGGAACTGACAAATTGTCTAAAATGACGTTGGAGGTGGCTTATGGTAGAGAAATGAACATTCAATTCTCTGGCAACAGCTCTGGTGGACATTCTTGCAGTCTGCATGCCAATTGCATTCTCCCTCAACTTGAGACATCTGTGGCATTGGTTTGAGTGACAAAACGGCACATTTTAGAGTGGCCTTTTATTGTCCCCAGCACAAGGTGCACCTGTGTAATGACTACGCTGTTTAGTCAGAGAAATAAGCTTTTGGTGCCTATGGAACATTTCTGGGATCTTTTATTTCAGCTCATGAAATTGTGTACAGTGTACATCTCTATGTATCTCTCTCTCTCTGTCTGTCTCTCTCTACGATAAGATGACAACCTAACTACCTTAACAACAAGACACTACACTCAACCCTCAAGACTGCCCTACGGAACTACAACACAGAACCTCTGCTTTCAAAGACATCTGGAGTGTAGTCATCTGTATTATCTAAACCAGGAGTGTCAAACATACAGACTGGCCAGCGAACCCATTCAATGGCCAGCGATGGATATGGGACTATTTTCTGGTAAATGTTGAGGACATTTTTTTTTATACCAATTTTAATTGCAACCCCTCCAGACATCGGCGAAGACCAAAATGAGTTTGACACCCCTGATCTAAAACCATTCATTATAATCCAAATGAAAGTCCTTCATCCTTGGAAGTTGTTCTGTAATTGCTACATTGCTACATTGTTAACTGTGGCTTTCAAAGTGAAGGAGAGGAAAACCTAAAAAAAAGAGACAGATGAGTAAAAAGGAGGAGTTCAGACGAAGAGGCCACAGAGACGACACAGTAGAGGAGGTGAAGAGTGGACAGAGAGTGAGAGAAGGAGAGACAGAACTAGAGACGACACAGTAGAGGAGGTGAAGAGTGGACAGAGAGAGAGAGAAGGAGAGACAGAACTAGAGACGACACACTAGAGGAGGTGAAGAGTGGACAGAGAGAGAGAGAAGGAGAGACAGAACTAGAGACGACACAGTAGAGGAGGTGAAGAGTGGACAGAGAGAGAGAAGGAGAGACAGAACTAGAGACGACACAGTAGAGGAGGTGAAGAGTGGACAGAGAGAGATAGAAGGAGAGACAGAACTAGAGACGACACAGTAGAGGAGGTGAAGAGTGGACAGAGAGAGAGAAGGAGAGACAGAACTAGAGACGACACAGTAGAGGAGGTGAAGAGTGGACAGAGAGAGAGAGAAGGAGAGACAGAACTAGAGACGACACAGTAGAGGAGGTGAAGAGTGGACAGAGAGAGAGAGAAGGAGAGACAGAACTAGAGACGACACAGTAGAGGAGGTGAAGAGTGGACAGAGAGAGAGAAGGAGAGACAGAACTAGAGACGACACAGTAGAGGAGGTGAAGAGTGGACAGAGAGAGAGAGAAGGAGAGACAGAACTAGATATAGAGACAGAACTAGATATAGAGACAGAACTAGATATAGAGACAGAGACAGAACTAGAGACGACACAGTAGAGGAGGTGAAGAGTGGACAGAGAGTGAGAGAAGGAGAGACAGAACTAGAGACGACACAGTAGAGGAGGTGAAGAGTGGACAGAGAGAGAGAGAAGGAGAGACAGAACTAGAGACGACACAGTAGAGGAGGTGAAGAGTGGACAGAGAGAGAGAGAAGGAGAGACAGAACTAGAGACGACACAGTAGAGGAGGTGAAGAGTGGACAGAGAGAGAGAAGGAGAGACAGAACTAGAGACGACACAGTAGAGGAGGTGAAGAGTGGACAGAGAGAGATAGAAGGAGAGACAGAACTAGAGACGACACAGTAGAGGAGGTGAAGAGTGGACAGAGAGAGAGAAGGAGAGACAGAACTAGAGACGACACAGTAGAGGAGGTGAAGAGTGGACAGAGAGAGAGAGAAGGAGAGACAGAACTAGAGACGACACAGTAGAGGAGGTGAAGAGTGGACAGAGAGAGAGAGGAGAGACAGAACTAGAGACGACACAGTAGAGGAGGTGAAGAGTGGACAGAGAGAGAGAAGGAGAGACAGAACTAGAGACGACACAGTAGAGGAGGTGAAGAGTGGACAGAGAGAGAGAGAAGGAGAGACAGAACTAGATATAGAGACAGAACTAGATATAGAGACAGAACTAGATATAGAGACAGAGACAGAACTAGACATAGAGATAGAACTAGATATAGAGCGAGCCAAAGAGAAAGATAGCCGGAGAGAGAGGGGTAGAGGGGGAAACAGAGATTGAGGTAGAGAGACACTGAGAAAGGGGCAGCGTATCAGGGAGAGGTATAGTGAAAGAAAGAGAGTTCATAGATTTACCTGAGTGGTGGGGGGAGTGGAGGTCAGAACCCCCCCAGTGTGAGTGACCCGACCGGGTGTCCGACCCCACACCGCCCCAGTCCCCGCGGCTGACTGCATGCACGGGCACACACAGCACAGGCACAGGCAGGTAGGGACGGACGGAGTGGGCAGGTAGGTAAGGAGACAGCAGAGCAACCATAGTGAAGGAGGAAAAACACGGAGACAACAAGCCATGAAAGAAGAGAGGAAGAAAGGAAGGATGTAAGGAAGGATGTAAGGAGCAGGCAGAGAAAGGAAGAGGGAGAGAGCAGGGAGGAGGTAGAGGGAGGCCGTGTGGAACCAATGAGAGAGGTGGGAGGCGGTGGAGGGAGGCCGTGTGGAACCAATGAGAGAGGAGAAAAAAAGGACGTGTCAGACTGAGAAAAGGCGTAGTAAGATGGCCTAGTCGGCAGCCATTTTGAGGTGTACCTGTGCTACGCCTATCGTCAGTGGGGTCTACTTTGATGGAGTCAGGGGCGTAGGGGCCCTGCTCGGCCGTGTTCGTGTCGGCAGAGCTATCCAGGCTGCCGTGACTCACAGCGTCCAGGTCGCTGCCATCTGCTCCAAAGACAACAAGGCATTAAGAGAAACTTGGACACCATTTTGGCTCCTCAAAAACAAGGTGTTAAAACCTGTTGTGACAGTATTTTCATAATTTAAAAAATACAAAAATAATATTTTTGGAAAAAAGGAACATTTGCTATCTAACTGGGAGTCTCGTGAGTGAAAACATCCGAAGCTCATCAAAGGTAAACGATTTAATTTGATTGCTTTTCTGATTTCCGTGACCAAGTTACCTGCTGCTAGCTGGACAAAATGCAATGCTAGGCTATCGATAAACTTACACAAATGCTTGTCTAGCTTTGGCTGTAAAGCATATTTGAAAATCTGAGATGACAGGGTGATTAACAAAAGGCTAAGCTGTGTCTCAATATATTTCATTTGTGATTTCATGAATAGTAATATTTTCTAGGGATATTTATGTCCGTTGCGTTATGCTAACTAGTGTAAGGCGATGATCACGCATGCGGGATGGGGAGTCAGTATTATTAAGGGGTGAATTACTTTTTCTGTAATGGTTCTTCAGCGAGGAATATGTAGCCTAAATCAATTTGTCTGTGAACTTTCTGTGAAAACCAAAAGGATGTGAGGGATGTGTGAAAGGATGTGAGGGATGTGTGAAAGGATGTGAGGGATGTGTGAAAGGATGTGAGGGATGTGTGTGAAGTGAGTGAACTCCTCTAAAGGTGTCTGTGCAGCGCAGCAAGGAGTGATCCACGGCCTGGATGTCAACACAAAATGGGTCCGTCTGGCTTTAGACCAACTTAAATATTATGGACTGTACAGTGTGTGTGTGTCAAGACATCTTTAACCCAGATCCTAGTGGGCCACAGTGAATTGAAGCAACAGGGTTTTATAGGTCCCTAGAGGACTACAGTGTTTTATAGGTCACTAGAGGACTACAGTGTTTTATAGGTCACTAGAGGACTACAGTGTTTTATAGGTTACTAGAGGACTACAGTGTTTTATAGGTCACTAGAGGACTACAGTGTTTTATAGGTCACTAGAGGACTACAGTGTTTTATAGGTCACTAGAGTGTTTTATAGGTCACTAGAGGACTACAGTGTTTTATAGGTCACTAGAGGACTACAGTGTTTTATAGGTCACTAGAGGACTACAGTGTTTTATAGGTCCCTAGAGGACTACAGTGTTTTATAGGTCACTAGAGTGTTTTATAGGTCACTAGAGGACTACAGTGTTTTATAGGTCACTAGAGGACTACAGTGTTTTATAGGTCACTAGAGGACTACAGTGTTTTACAGGTCACTAGAGGACTACAGTGTTTTATAGGTCACTAGAGGACTACAGTGTTTTATAGGTCACTAGAGGACTACAGTGTTTTATAGGTCACTAGAGGACTACAGTGTTTTATAGGTCACTAGAGGACTACAGTGTTTTATAGGTCACTAGAGGACTACAGTGTTTTATAGGTCACTAGAGGACTACAGTGTTTTATAGGTTACTAGAGGACTACAGTGTTTTATAGGTCACTAGAGGACTACAGTGTTTTATAGGTCACTAGAGGACTACAGTGTTTTATAGGTCACTAGAGGACTACAGTGTTTTATAGGTCACTAGAGGACTACAGTGTTTTATAGGTCACTAGAGGACTACAGTGTTTTATAGGTCACTAGAGGACTACAGTGTTTTATAGGTTACTAGAGGACTACAGTGTTTTATAGGTCACTAGAGGACTACAGTGTTTTATAGGTTACTAGAGTGTTTTATAGGTTACTAGAGGACTACAGTGTTTTATAGGTCACTAGAGGACTACAGTGTTTTACAGGTCACTAGAGGACTAGAGTGTTTTATAGGTCACTAGAGGACTACAGGTCACTAGAGGACTACAGTGTTTTATAGGTCACTAGAGGACTACAGTGTTTTATAGGTCACTAGAGGACTACAGTGTTTTATAGGTCACTAGAGGACTACAGTGTTTTATAGGTCACTAGAGGACTACAGTGTTTTATAGGTTACTAGAGGACTACAGTGTTTTATAGGTCACTAGAGGACTACAGTGTTTTATAGGTCACTAGAGGACTACAGTGTTTTATAGGTCACTAGAGGACTACAGTGTTTTATAGGTCACTAGAGGACTACAGTGTTTTATAGGTCACTAGAGGACTACAGTGTTTTATAGGTCACTAGAGGACTACAGTGTTTTATAGGTTACTAGAGGACTACAGTGTTTTATAGGTCACTAGAGGACTACAGTGTTTTATAGGTTACTAGAGTGTTTTATAGGTTACTAGAGGACTACAGTGTTTTATAGGTCACTAGAGGACTACAGTGTTTTACAGGTCACTAGAGGACTAGAGTGTTTTATAGGTCACTAGAGGACTACAGGTCACTAGAGGACTACAGTGTTTTATAGGTCACTAGAGGACTACAGTGTTTTACTGGAGGTGCTGGTGCCAGTACAATACAATACAACACAACACAATACAGTACAGTACAATACAACACAATACAGTACAATACAACACAATACAGTACAATACAACACAATACAGTACAATACAACACAATACAGTACAATACAACACAATACAGTACAATACAACACAATACAGTACAATACAACACAATACAACACAATACAGTACAAGTTCACTGCACATGGAGAGAAGATTGAGGAACTTTTGAGTTCTAAGTTTTGCCAGACAGCACCACACAGCACCACACAGCACCACACAACACCAGACAACACCAGACAGCACCACACAACACCAGACAGCACCACACAGCACCAGACAGCAAAACACAACACAAGACAACACCAGACAGCACCACACAACACCAGACAGCACCACACAGCACCAGACAGCACCACACAGCACCAGACAGCACCACACAGCACCACACAACACCACACAGCACCACACAGCACCACACAACACCAGACAACACCAGACAGCACCACACAACACCACACAGCACCAGACAGCACCACACAACACCAGACAGCACCACACAACACCAGACAGCACCACACAACACCAGACAGCACCACACAACATCAGACAGCACCACACAGTACCAGACAGCACCAGACAGCACCACACAGCACCAGATAGAACCAGACAGCACCACATAGAACCACGCAGAACCACATAGCACCACACAGCACCACACCGCACCACACAGCACCAGACAGAACCACACAGCAGACAGAACCAGACAGAACCACACAGCACCAGACAGAACCACACAGCACCAGACAGAACCACACAGCACCAGACAGAAGCACACAGCACCAGACAGCACCATAAGATGAGCCTCTGTTGGCAGTCATGGACAAAGTGGAGTTTTTATTAAAATGTATAAAATGCAGTAAATAAAACAGTGACCGAAACCAGACAGAGATGATTGTAAAAGGCTAGGGACTTGAGTGGCAGCTCCCGCGACTGCCTTCCCTGTGTGGTGGGTGTGGCCCAGGTGGAGGGCAAGAGTAGCCAGCACAGCACCACACAGCACCAGACAGAACCACACAGCACCACACAGCACCAGACAGAACCACACAGCACCAGACAGCACCAGACAGAACCAGACAGCACCAGACAGCACCACACAGAAGCACACAGCACCAGACAGCACCAGACAGCACCAGACAGAACCAGACAGCACCACACAGCACCAGACAGAACCAGACAGCACCACACAGCACCAGACAGAACCACACAGAACCACACAGCACCAGACAGAACCACACAGCACCATACAGCACCAGACAGAACCACACAGAACCACACATAACCACACAGCACCAGACAGAACCACACAGCACCAGACAGAACCACACAGCACCACACAGCACCACACAGCACCAGACAGAACCACACAGCACCAGACAGAACCAGACAGCACCACACAGCACCACACAGCACCAGACAGCACCACACCTCAAAGGGTGTGCAGGGGCAGTGTATATTTCATGTATTGTGATCTGAAGGGTTCTACTGAATCTGTTCTAATGTGATGAATGATGTATGGCGGTATGTATGTAATATGTGTTAGAAACGACAGACACCTCTCTCACATTGTTCTTTCAGACACATCCACTATTACACTGACGCGTAGCATCAGATCCAAACCAACACATTTCATAAAGAAGCATGCACAGCTGTCTTGTCTTGTCAGACAAATCAGCAACCTCACAATAACATCACAGAGTGTTAAGTTCACAGCACTTTACAATCACAGCCTAACCCCGGCACTCTGAGAGAAGGAGCGCGGTGCATCGTCATGGTTACCTGACAGAGGGCTCTGAGTGGGTGGAGGCTGCTGTTTGCGTAGCGCCTGTCTGAACTGAGCCACACCCATAACCACGTTCCTCAGCTTCATCCACATGAAGTAACCTCCTCTGGTACTGGAGGGCCAGGTAGACTCTAACACCGCCTGGAAGAGGAGGAGAGGAGAGGGATGAGGGGGAGAGGAGGAAAGGGGGAGGAGGGGGGGAGGAGGAGTAGGAGAGGAGGGGGAGGAGAGGGGGAGAGGAGGAGAGGAGGGGGAGGAGAGGGGGAGGAGAGGGAGAGGAGGGGGGGGGGGGAATTGGAGAAGAGGAGGAGGAAAGGGGGAGGAGGAAGAGGAGTGGAGGGAAAAATAAGCATAATTATGAACTCACCGATATTGGCTACACGTCCTTACTTAAACACACACTCACACACACATACAGACACACCGACAAATATACAGACAGAAAGTCATTGTAGTTCCAAACAGCAGGCCAACAACAAAAGCAATAAATGACAGTAGCCTTCGTTGCAGTCCATCCTAGTAACACTGGTGGTAAAACTCCTGGTAACACTGGTGGTAAAACTCCTGGTAACACTGGTGGTAAAACTCCTGGTAACACTGGTGGTAAAACTCCTGGTAACACTGGTGGTAAAACTCCTAGTAACACTGGTGGTAAATCTCCTGGTAACACTGGTGGTAAAACTCCTAGTAACACTGGTGGTAAAACTCCTAGTAACACTGGTGGTAAAACTCCTAGTAACACTGGTGATAAAACTCCTAGTAACACTGGTGGTAAAACTCCTGGTAACACTGGTGGTAAAACTCCTAGTAACACTGGTGGTAAATCTCCTGGTAACACTGGTGGTAAAACTCCTAGTAACACTGGTGGTAAAACTCCTAATAACACTGGTGGTAAAACTCCCAGTAACACTGGTGGTAAAACTCCTAGTAACACTGATGGTAAAACTCCTAGTAACACTGCTGGTAAATCTCCTAGTAACACTGGTGGTAAAACTCCTGGTAATACTCCTGGTAAAACTCCTGGTAATACTCCTTGTAAAACTCCTGGCAATACTCCTTGTAAAACTCCTGGTAATACTCCTTGTAAAACTCCTAGTAACACTGGTGGTAAAACTCCTGGTTATACTCCTGGTAAAACTCCTGGTAATACTCCTGGTAAAACTCCTAGTAACGCTGGTGGTAAAACTCCTAGTAACACTGGTGGTAAAACTCGTGGTAATACAGGTGGTGATACTGGTGGTGATACTGGTGGTAATACTGGTGGTAATACTCCTGGTAATACTGGTGGTGATACTGGTGGTAATACTGGTGGTAATACTGGTGGTGATACTGGTGGTGATACTCCTGGTAATACTGGTGGTGATACTGGTGGTAATACTGATGGTAATACTGAAGATAATACTCCTGGTAATACTGGTGGTAATACTCCTGGTAATACTGAAGGTAATACTGTTGGTAATACCGGTGGTGATACTGGTGGTGATACTGGTGGTGATACTGGTGGTAATACTAGTGGTAATACTCCTGGTAATACTGGTGGTAATACTCCTGGTAATACTGGTGGTAATACTCATGGTAATACTGGTGGTAATACTCCTGGTAATACTGGTGGTAATACTCGTGGTAATACTGGTGGTAATACTGGTGGTAATACTGGTGGTAATGCCTGGTGGTAATACTCCTGGTAATACTGGTGGTAATACTGGTGGTAATACTGGTGGTGATACTGGTGGTGATACTGGTGGTAATACTCCTGGTAATACTGGTGGTAATACTGGTGGTAATACTCGTGGTAATAATGGTGGTAATACTGGTGGTAATGCCCGGTGGTAATACTCCTGGTAATACTGGTGGTAATACTCCTGGTAATACTGGTGGTAATACTGGTAGTAATACTGGTGGTAATACTAGTGGTAATACTGCTGGTAATACTCCTGGTAATACTGGTGGTAATACTAGTGGTAATACTCCTGGTAATACTGGTGATAACACTGGTGGTAATACTAGTGGTAATACTGCTGGTAATACTCCTGGTAATACCGGTGGTAATACTGGTGGTAATACTGGTGGTAATACTGGTGGTAATACCCCAGGCTAATATACCTTCCTAACCGACAGACCAGGCTAATATACCTTCCTCACCGACAGACCAGGCTAAAATAACTCCCTCTATTACTCCCAGATTATCAGCATCCAAAATGGCACCCTATTCCCTATATAGTGCACTGCATTAGACCAGGGCCAATAGGGAATATGATGCCATTTGGGAGGCTAACAGAGTGCCACAGGGGAACAGATAGTACAGGACAGCGGTGCTGTAACCTTCAACACGGATCCATCCTGCTCAGAGATAACCTTCCTTTACTGTAAACATCACTGGTCAGGCGTTCATTTACTGCCCGGGTTACCAGAGCCCGCATCCCAAATGCCATCCTATTCCCTATATAGTGCAGTAGTAGTAGTGCACTACTTTAGACCAGAGCCCTATGGGATGCTCTATAGACTCTGGTGAAAAGAAGTGGACTATAAAGAGAATGGGGTGGTATTTGGGATGCGGCCCAGGTCTGCTGACAGGCTGACAGGCTGACAGCCTCACAGCTCGTTGTAATGTCCTGTGTGATTATAGTGTCTGGTGCCGCAGGCTGCAACCGTGGAGACCTAAAACTGTGTCTGCTTCCTGACCTGTGAGCCAGCGGACTCAGAACATACTGGATGACTCCTAAATGGGGCCCTATTCCCTATACAGTGCACTACGTTTAATCTGAGTCCTACAGGCCCTGGTCAAAAGGAGTGCTATATAAAGGGCATAGGGTGTACTTTGGGATGCAGACACTGTAACCTTGATGAGGTAACTACAGTGACATTACTGACTGATAGGTATTGTAGAAGGATTTAAAAAGGTAGTGACAGTTCCTGGAAAGCCTTGCTACAGGAAGACACTGTACAACCTGACAGGAAGGAACTCTACAACCTGACAGGAAGGTACTGACAACCTGACAGGAAGATACTGACAACCTGACAGGAAGGAACTGTACAACCTGACAGGAAGGAACTGTACAACCTGACAGGAAGGAACTGTACAACCTGACAGGAAGGAACTGTACAACCTGACAGGAAGACACTGTACAACCTGACAGGAAGGTACTGTACAACCTGACAGGAAGGTACTGACAACCTGACAGGAAGGAACTGTACAACCTGACAGGAAGACACTGTACAACCTGACAGGAAGACACTGTACAACCTGACAGGAAGACACTGTACAACCTGACAGGAAGACACTGTACAACCTGACAGGAAGGTACTGTACAACCTGACAGGAAGGAACTGACAACCTGACAGGAAGGTACTGACAACCTGACAGGAAGACACTGTACAACCTGACAGGAAGGAACTGACAACCTGGCAGGAAGATACTGTACAACCTGACAGGAAGACACTGACAACCTGACAGGAAGGTACTGACAACCTGACAGGAAGACACTGTACAACCTGACAGGAAGACACTGTACAACCTGACAGGAAGACACTGTACAACCTGACAGGAAGACACTGACAACCTGACAGGAAGACACTGTACAACCTGACAGGAAGACACTGTACAACCTGACAGGAAGACACTGACAACCTGACAGGAAGACACTGTACAACCTGACAGGAAGACACTGTTCAACCTGACAGGAAGGTACTGACAAACTGACAGGAAGGTGCTGTACAACCTGACAGGAAGACACTGAGTATTACCACCAGTAATACCACCTGACAGGAAGGTACATTATAATATCTTGTTCTAGTGTTGGTGAAACAGGGTTTCTCAACCCAGTCCTCAGGGGACGGCGGTAGGTACATTAAAATATATTTTTACCTTGTCAGCTCGGGGATTCGATCAAGCAACCTTTTGGTTACTGGCCCGACGCTCTAACCACTAAGCTAGATGTGTACTAGATAGCTTTAGCTATAAGACTCAACTAAACCCCCTCTCCAGCATCTTTGCAGGTTCCACACAGGACAGATAAATATGTCATAGACATGTCACCATTTGGCACATTGCGCTGCCATAAGAAAAAGTCAGCTGCAGGAACCGTACCTTGTTGTAGTAGCCGTAGGTGATGGCGTTAGGTTGGACTCCAGCCTTCTTCATCTCAAACAGAACTCTGACCGCCAGGACTGGCTGGCCGTACTGACCACACAGCTGCATCAAGACCCTGTAACAGACCTGGACAGGAAACAGGGTTAGGGTTAGACAGGACTGGCTGGCCGTACTGACCACACAGCTGCATCAAGACCCTGTAACACACCTGGTCAGGAAACAGGGTTAGGGTTAGACAGGGTTGTCCGGCCGTACTGACCACACAGCTGCATCAAGACCCTGTAACACACCTGGTCAGGAAACAGGGTTAGGGTTAGACAGGGTTGTCCGGCCGTACTGACCACACAGCTGCATCAAGACCCTGTAACAGACCTGGACAGGAAACAGGGTTAGGGTTAGACAGGACTGGCTGGCCGTACTGACCACACAGCTGCATCAAGACCCTGTAACACACCTGGTCAGGAAACAGGGTTAGGGTTAGACAGGGTTGTCCGGCCGTACTGACCACACAGCTGCATCAAGACCCTGTAACACACCTGGACAGGAAACAGGGTTAGGGTTAGACAGGACTGGCTGGCCGTACTGACCACACAGCTGCATCAATACCCTGTAACACACCTGGACAGGAAACAGGGTTAGGGTTAGACAGGACTGGCTGGCCGTACTGACCACACAGCTGCATCAATACCCTGTAACACACCTGGACAGGAAACAGGGTTAGGGTTAGACAGGACTGGCTGGCCGTACTGACCACACAGCTGCATCAAGACCCTGTAACACACCTGGACAGGAAACAGGGTTGGGGTTAGACAGGGTTGTCCGGCCGTACTGACCACACAGCTGCATCAAGACCCTGTAACAGACCTGGACAGGAAACAGGGTTAGGGTTAGACAGGGTTGTCCGGCCGTACTGACCACACAGCTGCATCAAGACCCTGTAACACACCTGGTCAGGAAACAGGGTTAGGGTTAGACAGGACTGGCTGGCCGTACTGACCACACAGCTGCATCAAGACCCTGTAACACACCTGGTCAGGAAACAGGGTTAGGGTTAGACAGGGTTGTCCGGCCGTACTGACCACACAGCTGCATCAAGACCCTGTAACAGACCTGGACAGGAAACAGGGTTAGATAAAATAAAAAAACATCACACCTTGAATAGAAGGCAGGTAGATACAGAGTTATTATCTAAATGTTACCATGACAACACCATGTAGCATAGCTAGAGCAGAAGAGATACACAATTCTATAACTGTAATAGAGAGAGAGAGAGACAGAGAGAAAGAGAGAGAGACAGAGAGACAGAGAGAGAGAGAGAGAGAGAGAGAGGGACAGAGAGAGTGAGACAGAGAGAGAGAGGGACAAAGAGAGTGAGACAGACAGAGAGAGAGAGAGAGAGAGAGAGAGAGAGAGAGAGAGAGAGAGAGAGAGAGAGACAGACAGAGAGTGAGAGATAGAGAGAGAGAGACAGAGACAGACAGAAAGTGAGAGAGAGAGACTAGGGGATAAACTACCACCGTACCTCGTCGGGAGGCTGTAGTTTCTTGTCCTGCATCTTCCTGAGGACGTCGTAGGCGGTGCGCAGCGCCCGCACCTTGGAGTGGCACACCTTGACGTAGGACGGCAGACAGATGAACCACAGGCCGTAGCAGTGGCACAGCAGACACTTGGACCACATCTGAGGGATGGAAGAGTACTTCTTGGCTAACTTCTGAGACAACTTGATCTCCTGGAGGGGTCGGAGGGGAGAAGGTTTGAGAGGGTCAATGTAGACAGAGAGATATTCAACAACAGGTCTGAAGACTGTTGGGGATGAATCAGAATTAGTTGGGTAACATAGATAAGATGTTTTATTTTCATAATATGCTTGTGAGATACTTGTCATTAGAATGTTTCCCTTTGGACTATAGTGTTGGCAGTTGCATGTATCCCTTCTCAGCTAGGGCTTGGTCACTTGGAGCCCAGAGTGGGGAGAGGTCAGGATTGTCTTCATATTTGAATGTGTCTGTAACTATTCCTAAACCATGTGAAGGGCTCCACAATGTCCAGTCACTCCCTCCTTTTCCCATTGGGGGGGGAGGAGTACGGCAGTGTCTGGAACCATTGTATGTCCCCTCTGATGTGGCACTTATCTTGACCTAGTATATGACCTAGAGGCTCACTGCCCTCAGTGAGCTTGTCCAGGAGGGGCTGTATTTGAGATGGGAGTATCTAGAATTGACAACTGATATATGCCATTGGATGAGGTAATGTTTTTGGTACTATGAAGTACCAAGAACGAGAAGTAGAACCTCGTCTAAGAGACCAAACTGAACGATAATTATTAGCTAATGCTATCTGGCTATGGGATACTCCTTTTTTTAAGTAAAAGGATCTTTGTGAAGAGTTTCTGAGCTCTGTGGTTTGTCATGTAAGTTGAGAGGGGTGGATCTTTGCTATAAAAGATCTCAGTTGCCATTATGTTGACACTCTCAGAATTCATTTAGACACTGAATTGATCTGAGAGTCACAAGGCTATGGTGAAACTCATATTATTAAAAGATGAAGTTTAAGTATAACTCTGACTGGTGTGTGGTTTGTAACTCTCATCATTTAGTAATACAGGAAATTACCACGACCGGAGACAACTTGATCTCCTGGAGGGGTCGGGGGGGGGGAGAAGGGTTGGGAGGGTCATGTGAGTATAGCCTTGCTATTGAGAAAGGCCGCCGTAGGCAGACATGGCTCTCAAGAGAAGACAGGCTATGTGCTCACTGCCCACAAAATGAGGTGGAAACTGAGCTGCACTTCCTAACCTCCTGCCCAATGTATGACCATATTAGAGGTACATATTTCCCTCAGATTACACAGATCCACAAAGAATTCGAAAACAAATCCAATTTTGAAAAACTCCCATATCTACTGGGGTGAAATTCCAAAGTGTGCATCACAGCAGCAAGATGTGTGACCTGTTGCCACAAGAAAAGGGCAACCAGTGAAGAACAAACACCATTGTAAATACAACCCATATTTATGTTGATTTATTTTCCCTTTTGTACTTTAACTATTTGTACATCGTTACAACACTGTATATATATAATATGACATTTGAAATGTCTTTATTCTTTTGGAACTTCTGTGAGTGTAATGTTTACTGTTAATTTCTATTGTTTATTTCACTTTTGTATATTATCTACCTCACTTGCTTTGGCAATGTTAACACATGTTTCCCCTGACAATAAAGCCCCTTGAATTGAATTGATATTAAACACCACTTTGTCTGGACAGACAAAACACTGAGGAGTTTCATTCTCCTTATTGGACTTCCAGTAGTCAGACCAGAGACATCAGGGGAGGAGACTCTCTGGCCAATCAGTGACATTAAACCATAAAGAATGTGTGTATTGTGTGTGTGTGTATTGTGTGTGTGTGTATTGTGTGTGTGTGTATTGTGTGTGTGTGTGTGTGTGTATTGTGTGTGTGTGTATTGTGTGTGTGTGTGTGTTG
>NC_092172.1:42272229-42342229 GCF_045791955.1 Oncorhynchus clarkii lewisi | reverse complement strand
CAGAGAGAGGCTGTGTTTTCTCTGTTTCTGGTCGAGAACATTGAGTTCAGCTGATCTGGACATGGAGCTCTCTGAGGGAGGGAGTGTGTGTGTGTGTGTGTGTGTGTGTGTGTGTGTGTGTGTGTGTGTAATCCTCTCAGGGACACCACAGTGCAGTGAGGGTGTCATTGAGATAAGCCCTTCTGGTGAGTTAACCTGATATACTTAAGGATTAGGGAGAGAGGGATGGATCGAGGAAGGGAGGGAGGAGGGAGGGAGAGAAAGATGGATAGAGGAAGGGAGGGAGGGAGGAGGGAGAGAAGGATGGATCGAGGAAGGGAGGGAGGAGGGAGGGAGAGAAAGATGGATCTAAGAAGGGAGGCAGGGAGAGAAGGATGGATCGAGGGAGGGAGGGAGAGAGAGAAAGATGGATCGAGGAAGGGAGGGAGGAGGGAGGGAGAGAAGGATGGATCGAGGAAGGGCCTCCCTGCCCCCTTCCCTCCATGCCCCTCTCCCTGTCTCCTTCCTCCCTCCATGCCCCCCTCCCTCCCTGCCCTCCCTCCCTCCCTTCCCTCCTCCCTCCCTCCCTGCCTCCCTCCATGCCCCCCTCCCTCCCTCCATGCCCCTCTCCCTCCCTCCCTCCCTGCCCTCCTCCCTCCCTCCATGCCTCCCTCCCTGCCCTCCTCCCTCCCTCCCTGCCCCCCTCCCTCCATGCCCCTCTCCCTGTCTCCTTCCTCCCTCCATGCCCCCCTCCCTCCCTTCCCTCCTCCCTCCCTGCCTGCCTCCCTCCATGCCCCCCTCCCTCCCTCCCTCCCTGCCTCCCTCCATCCCTCCCTCCCTGCCTGACCCCCTCCCTCCCTCCCTGCCTGCCTCCCTCCATGCCTCCCTCCCTCCCTCCCTCCCTGCCTGCCTCCCTCCCTCCCTCCATGCCTCCCTCCCTCCCTGCCCCCCTCCCTCCATGCCCCTCTCCCTGTCTCCTTCCTCCCTCCATGCCCCCCTCCCTCCCTGCCCTCCTCCCTCCAGATACTGATTACTGAATGTCATGTTTCACTACATCAGATGTAGAGGGAGAGATCTGAGAGGACAACACAAACCACTGAATATACTAGACCCAGTGGACTACACACACACACACACACACACACACACACACACACACACACACACACACACACACACACACACACACACGCACACACACACACAGTAACAGCAAATGGACCACATAATTGGATCAGGGATTCAGTACACAGACTCTCCCTGGGAGAGACAAGAAAATACGCCTTAGAAGAGTCAACTCTAAACCTCCACATCAACTGTAAACCTCCACATCAACTGTAAACCTCCACATCAACTCTAAACCTCCACATCAACTGTAAACCTCCACATCAACTCTAAACCTCCACATCAACTGTAAACCTCCACATCAACTCTAAACCTCCACATCAACTGTAAACCTCCACATCAACTGTAAACCTCCACATCAACTGTAAACCTCCACATCAACTCTAAACCTCCACATCAACTGTAAACCTCCACATCAACTCTAAACCTCCACATCAACTCTAAACATCCACATCAACTCTAAACCTCCACATCAACTCTAAACATCCACATCAACTCTAAACCTCCACATCAACTGTAAACCTCCACATCAACTGTAAACCTCCACATCAACTCTAAAGCTCCACATCAACTCTAAACCTCCACATCAACTCTAAACATCCACATCAACTCTAAACCTCCACATCAACTGTAAACCTCCACATCAACTGTAAACCTCCACATCAACTCTAAAGCTCCACATCAACTCTAAACCTCCACATCAACTCTAAAGCTCCACATCAACTGTAAACCTCCACATCAACTCTAAACCTCCACATCAACTGTAAACCTCCACATCAACTGTAAACCTCCACATCAACTCTAAAGCTCCACATCAACTCTAAACCTCCACATCAACTCTAAACCTCCACATCAACTCTAAACCTCCACATCAACTCTACCATCAGGCCTTTTACACATCAATGAGCTGCTAAAAAGCCCTTCTCAGCTCAAGTCATGAAAAATTCAAGGCTGAAATCATTAGAGAAAGAAAGTAGGGGTTTTCTACCACAGACACCAGTGCTGCTGCAGCAAACTGGATACAACGATCCACAACGAAAGACTTGGTGTAATGCAGAGTAGAGAGACTCGCTGTGTTTTACTACAGAAGGGAAGGTAACAGAGTAGAGAGGTGGACTGTCCTGTACTGAGAAGCTCAACAGCAGTAGTTAATCAGCAACCTGCTCCTAGAGAGCTAGCTAGGTGGTGCTGACTTCCTCCTGTAGTTCACACTAACTGCTCCTAAGGGCTACTGACCCACATTAGGTATCATGTCTTGAAATGGAAGACTTGGGACATGCATAGCTGAGAGTGTCTGAGTGCAGAACGGAATACATCAACATTCAGAGACTGAGGTGGTAACCTACCATGGAAAGGCTCTAAGAGACCCAATATGCACACTATCATACCCTGTAGCATGACGCAATGTATTCACACTATCATACCCTGTAGAATGAAGCCATATATTCACACTATCATACCCTGTAGAATGAAGCAATGTATTCACACTATCATACCCTGTAGAATGACGCAATATATTAACACTATCATACCCTGTAGAATGAAGCAATGTATTCACACTATCATACCCTGTAGAATGACGCAATATATTAACACTATCATACCCTGTAGAATGAAGCAATATATTAACACTATCATACCCTGTAGAATGAAGCCATATATTAACACTATCATACCCTGTAGCATGACGCAATATATTAACACTATCATACCCTGTAGAATGAAGCAATATATTAACACTATCATACCCTGTAGAATGAAGCAATGTATTCACACTATCATACCCTGTAGCATGAAGCAATATACTATCATACCCTGTAGCATGACGCAATATATTCACACTATCATACCCTGTAGAATGAAGCAATATATTAACACTATCATACCCTGTAGAATGACGCAATATATTCACACTATCATACCCTGTAGAATGAAGCAATATATCAATATATGCACACTATCATACCCTGTAGAATGAAGCAACAGTAGTATGGACAGAACTTAGTTGACAGTAAATCAGTTGTGTCAGGGTGGTAGAGTGTCAGGGTGGTAGATTGGTATAGTGTCAGGGTGGTATAGTGTCAGGGTGGTAGAGTGTCAGGGTGGTACAGTGTCAGGGTGGTAGAGTGGTATAGTGTCAGAGTGTCAGGGTGGTAGAGTGTCAGGGTGGTAGAGTGGTATAGTGTCAGGGTGGTAGAGTGTCAGGGTGGTATAGTGTCAGGGTGGTAGAGTGTCAGGGTGGTACAGTGTCAGGGTAGTAGAGTGGTATAGTGTCAGGGTGGTAGAGTAGTAGAGTGTCAGGGTGGTATAGTGTCAGGGTGGTAGAGTGTCAGGGTGGTACAGTGTCAGGGTGGTACAGTGTCAGGGTGGTACAGTGTCAGGGTGGTAGAGTGGTATAGTGTCAGGGTGGTAGAGTGTCAGGGTGGTATAGTGTCAGGGTGGTAGAGTGTCAGGGTGGTAGAGTGTCAGGGTGGTACAGTGTCAGGGTGGTAGAGTGGTATAGTGTCAGGGTGGTAGAGTAGTAGAGTGTCAGGGTGGTACAGTGTCAGGGTGGTACAGTGTCAGGGTGGTAGAGTGGTATAGTGTCAGGGTGGTAGAGTAGTAGAGTGTCAGGGTGGTAGAGTGGTAGAGTGTCAGGGTGGTAGAGTGTCAGGGTGGTAGAGTGGTAGAGTGTCAGGAGGGTAGAGTGGTAGAGTGTCAGGGTGGTAGATTGGTACAATGTCAGGGTGGTAGAGTGGTATAGTGTCAGGGTGGTAGATTGGTACAATGTCAGGGTGGTAGAGTGGTAGAGTGTCAGGGTGGTAGAGTATCAGGGTGGTAGAGTGTCAGGGTGGTAGATTGGTAGAGTGTCAGTATGGTATAGTGTCAGGGTGGTAGAGCGTCAGGGTGGTAGAGTGGTATAGTGTCAGGGCGGTAGAGTGTCAGGGTGATAGAGTGGTAGAGTGTCAGGGTGGTAGAGTGTCAGGGTGGTAGAGTGGTAGAGTGTCAGGGTGGTAGAGTGTCAGGGTGGTAGAGTGGTAGAGTGTCAGGGTGGTAGAGTGTCAGGGTGGTAGAGTGGTAGAGTGTCAGGGTGGTAGAGTGTCAGGGTGGTAGAGTGGTAGAGTGTCAGGGTGGTAGAGTGTCAGGGTGGTAGAGTGTCAGGGTGGTAGAATGGTAGAGTGTGAGGGTGGTAGAGTGCCAGGATGGCAGAGTGTCAGGGTGGTAGATTGGTAAAGTGTCAGGTTGGTAGAGTGTGAGGGTGGTAGAGTGGTAGAGTGTCAGGTTGGTAGAGTGTCAGGGTGGTAGAGTGGTAGAGTGTCAGGGTGGTAGAGTGTCAGGTTAGAAGAGTGGTAGAGTGTCAGGATGGTAGAGTGTCAGGGTGGTAGAGTGGTAGAGTGTCAGGGTGGTAGAGTGTCAGGTTAGAAGAGTGGTAGAGTGTCAGGATGGTAGAGTGTCAGGGTGGTAGAGTGGTAGAGTGTCAGGGTAGTAGAGTGGTAGAGTGTCAGTGTGGTAGAGTGTCAGGATGGTAGAGTGTCAGGGTGGTAGAGTGGTACGATTTCAGGGTGGTAGAGTGTCAGGGTGGTATAGTGTGAGGGTGGTAGGATGTCAGGGTGGTACGATGTCAGGGTGGTAGATTGGTACAATGTTAGAGTGGTAGAGTGTCAGGGTGGTAGAGTGTCAGGGTGGTGGAGTGTGAGGGTGGTACAATGTCAGGGTGGTAGAGTGTCAGAGTGGTACAGTGTGAGGGTGGTAGGATGTCAGGGTGGTAGATTGGTATGATGTCAGGGTGGTACAGTGTGAGGATGGTACGATGTCAGGGTGGTAGATTGGTACGATGTCAGGGTGGTAGAGTGTCAGGGTGGTAGAGTGTGAGGGTGGTACGATGTCAGGGTGATAGAGTGTCAGGGTGGTACAGTATGAGGGTGGTAGGATGTCAGGGTGGTGGGGTGTGAGGGTGGTAGGATGTCAGGGTGGTAGAGTGTGAGGGTGGTAGGATGTCAGGGTGGTAGAGTGTCAGGGTGGTACGATGTCAGGGTGGTAGAGTGCCAGGGTGGTACAATGTCAGGGTGGTACGATGTCAGGGTGGTACGATGTCAGGGTGGTACGATGTCAGGGTGGTGGAGTGTCAGGGTGGTACAGTGTGAGGGTGGTAGGATGTCAGGGTGGTAGAGTGTGAGGGTGGACACAGTCACACTCACCTTGCCTCCTTTGTCTGCACTGTAGAGCTGCATGCACAGGGAGGCAGAGAGGAGAGGTGGAACAAGAGAAGAGAAGAGAAGAGAGCATATTGAGTTAGATACAGTTGGAGGAGAGCAGGACTGATGGGAAATAACCAGACAGTACCATGGTTAAAGGAAATAACCAGACAGTACCATGGTTAAAGGAAATAACCAGACAGTACCATGGTTAAAGGAAATAACCAGACAGTACCGTGGTTAAAGGAAATAACCAGACAGCACTGTGGTTAAAGGAAATAACCAGACAGTACCGTGGTTAAAGGAAATAACCAGACAGTACCGTGGTTAAAGGAAATAACCAGATAGTACCATGGTTAAAGGGCTGATTGGACTAGGAGAGGCTACAGGAAGAAAACCAACTAGATGTTAATCAGGGGTGGGCAATCTTATCCACAATGGGTCAGTGTGGGTGCAGGCTTTGGCTCCAGCCAAGCAGTAACTCATTGAATTACTCACAGGGTGTTTCCCAAAATGCATACTACAGTGCTCTGATTGAGCAAATTGGAGCACGGGAGAGTTGGAGTATGAGTCCAAATCAAAGTACACGAAACGCTGGGTTCGTACAGACAGTGACAAGTCAAATTCAAGGACTTTCAAGTACTTTTTTACAAGCACTAATAATTATTTTTAAGGACCATCAATTTGCAACAGTTCCTATTAATGCAATTGTTTCTGGTCGCCACCAGATGGCAGTAGATCACCATAACCTGACTTACTATTCATCACCATCTTACAAGATCTACTCAATAATAGGTGTTTCACTACCTATTTACTACATTCATGAGTGGTAAGTCAGTACTGATGATGTTGACGGATTTCCTTATATGATCTGTAAAATCTTTAAAATTGTTGCGTTTATATTTCTGTTCAGTGTACGTGACAATAACATTAAATTGTCTTTATATTTCACAAAATGTTAGGTCCAATAGGCTGTCCCAACATATAATGACATGAAAGTTAATTCCGACAGTGTAAAAGGCCCTTAGTTTACTATAAAATGTTGTATTCTATACACATTTGAAGAGCAACAAATGATTGTGTTTGATAAGATTAAAGATTCTCTAACCTCTCTCCCTGCTGGCTTCAATGCTTCTTCTCTCTGTGTATCTCATTTGGGTTAGGGTCACTGCAGCCTGACTCACCACTGTCTATCTCACTACTCTCTGTAAAGAAAAGGTATTTTGTATGAGAACTTATAGCCCATCTTTTGATTATAGCTAGCTTCATTTCAGTCCTGCTAAGGTCAGACTCCGTTCAGCGTTAGCTTCAAACTTAATCAGTTTTTTTGGTTCGGGGGATGTTTTGGTTTAGGGGATGTCTGTTGACACGGCAGGAGTCGAGGGATGTTTAGGGGATGTCTGTTGACACGGCAGGAGTCGAGGGATGTTTGGGTTTGGGGGATGTCTGTTGACACGGCAGGAGTCGAGGGACGTTTGGGTTCGGGGGATGTCTGTTGACACGGCAGGAGTCGAGGGACGTTTTGGTTTGGGGGATGTCTGTTGACACGGCAGGAGTCGAGGGACGTTTTGGTTTGGGGGATGTCTGTTGACACGGCAGGAGTCGAGGGACGTTTTGGTTTGGGGGATGTCTGTTGACACGGCAGGAGTCGAGGGATGTTTTGGGTCGGGGGATGTCTGTTGACACGGCAGGAGTCGAGGGATGTTTTGGGTCGGGGGATGTCTGTTGACACGGCAGGAGTCGAGGGATGTTAAAAAAAAATCCCACTGTCAGCGGCGTCTCTCTGCCACTTGCCACCGTAGGTCTGGGCTGAGGTAGTTTGTTTCACCACTCGGCCTATGTAGTGGCCGGAGTTTCCCGTTGGACAGAGTGGTGAGTGAATGCGTTGCTAACGAGGCAAATCCAGGAGAGCAGGCGAACATAACGAGCATTCATGAATCATTCATGATTTCACTCGTTAGCAAAGGTAGGTGCGATCATTAACAAAATAAAAAGGCAAGTAAACGCTATTGCACAAATAAATGTTATTTACCCTCCACTACATCCCTGGGTTGGTCTGGCAAAACCATACATAAAAATCTACAGTGGGGCAAAAAAGTATTTAGTCAGCCACCAATTGTGCAAGTTCTCCCACTTAAAAAGATGAGAGAGGCCTGTAATTTTAATCATAGGTGCACAACTATGACAGACAAAATGAGAAAAAAAATCCAGAAAATCACATTGTAGGATTTTTTATGATTTTATTTGCAAATTATGGTGGAAAATAAGTAAAATAATAAAAGTTTATCTAAATACTTTGTTATATACCCTTTGTTGGCAATGACAGAGGTCAAACGTTTTCTGTAAGTCTTCACAAGGTTTTCACACACCGTTGCTGGTATTTTGGCCCATTCCTCCATGCAGATCTCCTCTAGAGCAGTGATGTTTTGGGGCTGTTGCTGGGCAACACGGACTTTCAACTCCCTCCAAAGATTTTCTATGGGGTTGAGATCTGGAGAATGGCTAGGCCACTCCAGGACCTTGAAATGCTTCTTACGAAGCCACTTCTTCGTTGCCCGGGCGGTGTGTTTGGGATCATTGTCATGCTGAAAGACCCAGCCACGTTTCATCTTCAATGCCCTTGCTGATGGAAGGAGGTTTTCACTCAAAATCTCACGATACATGGCCCCATTCATTCTTTCCTTTACACGGATCAGTCGTCCTGGTCCCTTTGCAGAAAAATAGCCCCAAAGCATGATGGTGCCACCCCCATGCTTCACAGTAGGTATGGTGTTCTTTGGATGCAACTCAGCATTCTTTGTCCTCCAAACACGACGAGTTGAGTTTTTACCAAAAAGTTATATTTTGGTTTCATCTGACCATATGACATTCTCCCAATCTTCTTATGGATCATCCAAATGCTCTCTAGCAAACTTCAGACGGGCCTGGACATGTCCTGGCTTAAGCAGGGGGACACGTCTGGCACTGCAGGATTTGAGTTCCTGGCTGCGTAGTGTGTTACTGATGGTAGGCATTGTTACTTTGGTCCCAGCTCTCTGCAGGTCATTCATTAGGTCCCACCGTGTGGTTCTGGGATTTTTGCTCACCGTTCTTGTGATCATTTTGACCACACGGGGTGAGATCTTGCGTGGAGCCCCAGATCGAGGGAGATTATCAGTGGTCTTGTATGTCTTCCATTTCCTAATAATTGCTCCCACAGTTGATTTCTTCAAACCAAGCTGCTTACCTATTGCAGATTCAGTCTTCCCAGCCTGGTGCAGGTCTACAATTTTGTTTCTGGTGTCCTTTGACAGCTCTTTGGTCTTGGCCATAGTGGAGTTTGGAGTGTGACTGTTTGAGGTTGTGGACAGGTGTCTTTTATACTGATAACAAGTTCAAACAGGTGCCATTAATACAGCGAACAAGTTGAGGACAGAGGAGCCTCTTAAGAAGAAGATACAGATCTGTGAGAGTTTGTAGGTGACCAAATACTTATGTTCCACCATAATTGGCAAATAAATTCACTAAAAATCCTACAATGTGATTTTCTGGATTTTTTTTTATTAGAGACCTCTCTCATCTTTATAAGTGGGAGAACTTGCACAATTGGTGGCTGACTAAATACAGTAGGGGGAGTGCTGCTCAGCGTGAGGTAATACAGTAGGGAGGAGTGCTGCTCAGCGTGAGGTAATACAGTAGGGGGAGTGCTGCTCAGTGTGAGGTAATACAGTAGGGGGAGTGCTGCTCAGCGTGAGGTAATACAGTAGGGGGAGTGCTGCTCAGCGTGAGGTAATACAGTAGGGAGGAGTGCTGCTCAGCGTGAGGTAATACAGTAGGGGGAGTGCTGCTCAGTGTGAGGTAATACAGTAGGGGGAGTGCTGCTCAGCGTGAGGTAATACAGTAGGGGGAGTGGGAGGTAATACAGTAGGGGGAGGGCTGCTCAGCGTGAGGTAATACAGTAGGGGGAGTGCTGCTCAGCGTGAGGTAATACAGTAGGGGGAGTGCTGCTCAGCGTGAGGTAATACAGTAGGAGGAGTGCTGCTCAGCGTGAGGTAATACAGTAGGGGGAGTGCTGCTCAGCGTGAGGTAATACAGTAGGGGGAGTGCTGCTCAGCATGAGGTAATACAGTAGGGGGAGTGGGAGGTAATACAGTAGGGGGAGAGCTACTCAGCTTGAGGTAATACAGTAGGGGGGAGTGCTGCTCAGCGTGAGGTAATACAGTAGGGGGAGTGCTGCTCAGCGTGAGGTAATACAGTAGGGGGAGTGCTACTCAGCATGAGGTAATACAGTAGGGGGGAGTGCTGCTCAGCGTGAGGTAATACAGTAGGGGGGAGTGCTGCTCGGCGTGAGGTAATACAGTAGGGGTAGTGCTGCTTAGTGTGAGGTAATACAGTAGGGGGGAGTGCTGCTCAGCATGAGGTAATACAGTAGGGGGAAGTGCTGCTCAGCATGAGGTAATACAGTAGGGGGAGTGCTACTCAGCATGAGGTAATACAGTAGGGGGAGTGGGAGGTAATACAGTAGGGGGAGAGCTACTCAGCGTGAGGTAATACAGTAGGGGGAGTGCTGCTCAGCGTGAGGTAATACAGTAGGAGGAGTGCTGCTCAGCGTGAGGTAATACAGTAGGGGGAGTGCTGCTCAGCGTGAGGTAATACAGTAGGGGGAGTGCTGCTCAGCATGAGGTAATACAGTAGGGGGAGTGGGAGGTAATACAGTAGGGGGAGAGCTACTCAGCTTGAGGTAATACAGTAGGGGGGAGTGCTGCTCAGCGTGAGGTAATACAGTAGGGGGAGTGCTGCTCAGCGTGAGGTAATACAGTAGGGGGAGTGCTACTCAGCATGAGGTAATACAGTAGGGGGGAGTGCTGCTCAGCGTGAGGTAATACAGTAGGGGGGAGTGCTGCTCGGCGTGAGGTAATACAGTAGGGTTAGTGCTGCTTAGTGTGAGGTAATACAGTAGGGGGGAGTGCTGCTCAGCGTAAGGTAATACAGTCGAGGGAGTGCTGCTCAGCATGAGGTAATACAGTAGGGGGAAGTGCTGCTCAGCATGAGGTAATACAGTAGGGGGAGTGCTACTCAGCATGAGGTAATACAGTAGGGGGAGTGGGAGGTAATACAGTAGGGGGAGAGCTACTCAGCATGAGGTAATACAGTAGGGGGGAGTGCTGCTCAGTGTGAGGTAATACAGTAGGGGGGAGTGCTGCTCAGCGTGAGGTAATACAGTAGGGGGGAGTGATGTTCAGCGTGAGGTAATACAGTCGAGGGAGTGCTGCTCAGCATGAGGTAATACAGTAGGGGGAAGTGCTGCTCAGCATGAGGTAATACAGTAGGGGGAGTGCTACTCAGCATGAGGTAATACAGTAGGGGGAGTGCTGCTTAGTGTGAGGTAATACAGTAGGGGGGAGTGCTGCTCAGCGTGAGGTAATACAGTAGGGGGGAGTGCTGCTCAGCATGAGGTAATACAGTAGGGGGAGTGCTGCTCAGCATGAGGTAATACAGTAGGGGGAGTGGTACTCAGCATGAGGTAATACAGTAGGGGGAGTGCTGCTCAGCATGAGGTAATACAGTAGGGGGAGTGGTACTCAGCATGAGGTAATACAGTAGGGGGAGTGCTACTCAGCATGAGGTAATACAGTAGGGGGAGTGGGAGGTAATACAGTAGGGGGAGAGCTACTCAGCATGAGGTAATACAGTAGGGGGGAGTGCTGCTCAGTGTGAGGTAATACAGTAGGGGGGAGTGCTGCTCAGCGTGAGGTAATACAGTAGGGGGGAGTGCTACTCAGCATGAGGTAATACAGTAGGGGGAGTGCTGCTCAGCATGAGGTAATACAGTAGGGGGAGTGGTACTCAGCATGAGGTAATACAGTAGGGGGGAGTGCTGCTCAGTGTGAGGTAATACAGTAGGGGGGAGTGCTTCTCAAATGGAATGTTTTATGCGTACTCAAGAGAATGTCCTCTGGAAAATGCACTAGAAGCATGAGAGTGTGGAGCACGGTAATATGCATATTGAGAAACACCCAGTGACTCAGGGGAGCACGGTAGTATGCATATTGAGAAACACCCAGTGACTCAGGGGAGCACGGTAGTATGCATATTGAGAAACACCCACGATCTTCAATAAAGACTTAATTAGTAAAAATCTGCTGTGTTAATGCTTTTGGATAGCATACCTACTAGACAGGGAGAAGAACACTGATAGAGGATAGCATACCTACTAGACAGGGAGAAGAACACTGATAGAGGATAGCATAGCTACTAGACAGGGAGAAGAACACTGATACAGGATAGCATAGTTACTAGACAGGGAGATACATTTCACAGAGGATAGGTCTATATATATGACTAGGATGATATAGTACTATAAACCAAGCTGTATGGAGAAGGGTTATTTCAGAGAATAGGTCTATATAGGACCGGGATGACAGTATTATAAACCAAGCTGTACCTTGTCCACACAGTCATCGAAGAAGGCCAAGCTGGCGTCTTTGTCTGAGACGAAGGAGCACTCCTCTATGAATCTGATGAACATCTGAGTCTTGGTCATCAGGGAGTAGAACTTCTGGTGGGACCGGTCTCTGCTCTTCAGGAACCCTACAGAACATTACAACCATATGATAATCATAACAAGATACAGTAAAACTTCTGGTGGGACCGGTCTCTGCTCTTCAGGAACCCTACAGAACATTACAACCATATGAGAATCATAACAAGATACAGTAGAACTTCTGGTGGGACCGGTCTCTGCTCTTCAGGAACGCTACAGAACATTACAACCATATGAGAATCATAACAAGATACAGTAGAACTTCTGGTGGGACCGGTCTCTGCTCTTCAGGAACGCTACAGAACATTACAACCATATGAGAATCATAACAAGATACAGTAGAACTTCTGGTGGGACCGGTCTCTGCTCTTCAGGAACCCTACAGAACATTACAACCATATGAGAATCATAACAAGATACAGTAAAACTTCTGGTGGGACCGGTCTCTGCTCTTCAGGAACCCTACAGAACATTACAACCATATGAGAATCATAACAAGATACAGTAAAACTTCTGGTGGGACCGGTCTCTGCTCTTCAGGAACCCTACAGAACATTACAACCATATGAGAATCATAACAAGATACAGTAGAACTTCTGGTGGGACCGGTCTCTGCTCTTCAGGAACCCTACAGAACATTACAACCATATGAGAATCATAACAAGATACAGTAGAACTTCTGGTGGGACCGGTCTCTGCTCTTCAGGAACCCTACAGAACATTACAACCATATGAGAATCATAACAAGATACAGTAGAACTTCTGGTGGGACCGGTCTCTGCTCTTCAGGAACCCTACAGAACATTACAACCATATGAGAATCATAACAAGATACAGTAGAACTTCTGGTGGGACCGGTCTCTGCTCTTCAGGAACCCTACAGAACATTACAACCATATGAGAATCATAACAAGATACAGTAGAACTTCTGGTGGGACCGGTCTCTGCTCTTCAGGAACCCTACAGAACATTACAACCATATGAGAATCATAACAAGATACAGTAGAACTTCTGGTGGGACCGGTCTCTGCTCTTCAGGAACCCTACAGAACATTACAACCATATGAGAATCATAACAAGATACAGTAGAACTTCTGGTGGGACCGGTCTCTGCTCTTCAGGGACCCCGAAAAGGACGGTTGGGGAGGGAGAAACGGAACATTTGTGGTTCACTGCTAGATATATCTGGCAAAATAGGTTTAGGGTCTTGGAACCTTGACCATGAAGCACACTGCTTAATTTTTTTATTTTTTTAACTAGATAAATCTTTATTTAACCAAGGAAGTCTTTATTTAACCAGGTAAGTCTTTATTTAACCAGGTGAGTCTTTATTTAACCAGGTGAGTCTTTATTTAACCAGGTGAGTCTTTATTTAACCAAGTGAGTCTTTATTTAACCAGGTGAGTCTTTATTTAACCAGGTGAGTCTTTATTTAACCAGGTGAGTCTTTATTTAACCAGGTGAGTCTTTATTTAACCAGGTGAGTCTTTATTTAACCAGGTGAGTCTTTATTTAACCAGGTAAGTCTTTATTTAACCAGGTGAGTCTTTATTTAACCAGGTGAGTCTTTATTTAACCAAGTGAGTCTTTATTTAACCAAGTGAGTCTTTATTTAACCAGGTGAGTCTTTATTTAACCAGGTGAGTCTTTATTTAAACAGGTACGTCTTTATTTAACCAGGTGAGTCTTTATTTAACCAAGTAAGTCTTTATTTAACCAGGTAAGTCTTTATTTAACCTCTACGTGATTGGTGAACCCCTACGGGATGGTTGAGCTATCGTGTGCTAGTGTGATTAGCATGAGGTTGTAAGTAACAATAACATTTCCCAGGATATAGACACACACTTTTTCAGTTCTTCCCACAAGTTTTCTATGGGATTAAGGTCAGGGCTTTGTGATGGCCACTCCAATACCTTGACTTTGTTGTCCTTAAGCCATTTTGCCACAATTTTGGAAGTACGCTTGGGGTCATTGTCCCTTTGGAAGACCCATTTGCGACCAAGCTTTAGTTTGCAGTTGCAAACCGTAGTCTGGCTTTTTTATGGCGGTTTTGGAGCAGTGGCTTCTTCCTTGCTGAGCGGCCTTTCAGGTTATGTCGATATAGGACTCATTTTACTGTGGATATAGTAACTTTTGTACCTGTTTCCTCCAGCATCTTCGCAAGGTCCTTTGTTGTTGTTGTGGGATTGATTTGCACTTTTTGCACCAAAGTACGCTCATCTCTAGGAGACAGAACGCATCTCCTTCCTGAGCAGTATGACGGCTGCGTGGTCCCATGGTGTTTATACTTGCATAATATTGTTTGTACAGATGAACGTGGTACCGTCAGGCATTTGGAAATTGCTCCCAAGGATGACCCAGACTTGTGGAGGTCAACAATTTTTTTTCTGAGGTCTTCGCTGATTTCTTTAAATGTTCCAATGATGTCAAGCCAAGAGGTACTGAGTTTGAAGGTAGGCCTTGAAATACATCCACAGGTACACCTCCAATTGACTCAAATTATGTCAATTAGCCTATCAGAAGCTTCTAAAGCCATGACATTATTTTCGGGAATTTTCCAAGCTGTTAAAAGGCACAGTCAACTTAGTGTATGTAAACTTCTGACCCACTGGAATTGTGGAACAGTGAATTATAAGTGAAATAATCTGTCTGTAAACAATAGTTGGAAAAATGACTTGTGTCATACACAAAGTAGATGTCCTTACCGACTTGCCAAAACTATAGTGGTTGAAAAACGAGTTTTAATGACTCCAACCTAAGTGTATGTAATCTTACGACTTCAACTGTATCTGATTAAGGGCAGAAAGCTTAAATGTATTGTTAATCTAACTGCACTGTCCAATTTACAGTAGCTATTACAGTGAAAGAATACCATGCTATTGTTTGAGGAGAATTGCCCAGTTATGAACTTCAAAATGTATCAATAAAGCCACATTTGGGCAGAGTTGATACAACATTTTGAACAGTAATGCAATGGTTCATTGGATCTGTAAAAATATTTTGCACATACACTGCTTCCACCTAGTGGCCAAAACCTAAATAACACGTTGTGGCCTTTTTCTCTTGCATTTCAAAGATGATATTGGGTAAAACAAATGTTTTTTCTTCGTATTATATTTTCCCAGATCTAATGTGTTATATTCTCCTACATTGATTTCACATTTCCACAAACTTCTAAGTGTTTCCTTTCAAATGGTATCAAGAATATGTATATCCTTGCTTCAGGTCCTGAGCTACAGGCATGTCATTTTAGGTGAAAATTTAAGAAAGGGTCCGATCCTTAAGAGGTACCAGGTGAGTCTTTATTTAACCAGGTAAGTCTTTGAGAACACATTCTCTCTTACAATAACGACGAATGTACCGTAGCTAGGCACAGTCGTGCAGGTAAGATAACACATGGCCAATCTAAGGTGCAAAACAGGGAAGTGACTTCCTCTTATATAAGTGTTAAACCCAGCAGGGCTGACTAGCAGCTGACCTGTTTAACAGCGGACATGATTAACAGCTGACCTGATTAACAGCTGACCTGACTAACAGCTGACCTACGGGACAGACAGGGCCAAGGGGAGTGAGGAGGATGGTTGGTCATTGGCTCACACTGCAGTCATAGAGGCCAAGCTTTGTATTTTTGTGGGTCCCGACAGTAATACTAATGGACAGCTGATAGATTCTCTATGGATACAGACACACCCACACTTGGCCAAAGAAACACATTGAGAAAGCACATTCTCCCATTACCCATTCTTGTGTGTGTGTCTTTCAGCTCTAGTCATTACATAACAATACTGCAGAGGTCTCTCTAAACTCCTCATCCCTATTTGTAGGGATCACAATCCTCATATCCAACATGTCCTTGGCTACAGCTAGCATGGTTAGCATCCACTAGAGAATGTTCATGTCCTTGGCTACAGCTAGCATAGCTAGCATCCACTAGAGAATGTTCATGTCTTGGCTACAGCTAGCATGGCTAGCATCCACTAGAGAATGCTCATGTCCTTGGCTACAGCTAGCATGGTTAGCATCCACTAGAGAATGCTCATGTCCTTGGCTACAGCTAGCATGGCTAGCATCCACTAGAGAATGTTCATGTCCTTGGCTACAGCTAGCATGGCTAGCATCCACTAGAGAATGTTCATGTCCTTGGCTACTGCTAGCATGGCTAGCATCCACTAGAGAATGCTCATGTCCTTGGCTACAGCTAGCATAGCTAGCATCCACTAGAGAATGTTCATGTCCTTGGCTACAGCTAGCATGGCTAGCATCCACTAGAGAATGCTCATGTCCTTGGCTACAGCTAGCATGGTTAGCATCCACTAGAGAATGTTCATGTCCTTGGCTACAGCTAGCATGGTTAGCATCCACTAGAGAATGCTCATGTCTTTGGCTACAGCTAGCATGGTTAGCATCCACTAGAGAATGCTCATGTCTTTGGCTATGGGTCCTGGTCAAAAATAATGCACTAAATAAGGGATAGGGTGCCATTTGGGATGAAGCCCGTGGCTACGACTAGCCATTGCAGTCTTTAACAATAAAGGACCGTCTGACTAGTTACCCACCAGAGACAGTGCAGATTGGATGAGATCCCCATCCCATCCCAGTCCAGACTCAACTCTATCAGGTGTGGTATTAGCCAGCTTCAACAGGCCCCAGTCCAGATTCAACTCTATCAGGTGTGGTATTAGCCAGCTTCAACTGGCCCCAGTCCAGACTCTGGAGCAGAGAACAGCTGCAGCTAGCTAGAGCTCCAGACCTGCACATGCACTGAGACTCACACACACATAGACTCACATACACACACACACACACAGAGACTCACATACACACCAAGCCGGTACTAACCTTGCAAGTCAAAGAGAGAGGAGGCGTCAGTAGTCTTCTCAGACGGGGCCTGGGTGATGGGTCTCAGGTATGAGCGGTAGCCTTTCAAGATGGCCGCCATGAACCTGAGGAAGGCTTCCTGTATCTCCATTTCCAGGCTGTGGAGGCTCTTCCCACAGGCCAGCTCTGTACAGTCACTCATACTCAGCTCCAATAGGCCATCAGGACGCTGCTGACCTAGGGGGAACCAATAGAAAAGAGGGTTGTTGGTTCTGCTGATCTGGGGGGAACCAATAGAAAAGAGGGTTGTTGGTTATGCTGATCTGGGGGGAACCAATAGAAAAGAGAGATGTTGGTTCTGCTGACCTGGGGGGAACCAACAGAAAAGAGGGCTGTTGGTTATGCTGACCTGGGGGGAACCAATAGAAAAGAGGGCTGTTGGTTATGCTGGCCAACAACCTGGGGAGAACCAATAGAAAAGAGGGCTGTTGGTTATGCTGACCTGGGGAGAACCAATAGAAAAGAGGGCTGTTGGTTATGCTGGCCAACAACCTGGGGAGAACCAATAGAAAAGAGGGCTGTTGGTTATGCTGACCTGGGGGGAACCAATAGAAAAGAGGGCTGTTGGTTATGCTGGCCAACAACCTGGGGAGAACCAATAGAAAAGAGGGCTGTTGGTTATGCTGGCCAACAACCTGGGGAGAACCAATAGAAAAGAGGGCTGTTGGTCATGCTGGCCAACAACCTGGGGAGAACCAATAGAAAATAGGGCTGTTGGTCATGCTGGCCAACAACCTGGGGAGAACCAATAGAAAAGAGGGTTGTTGGTTCTGCTGATCTGGGGGGAACCAATGGAAAATATGTTTTTTGTTTACATATCTTATAGGGTTTGTCCCAAATGGCACCATATTCCTTAATGTAGTGCACTAGATAGGGAACAGGGAGCCATGTGGGATGCATCCCTCATGCAGTTCCAGAGATACATAGAGGAAAACACTCTTAGAAGATACAATGACTGGACAAAACATTAGGAACACCTGCTCCTTCCATGACATTTATTTTTTATCTTTATTTAACTAGGCAAGTCAGTTAAGAAAAATTCTTATTTACAATGACGGCCTAGGAACTGTGGGTTGCCTGTTCAGGGGCAGAATGACAGATTTGTACCTTGTCAGCTCGGGGGTTTGAACTTGCAACCTTCCGGTTACTAGTCCAATGCTCTAACCACTAGGCTACCCTAGACATAGACTGACCAGGTGAAAGATAGGATCCCTTACTGATGTCACTTGGTAAATCCACTTCAATCAGTGTAGATGAAGTGGAGAAGACCGGTTAAAGAAGGATTTTTTTAGCAACATAATATTAGGAAGGTGTTCTTAATATTTTGTCTACTATGTTGAACTACCTGTCACAGTTGAAGACAGTTTAAAACACAACTTAAAACAAGCAGGACTGTCTGTATGAAAGTTGAGTTGATGACGTGAGGGGTTTGGGTTCTGTCTGTCTTGTTGTTGTTGAACTAGATAAAGGGTAAATAACAAAAAACACAGTTTAAATCTCTATTGAAGTTACAGTTTTCCTCTAAGAAACAAGTCCCTAAAGATCAGACTCAGCTTGTCACTCTGCCAAGCTGTATCGATGTTCAATATTCCCAGCCTAAACACTAATGCAGTGGCAGGACACATTTTCAGCCTCACTGAGTCTCAGAATGTAACACTATTAGATTTGGATTTGATTTCTCAATAAGCAGGCAGCAGGTTTACTGGCTAGGATATAAATAACACAACTGAACTAATGGAGACAAATGGAGCAGGTAGGGAGAGGGAGTGGGGGGAGAGAGGACAGAGAGAGAGAGGAGGAGAGGGAGGAGAGACAGAGAGAGAGGAGAGAGAAGAGAGCGAGGGGGAGAGAGGAGAGAGAGGGGTGAGAGAAAAAGAGAGTGAGAGAGATGCAGCGAGAGAAAGAGAGAAGAGAGCGAGGGGGAGGTTGGAGATAGAGGGGTGTGAGAGAAAGAGAGGGAGAGAGAGAGAGAGATGCAGCTACAGAGAGAGAGAGATGCAGAGAGCGAGAGAGATGCAGCAAGAAAGAGAGAGCGAGAGAAGAGAGCGAGGGGGAGATAGAGGGGTGCGAGAGAAAGAGAGGGAGAGATAGAGAGAGATGCAGCGAGAAAGAGAGAGCGAGGGGGAGATAGAGGGGTGCGAGAGAAAGAGAGAGAGAGAGATGCAGCGAGAGAGAGAGAGAGAGAGAGCGAGAGAAATGCAGAGAGAGAGAAATAATGATGTAATACTAACTGGTGGTTTTGTTACAGAGGAAGAGGAGAGAAGAAGAAGAATGATACAAGACTGTTCTTTAATATAGACCTGCCGTCTGTTTGGTAGCCACTGGAGAAAGAATAGGAAGCTGAACGTAAAGTACTCCTACACTCCTGCTACAGTGGCTTATCACATTCAGAAGAAGAAGAACACCAGAGAGTCAAACACATCAGCTTGAAAGAATCTTTCAAAGTCGACCTTGAAAATGAGTTTTATTGAAGAAAAGTGTTTTTGATCTAGCTTGGTTGCCAGATCTTTTTTTTGTTGCCAACTCCTTTGTCTTTGTTATATTAAAGGAGCGAACTGAGGCAGAACCAGAGTCACATCTGGCAACTCAACCCAGTTTATTCATACTAAAATCTTTAGTCCTCTATCCACACAGTACAGTACGGTCCTCTACTCACCGTCCACCAGTTGCTGGTAGAGATTGTTCAGCACATTCATCAGGTTTTTACAGGCTTTCTTTGGCAGGATCTTCCAGGTCAGGGCCCTCTTATCTCCGTTGCTGAAAGGAGAAACACACGGTCAGCGCTCTCCAGAGGTACAGAGAGGTGGAACACACTCAAAACTAACACTGGCGGAGGATAAGGGCAGGAGACCACCCACGAGACGGCTGCCTCCAAGACTGCTCCAAATATCTTAGGACCACAGAAACAGATTGAACTTGGACCCATATGGAAAATGGATGCACACATGACTGTACATCGCTGTGGATAAAAGTGTCTGATAAATTGAATATATTATACTATTATCATTACACCTACAGTGGCCAAACACGACACAATACAGTCTCATTTTCTTCACCATCGATTAAAGGCCTACCGTGGCCAAACACGACACAATACAGTCTCATTTTCTTCACCATCGATTAAAGGCCTACAGTGGCCAAACACGACACAATACAGTCTCATTTTCTTCACCGTCGATTAAAGGCCTACAGTGGCCAAACACGACACAATACAGTCTCATTTTCTTCACCGTCGATTAAAGGCCTACAGTGGCCAAACACGACACAATACAGTCTCATTTTCTTCACCGTCGATTAAAGGCCTACCGTGGCCAAACACGACACAATACAGTCTCATTTTCTTCACCATTGATTAAAGGCCTACAGTGGCCAAACACGACACAATACAGTCTCATTTTCTTCACCGTCGATTAAAGGCCTACAGTGGCCAAACACGACACAATACAGTCTCATTTTCTTCACCATCGATTAAAGGCCTACCGTGGCCAAACACGACACAATACAGTCTCATTTTCTTCACCATCGATTAAAGGCCTACAGTGGCCAAACATGACGCAATACAGTCTCATTTTCTTCACCATCGATTAAAGGCCTACAGTGGCCAAACACGACACAATACAGCCTCATTTTCTTCACCATCGATTAAAGGCCTACCGTGGCCAAACACGACACAATACAGTCTCATTTTCTTCACCATCGATTAAAGGCCTACCGTGGCCAAACACGACACAATACAGTCTCATTTTCTTCACCATCGATTAAAGGCCTACCGTGGCCAAACACGACACAATACAGTCTCATTTTCTTCACCATCGATTAAAGGCCTACAGTGGCCAAACACGACACAATACAGTCTCATTTTCTTCACCATCGATTAAAGGCCTACCGTGGCCAAACACGACACAATACAGTCTCATTTTCTTCACCATCGATTAAAGGCCTACAGTGGCCAAACACGACACAATACAGTCTCATTTTCTTCACCATCGATTAAAGGCCTACAGTGGCCAAACACGACACAATACAGTCTCATTTTCTTCACCATCGATTAAAGGCCTACCGTGGCCAAACACGACACAATACAGTCTCATTTTCTTCACCATCGATTAAAGGCCTACAGTGGCCAAACACGACACAATACAGTCTCATTTTCTTCACCATCGATTAAAGGCCTACCGTGGCCAAACACGACACAATACAGTCTCATTTTCTTCACCATCGATTAAAGGCCTACAGTGGCCAAACACGACACAATACAGTCTCATTTTCTTCACCATCGATTAAAAGGCCTACCGTGTAAAACACTTCCACAGCCCAGCTTGAGGAATAGACTGTCTCAGCAGGGTTTACAGCCCAGCTTGAGGAATAGACTGTCTCAACAGGGTTTACAGCCCACCTTGAGGAATAGACTGTCTCAACTGGGTTTACAGCCCACCTTGAGGAATAGACTGTCTCAACTGGGTTACAGCCCACCTTGAGGAATAGACTGTCTCAACTGGGTTACAGCCCACCTTGAGGAATAGACTGTCTCAACTGGGTTTACAGCCCACCTTGAGGAATAGACTGTCTCAACAGGGTTTACAGCCCACCTTGAGGAATAGACTGTCTCAGCAGGGTTACAGCCCACCTTGAGGAATAGACTGTCTCAACTGGGTTACAGCCCACCTTGAGGAATAGACTGTCTCAGCAGGGTTACAGCCCACCTTGAGGAATAGACTGTCTCAGCAGGGTTACAGCCCACCTTGAGGAATAGACTGTCTCAGCTGGGTTACAGCCCACCTTGAGGAATAGACTGTCTCAACTAGGTTACAGCCCAGCTTGAGGAATGGACTGTCTCAACTGGGTTACAGCCCACCTTGAGGAATAGACTGTCTCAACTGGGTTTACAGCCCACCTTGAGGAATAGACTGTCTCAACTGGGTTACAGCCCACCTTGAGGAATAGACTGTCTCAACTGGGTTTACAGCCCACCTTGAGGAATAGACTGTCTCAACTGGGTTACAGCTCACCTTGAGGAATAGACTGTCTCAACTGGGTTACAGCCCACCTTCAGGAATAGACTGTCTCAACTGGGTTACAGCCCACCTTGAGGAATAGACTGTCTCAACTGGGTTACAGCCCACCTTGAGGAATAGACTCAGCAACACTGTAGTTTATAAAAAGTGAAAAAGGAAAAGGTTGACATGTTTGTTGCTGGGTGTCCTTCACTATGGTTGACTGTTCTCAGCCCGTTAGCTAAGTGGATGGAGGCCCTTCACTATGGTTGACTGTTCTCAGCCCGTTAGCTAAGTGGATGGAGGCCCTTCACTATGGTTGACTGTTCTCAGCCCGTTAGCTAAGTGGATGGAGGCCCTTCACTATGGTTGACTGTTCTCAGCCCGTTAGCTAAGTGTATGGAGGCCCTTCACTATGGTTGACTGTTCTCAGCCCGCTAGCTAAGTGGATGGAGGCCCTTCACTATGGTTGACTGTTCTCAGCCCGCTAGCTAAGTGGATGGAGGCCCTTCACTATGGTTGACCCTGTACTATTCTCAGCCCGTTAGCTAAGTGGAGAGTCTTGGAGAGTCTTGGAGAGTCATACTGTGAGAGTTGGTTGAGGACTGAGCAGAAAGCCATAGTCACAAAGGGCGTCAGGTAGCCTAGTGGTTAGAGCGTTGGACTAGCAACGTTGGACTAGTTACCGGAAGGTTGCAAGATCGAATCCCCGAGCTGACAAGGTAAAAATCTGTCGTTCTGCTCCTGAACAAGGCAGTTAACCCACTGTTCCTAGGCCGTCATTGTAAGTAAGAATTTGTTCTTAACTGACTTGCCTAGTTAAATAAAGGATACATTTAAAAAAATCTGTACTCAAAAAAGAGACTTTACACATTATATGGATAGAAACCTTTAGTCCATTCTAGTACACAACAGGGGGTTGGTAGTCGCCGCAATGCTTCCTGGGAGATGGTGTTTGTGTCAGAAGAAGCTGTGCTTACTGGGAGATGGTGTTTGTGTCAGAAGAAGCTGTGCTTACTGGGAGATGGTGTTTGTGTCAGAAGAAGCTGTGCTTCCTGGGAGATGGTGTTTGTGTCAGAAGAAGCTGTGCTTACTGGGAGATGGTGTTTGTGTCAGAAGAAGCTGTGCTTACTGGGAGATGGTGTTTGTGTCAGAAGAAGCTGTGCTTACTGGGAGATGGTGTTCGTGTCGAGGTCGACACAGCTGACGTCCAGAGGGGGGTCGTAAAGGTCAAAGTAGCGTGAGTCGACACCCACAATGAAGGGGCAGGGGGCGGAGAGGACTCCTGCCAGAGCCAGCGGGCACAGAGGGATGTATGGACACGGCCAGTGGAATGGGAAGATCATCTGAGGGGGAGAGAAAGAGAGGGAGGGAGGTCAAAACCGAGAGACATTACCAATACTGCAATTGTTAGCTACTACTAAAAATACTAACAAACTGCCATAGCGAATTATTTAAACCCTACTATCAAACTGCCATAGTTAATTATTTCACTTCTACTATCAAACTGCCATAGTTCATTATTTCACTTCTACTATCAAACTGTCATAGCTAATTATTTAACTTCTACTATCAAACTGCCATAGCGAATTATTTAAACCCTACTATCAAACTGCCATAGCTAATGATTTAAACCCTACTATCAAACTGCCATAGCTAATTATTTAACTTCTACTATCAAACTGCCATAGCTAACTATTTAACTTCTACTATCAAACTGCCATAGATAATTATTTAACTTCTACTATCAAACTGCCATAGCTAATTATTTAACTTCTACTATCAAACTGCCATAGCTCATTATTTAAACTACTTACTAAAACCACAAGCTACTACTAAAAGTCCTAAAGATTCAAACAACTGATATCTGAGGTTCTATAGCATTAAACAGCTGATATCTGAGGTTCTATAGCATTAAACAACTGATATCTGAGGTTCTATAGCATTAAACAGCTGATATCTGAGGTACTATATAGTGTTAAACAGCTGATATCTGAGGTACTATATAGTGTTAATCAGCTGATATCTGAGGTTCTATAGTGTTAAACAGCTGATATTTGAGGTTCTATAGTGTTAAACAGCTGATATTTGAGGTACTATAGTGTTAAACAGCTGATATCTGAGGTACTATATAGTGTTAAACAGCTGATATCTGAGGTTCTATAGTGTTAAACAGCTGATATCTGAGGTTCTATAGTGTTAAACAGCTGATATTTGAGGCACTATAGTGTTAAACAGCTGATATCTGAGGTACTATAGTGTTAATCAGCTGATATCTGAGGTTCTATAGTGTTAATCAGCTGATATCTGAGGTTCTATAGTGTTAAACAGCTGATATCTGAGGTTCTATAGTGTTAAACAGCTGATATCTGAGGTACTATATAGTGTTAAACAGCTGATATCTGAGGTACTATAGTGTCAAACAGCTGATATCTGAGGTACTATATAGTGTTAAACAGCTGATATCTGAGGTACTATATAGTGTCAAACAGCTGATATCTGAGGTACTATATAGTGTTAAACAGCTGATATCTGAGGTACTATATAGTGTTAAACAGCTGATATCTGAGGTACTATATAGTGTCAAACAGCTGATATCTGAGGTACTCACAGCCACCAGAGCCTCAGTGACACTGGTCAGAACAGCGGGCCGTAGAGAGTGGACCAGGATCTTATGTTCTGTCACAGCAAACACCAGGAGCGTTATAGCATTCTCCGGACCGAGGTTCTGCAGCAGTATGGAGAACCGACCACCACTGGAACACAGCCATAGAAGAGATTAACACACTACATCACTATCATAACACATACCATACATTAACCATACCATAACACATACCATACATTAACCATATCATAACATATACCATACATTAATCATACCATAACATATACCATACATTAATCATACCATAACATATACCATACATTAATCATACCATAACATATACCATACATTAATCATACCACAACATATACCATACATTAACCATACCATAACATATACCATACATTAACCATACCATAACTAATACCATACATTAACCATACCATAACTAATACCATCAATTAACCATACCATAACTAATACCATACATTAACCATACCATAACTAATACCATGAACTCCACCAGCAGTCACCAAACCTTCGTCCAATTCTTTAAACCAATCTAAAGGTATGTTTTGGAGTTCCTCAAGGTACTGCTATAGGACCACTACTGTTCTTATTATGATATACACCTGTTAAATCCACTTCAATCAGTGTAGATGAAGGGGAGGAGACAGGTTAAAGACAATTGAGTCATGGATTGTGTATGTGTGCCATTCAGAGGGTGAATGGGCAAGACAATAGATTTAAGTTCCTTTGAACGGGGGTATGGTAGTAGGTGCCAGGCGCATCGGTTTGAGTGTGTCAAGAACAGCAACTCCGCTGGAGTTTTCACGCTCAACAATTTCCTGTGTGAATCAAGAATGGTCCACCACACAATGGTGACATCCTGCCAACGTGGCACAACTGTGGGAATCATTGGAGTGTAAAGTCCATCCCCCGACAAATTGAGGGCAAAGGGGGAGTTGTGCAAGTCAATATTAGGAAGACGTTCATAATGTTTTGTACACTCGGTGTATATGATACCTGTCTTACCTGAGTGGTAGAGGGGATGACACAGGCTGGCTCAACATCAGGCTGTCGTGAGGAGAGAGCTGGGGAATGTCAACACATTACCAGAGGTATAGTGTGGTGGGGACAGGTCTGGCACAAAATGGCTGCCGCACTTCATTTAGCAGGTGGCTGTTATCAAAGACTCCCATTTAACCAGTACTGTCTCTGTTGCCAGAGATTGGTGCTAGAAGGGGGTATAGTGTGGTGGGGACAGGTCTGGCACAAAATGGCTGCCGCGCTTCATTTCGCAGGTGGCTGTTATCAAAGACTCCCATTTAACCAGTACTGTCTCTGTTGCCAGAGATTGGTGCTAGAAGGGGGTACGTTACCTCAATACAATGTAAATAACTTTGAGAAAAACACTATTAAAAGAATGATGATTATGATCAAGACAGAGTCAGACATGGTTTAGTCGTGAATAGAAACACACACTGACAGAAACCATAAACATAACATAGCAGCGAGCACCATGGATGTCTTAACTCACCTGCACCAGTATCCTGGGCCTCTGAGAGGAGGGGAAGGGGACCTTGTGCATGAAGTGGGAGATGTGCCTGACAGGAAGAAGAAGAAGAAGAAGAAGAGGAAGAAGAAGAAGAAGAAGGAGAAGAAGAAGAGGAAGGAGAAGGAGAAGAAGAAGAAGGAGAAGAAGAAGAAGAAGAAGGAGGAGAAGAAGAAGAGGAAGGACAAGAAGAAGGAGAAGAAGAAGAAGGAGAAGAGGAAGAAGGAGAAGGAGAAGAAGAAGGAGAAGAGTTACAGGACATGAGGCCAGAAATAACCCTGAGGAGGAGGTGAGCATAATCTGTCATCACACCATCTGGGACAGGGGGGGGGGGTAGATTTACATAGAGTTCTGCCACTACACTGTCACCTGACCATCATAATGCCCTGTTGAACTGTCAGCAAACACTTGATCTAAACATAGCCTCTGGTGTTTATTTAGTGGACTGGATACCATTTGGAATTGTTCAATCTTCTAGGGAGTGTGTCTACAGTATATCTATGTACAAAGTGCCTGGGTATGGTGCCTGTCCTATACAGAGCTGTCCGATAACACAGGCAGTGTCATACAGGGTCACTGACAACACTGTGTACTTATAAAGGACCGTGGCTCAGCATGGTCCCTAGCAACACCAAGGCCAATGGGTTCAAGTGCTGCAGTTTTGATACCACAAATGTCTGCTGTGTCCTAATATATATTATTCTCACTGTGCTCACTTCTCGATGGGCAGGGTGTGAGGTCCAGAGATGCAGTATCGATAGAGGAAGGTGAGGAACTTGCGGAAGGCGTCGAAGAAGGGCCAGTGAGACAGCAAACAGATACACTTGTTGGTGTGTAGCGCTCTGGGGCCCGGAGCTGGGGTGCAGGGGGAGGTGGCTGGGGATGAGGCTGGGGAACAGGGCCCGTGGTCCAGCCCCGGTAGACCCAGCTGAGAGCGCTGCTGGTCGGTCAGACAGTCCTGGGAGTAGGGCTCGTAGAACTGGATGGCTGCACCGTACACCTGAGATGAGGAAACACACAGATCCATTAGTACATAGAGGTAGGGGCACATATGAGTGGAGCGAGGAGTGGAGCGAGGAGTGGAGCGAGGAGTGGAGGGAGGAGTGGAGCGAGGAGTGGAGGGAGGAGTGGAGCGAGGAGTGGAGCGAGGAGTGGAGGGAGGAGTGGAGCGAGGAGTGGAGCGAGGAGTGGAGGGAGGAGTGGAGGGAGGAGTGGAGCGAGGAGTGGAGCGAGGAGTGGAGGGAGGAGTGGAGCGAGGAGTGGAGCGAGGAGTGGAGGGAGGAGTGGAGCGAGGAGTGGAGGGAGGAGTGGAGCGAGGAGTGGAGCGAGGAGTGGAGGGAGGAGTGGAGGGAGGAGTGGAGGGAGGAGTGGAGGGAGGAGTGGAGCGAGGAGTGGAGCGAGGAGTGGAGGGAGGAGTGGAGCGAGGAGTGGAGGGAGGAGTGGAGGGAGGAGTGGAGCGAGGAGTGGAGCGAGGAGTGGAGCGAGGAGCGAGGAGCTGGAACGAGGAGTGGAACGAGGTGTGGAGCGAGGAGTGGAGCGAGGAGTGGAGCGAGGAGCTGGAGGGAGGAGTGGAGCGAGGAGTGGAGCGAGGAGTGGAGGGAGGAGTGGAGCGAGGAGTGGAGCGAGGAGTGGAGCGAGGAGTGGAGCGAGGAGCTGGAGCGAGGAGTGGAACGAGGAGTGGAGCGAGGAGTGGAACGAGGAGTGGAGCGAGGAGTGGAGCGAGGAGTGGAGTGAGGAGTGGAGCGAGGAGCGAGGAGCTGGAACGAGGAGTGGAACGAGGTGTGGAGCGAGGAGTGGAGCGAGGAGCTGGAGCGAAGAGTGGAGGGAGGAGTGGAGCGAGGAGCTGGAGCGAGGAGTGGAGGGAGGAGTGGAGCGAGGAGTGGAGCGAGGAGCGAGGAGCTGGAACGAGGAGTGGAGCAAAGGGCATGCCTGTCCCAGCATGCATTTGTATAGTCTACTTGTGAGCTGCTACAGCCCCTTGCTTTAGCTACTGTCATGGAGTTCACTACATATCATCATAAAGAAACTGATAAAACACACAGGTGTTAAATCACTTACAAAGATGAGAAGGCACTAAGAGCAAGAGAGGGAGTGTGGTGATGTAGTGTCCACAACTAAAGAAGAGAGAGAGTGTGGTGATGTAGTGTGGTGATGTAGTGTGGTGATGTAGTGTCCACAACTAAAGAAGAGAGAGAGTGTGGTGATGTAGTGTCCACAACTAAAGAAGAGAGGGAGTGTGGTGATGTAGTGTCCACAACTAAAGAAGAGAATGAGTGTGGTGATGTAGTGTCCACAACTAAAGAAGAGAGGGAGTGTGGTGATGTAGTGTCCACAACTAAAGAAGAGAGAGAGTGTGGTGATGTAGTGTCCACAACTAAAGAAGAGAATGAGTGTGGTGATGTAGTGTCCACAACTAAAGAAGAGAATGAGTGTGGTGATGTAGTGTCCACAACTAAAGAAGAGAGGTGTGTGGTGATGTAGTGTGGTGATGTAGTGTGGTGATGTAGTGTGGTGATATAGTGTGGTGATGTAGTGTGGTGATGTAGTGTGGTGATGTAGTGTGGTGATGTAGTGTCCACTACTAAAGAAGAGAGGGAGTGTGGTGATGTAGTGTGGTGATGTAGTGTGGTGATGTAGTGTGGTGATGTAGTGTGGTGATGTAGTGTCCACTACTAAAGAAGAGAGGGAGTGTGGTGATGTAGTGTGGTGATGTAGTGTGGTGATGTAGTGTGGTGATGTAGTGTGGTGATGTAGTGTCCACAACTAAAGAATGACAGTGGAATCTGAAAAGACACCTATCCTGAAAGCATGATGGTGTACTGTGTGCACATGAGAACTAACAGACAGGAACGAGGTGGGTAGATAACTATTGTAGCAAAACATTTATAAACAAATCAAATCTGATCTCTTAAACGTTTCTTTCATTTCTGTTCTATTATCTATACAATAGGCCATCGTTGATTTTGGCCCAATAGGTCTGGTATATGACCTCTTTCAGGGAGCTTTCTGGTTTGATTGGGTTATTTTGCTTAAAAACCTTAAGGCCTACCTATAGACAAATGTCAAAACAACTCCGCATCCCTGCCCAGCCTGGCAAGAGTGGCCCGAAGGATGTTTAGCATCCCCAGCAGCTCTGCAGGTGAGGAGAGGATAGTCTCCCCTGCTGGCCTGCTCCCCAGGCACCATCACATGAGCCTGAAGCCACAGACTCTGGCCAAACTCATGTTTCTGAACGTGAATTCAAAGGAACTGTACACTGAGCCTAATAAGGCATTGTTAATTAAATGCCTATTTAATTCTCGTAAGTCAAATCAAATCTCATTTTATTGGCCACATACACGTGTTTAGCAGATGTTATTGCGAGTGTAGTTAAATACTTGTGTTTCTAGTTGCCACAGTGCAGCAAAGTCATAGCCTACATGCGAAATTTATAATGATTTAATGAAATGTTGTTTAAATGCTGAGCGCTATAATGTTCATGCCAGCCTAATGCTTCACAAAGTATTTCTTTGTAGGCTATAGCCTGGAAATAATTGAAATAATATAGCCTAAATCATTTATTTTAATTCCTTCTTAGACTCCCTGTCTGGCTCCTGACCTATTCAGAGTGTTTATATACTGTTTAATATGACATGTAGTCTATTCAGAGTGTTAATATGACATGTAGTCTATTCAGAGTGTTAATATGACATGTAGTCTATTCAGAGTGTTTAATATGACATGTAGTCTATTCAGAGTGTTAATATGACATGTAGTCTATTCAGAGTGTTAATATGACATGTAGTCTATTCAGAGTGTTTATATACTGTTTAATATGACATGTAGTCTATTCAGAGTGTTTAATATGACATGTAGTCTATTCAGAGTGTTAATATGACATGTAGTCTATTCAGAGTGTTTATATGCTGTTTAATATGACATGTAGTCTATTCAGAATGTTTAATATGACATGTAGTCTATTCAGAGTGTTAATATGACATGTAGTCTATTCAGAGTGTTTAATATGACATGTAGTCTATTCAGAGTGTTTAATTTGACATGTAGTCTATTCAGAGTGTTAATATGACATGTAGTCTATTCAGAGTGTTTAATATGACATGTAGTCTATTCAGAGTGTTTAATATGACATGTAGTCTATTCAGAGTGTTTAATATGACATGTAGACTATTCAGTGTTTAATATGACATGTAGTCTATTCAGAGTGTTATATACTGTTTAATATGACATGTAGTCTATTCAGAGTGTTTAATATGACATGTAGTCTATTCAGAGTGTTAATATGACATGTAGTCTATTCAGAGTGTTTAATATGACATGTAGTCTATTCAGAGTGTTTATATGCTGTTTAATATGACATGTAGCCTATTCAGAGTGTTTATATACTGTTTAATATGACATGTAGTCTATTCAGAGTGTTTATATGCTGTTTAATATGACATGTAGTCTATTCAGAGTGTTTATATGCTGTTTAATATGACATGTAGTCTATTCAGAGTGTTTAATATGACATGTAGTCTATTCAGAGTGTTTAATATGACATGTAGCCTATTCAGAGTGTTTAATATGACATGTAGTCTATTCAGAGTGTTTAATATGACATGTAGTCTATTCAGAGTGTTTAATATGACATGTAGTCTATTCAGAGTGTTTATATGCTGTTTAATATGACATGTAGTCTATTCAGAGTGTTATATACTGTTTAATATGACATGTAGTCTATTCAGAGTGTTTAATATGACATGTAGTCTATTCAGAGTGTTTAATATGACATGTAGTCTATTCAGAGTGTTTATATGCTGTTTAATATGACATGTAGTCTATTCAGTGTTTAATATGACATGTAGCCTATTCAGAGTGTTTATATGCTGTTTAATATGACATGTAGTCTATTCAGAGTGTTATATACTGTTTAATATGACATGTAGTCTATTCAGAGTGTTTAATATGACATGTAGTCTATTCAGAGTGTTTAATATGACATGTAGTCTATTCAGAGTGTTTAATATGACATGTAGTCTATTCAGAGTGTTTAATATGACATGTAGTCTATTCAGAGTGTTTATATACTGTTTAATATGACATGTAGTCTATTCAGAGTGTTTAATATGACATGTAGTCTATTCAGAGTGTTTAATATGACATGTAGTCTATTCAGAGTGTTTAATATGACATGTAGTCTATTCAGAGTGTTTAATATGACATGTAGTCTATTCAGAGTGTTTAATATGACATGTAGTCTATTCAGAGTGTTTAATATGACATGTAGTCTATTCAGAGTGTTTAATATGACATGTAGTCTATTCAGAGTGTTTAATATGACATGTAGTCTATTCAGAGTGTTTATATACTGTTTAATATGACATGTAGTCTATTCAGAGTGTTTAATATGACATGTAGTCTATTCAGAGTGTTTAATATGACATGTAGTCTATTCAGAGTGTTTAATATGACATGTAGTCTATTCAGAGTGTTTATATACTGTTTAATATGACATGTAGTCTATTCAGAGTGTTTAATATGACATGTAGTCTATTCAGAGTGTTTAATATGACATGTAGTCTATTCAGAGTGTTTAATATGACATGTAGTCTATTCAGAGTGTTTATATACTGTTTAATATGATATGTAGTCTATTCAGAGTGTTTAATATGACATGTAGTCTATTCAGAGTGTTAATATGACATGTAGCCTATTCAGAGTGTTTACTATGACATGTAGCCTATTCAGAGTGTTTAATATGACATGTAGTCTATTCAGAGTGTTTATATGCTGTTTAATATGACATGTAGTCTATTCAGAGTGTTTAATATGACATGTAGTCTATTCAGAGTGATTAATATGACATGTAGTCTATTCAGAGTGTTTAATATGACATGTAGTCTATTCAGAGTGTTAATATGACATGTAGTCTATTCAGAGTGTTAATATGACATGTAGTCTATTCAGAGTGTTAATATGACATGTAGTCTATTCAGAGTGTTTAATATGACATGTAGTCTATTCAGAGTGTTTAATATGACATGTAGTCTATTCAGAGTGTTTAATATGACATGTAGCCTATTCAGAGTGTTTAATATGACATGTAGTCTATTCAGAGTGTTTAATATGACATGTAGTCTATTCAGAGTGTTTATATACTGTTTAATATGACATGTAGTCTATTCAGAGTGTTTAATATGACATGTAGTCTATTCAGAGTGTTTAATATGACATGTAGTCTATTCAGAGTGTTAATATGACATGTAGTCTATTCAGAGTGTTTATATGCTGTTTAATATGACATGTAGCCTATTCAGAGTGTTTATATGCTGTTTAATATGACATGTAGTCTATTCAGTGTTTAATATGACATGTAGTCTATTCAGAGTGTTTAATATGACATGTAGTCTATTCAGAGTGTTTAATATGACATGTAGTCTATTCAGAGTGTTAATATGACATGTAGTCTATTCAGAGTGTTAATATGACATGTAGTCTATTCAGAGTGTTTATATACTGTTTAATATGACATGTAGTCTACTCAGAGTGTTTAATATGACATGTAGTCTATTCAGAGTGTTAATATGACATGTAGTCTATTCAGAGTGTTTATATGCTGTTTAATATGACATGTAGTCTATTCAGAATGTTTAATATGACATGTAGTCTATTCAGAGTGTTAATATGACATGTAGTCTATTCAGAGTGTTTAATATGACATGTAGTCTATTCAGAGTGTTTAATATGACATGTAGTCTATTCAGAGTGTTAATATGACATGTAGTCTATTCAGAGTGTTTAATATGACATGTAGTCTATTCAGAGTGTTTAATATGACATGTAGTCTATTCAGAGTGTTTAATATGACATGTAGACTATTCAGTGTTTAATATGACATGTAGTCTATTCAGAGTGTTATATACTGTTTAATATGACATGTAGTCTATTCAGAGTGTTTAATATGACATGTAGTCTATTCAGAGTCTTAATATGACATGTAGTCTGTTCAGAGTGTTTAATATGACATGTAGTCTATTCAGAGTGTTTATATGCTGTTTAATATGACATGTAGCCTATTCAGAGTGTTTATATACTGTTTAATATGACATGTAGTCTATTCAGAGTGTTTATATGCTGTTTAATATGACATGTAGTCTATTCAGAGTGTTTATATGCTGTTTAATATGACATGTAGTCTATTCAGAGTGTTTAATATGACATGTAGTCTATTCAGAGTGTTTAATATGACATGTAGCCTATTCAGAGTGTTTAATATGACATGTAGTCTATTCAGAGTGTTTAATATGACATGTAGTCTATTCAGAGTGTTTAATATGACATGTAGTCTATTCAGAGTGTTTATATGCTGTTTAATATGACATGTAGCCTATTCAGAGTGTTTATATACTGTTTAATATGACATGTAGCCTATTCAGAGTGTTTATATGCTGTTTAATATGACATGTAGTCTATTCAGAGTGTTTATATGCTGTTTAATATGACATGTAGTCTATTCAGAGTGTTATATACTGTTTAATATGACATGTAGTCTATTCAGAGTGTTTAATATGACATGTAGTCTATTCAGAGTGTTTAATATGACATGTAGTCTATTCAGAGTGTTTATATGCTGTTTAATATGACATGTAGTCTATTCAGTGTTTAATATGACATGTAGCCTATTCAGAGTGTTTATATGCTGTTTAATATGACATGTAGTCTATTCAGAGTGTTATATACTGTTTAATATGACATGTAGTCTATTCAGAGTGTTTAATATGACATGTAGTCTATTCAGAGTGTTTAATATGACATGTAGTCTATTCAGAGTGTTTAATATGACATGTAGTCTATTCAGAGTGTTTAATATGACATGTAGTCTATTCAGAGTGTTTATATACTGTTTAATATGACATGTAGTCTATTCAGAGTGTTTAATATGACATGTAGTCTATTCAGAGTGTTTAATATGACATGTAGTCTATTCAGAGTGTTTAATATGACATGTAGTCTATTCAGAGTGTTTAATATGACATGTAGTCTATTCAGAGTGTTTAATATGACATGTAGTCTATTCAGAGTGTTTAATATGACATGTAGTCTATTCAGAGTGTTTAATATGACATGTAGTCTATTCAGAGTGTTTAATATGACATGTAGTCTATTCAGAGTGTTTATATACTGTTTAATATGACATGTAGTCTATTCAGAGTGTTTAATATGACATGTAGTCTATTCAGAGTGTTTAATATGACATGTAGTCTATTCAGAGTGTTTAATATGACATGTAGTCTATTCAGAGTGTTTATATACTGTTTAATATGACATGTAGTCTATTCAGAGTGTTTAATATGACATGTAGTCTATTCAGAGTGTTTAATATGACATGTAGTCTATTCAGAGTGTTTAATATGACATGTAGTCTATTCAGAGTGTTTATATACTGTTTAATATGATATGTAGTCTATTCAGAGTGTTTAATATGACATGTAGTCTATTCAGAGTGTTAATATGACATGTAGCCTATTCAGAGTGTTTACTATGACATGTAGCTTATTCAGAGTGTTTAATATGACATGTAGCCTATTCAGAGTGTTTAATATGACATGTAGTCTATTCAGAGTGTTTATATGCTGTTTAATATGACATGTAGTCTATTCAGAGTGTTTAATATGACATGTAGTCTATTCAGAGTGATTAAAATGACATGTAGTCTATTCAGAGTGTTTAATATGACATGTAGTCTATTCAGAGTGTTAATATGACATGTAGTCTATTCAGAGTGTTAATATGACATGTAGTCTATTCAGAGTGTTAATATGACATGTAGTCTATTCAGAGTGTTTAATATGACATGTAGTCTATTCAGAGTGTTTAATATGACATGTAGTCTATTCAGAGTGTTTAATATGACATGTAGCCTATTCAGAGTGTTTAATATGACATGTAGTCTATTCAGAGTGTTTAATATGACATGTAGTCTATTCAGAGTGTTTATATACTGTTTAATATGACATGTAGTCTATTCAGAGTGTTTAATATGACATGTAGTCTATTCAGAGTGTTTAATATGACATGTAGTCTATTCAGAGTGTTAATATGACATGTAGTCTATTCAGAGTGTTTATATGCTGTTTAATATGACATGTAGCCTATTCAGAGTGTTTATATGCTGTTTAATATGACATGTAGCCTATTCAGAGTGTTTATGGTATGTCCAGGTAGTCACAACAATAGATGGGTGTTGGTTAAATGGTGATTATAATGAACAGAGGGAATTTGGAGCGACTCTATATTTTTTCTTCCTGTGAGCGAGAAGCGGTTTTTAGCAGAGCGGTTGGAAAGGACGTGAAGCGGCGCCCCGTGAGCGATGAGACGGACCTCCAACCGCTCACACTCTGACTGGAGAACATACATGAACCACACAGAGTTAGTCTTGTAATACTTGTATCTAGTGCACCATAATCAACCATTAATCACCGTGCTTCTCAGTGAAACTTAAATAAGAATCAGGGTTTTCTCTGGATAAAAAAGGGGACTTAGGTGGTGGGTGTGGCCGGGGGCTTGGCAAGGAGCCCTTTTTGGACTTAAGAGGCCCGCCCAATCATTTTCTATGCAGACAAATCCCTGAGCATTTAAAAAGCAATACATATATCTGACCTTGTACCAGCTAGGTTACCCTCTCTCTCTGTCTTTACTCTCTCTGTCTACATCTGACCTTGTACCAGCTAGGTTACCCTCTCTCTCTGTATTTACTCTCTCTGTCTACATCTGACCTTGTACCAGCTAGGTTACCCTCTCTCTCTGTATTTACTCTCTCTGTCTACATCTGACCTTGTACCAGCTAGGTTCCTCTCTCTCTATGTCTTTACTCTCTCTGTCTACATCTGACCTTGTACCAGCTAGGTTACCCTCTCTCTCTGTCTTTACTCTCTCTGTCTACATCTGACCTTGTACCAGCTAGGTTACCCTCTCTCTCTGTCTTTACTCTCTCTGTCTACATCTGACCTTGTACCAGCTAGGTTACCCTCTCTCTCTGTCTTTACTCTCTCTGTCTACATCTGACCTTGTACCAGCTAGGTTACCCTCTCTCTCTGTATTTACTCTCTCTGTCTACATCTGACCTTGTACCAGCTAGGTTACCCTCTCTCTCTGTCTATATTTGACCTTGTACCAGCTAGGTTACTCTCTCTCTGTCTTTACTCTCTCTGTCTACATCTGACCTTGTACCAGCTAGGTTACTCTCTCTCTGTGTTTTAACCTTCTCTCTCTACACATTCTAAATCTAGCCTAAATTCTAGAGACAAACACAGAGCAATTTGATTCCTGGAAACCCAGGATTATGCTCTTAGAGACAGATCACATAACATCATAATATACAGTCTGTGGATCACAGCCAAAAGGCTTTTCTGATCTCCTACTGTGTTTAGGTCGTTTTCTAACTGTTCCCAGAAGAGGGTATAGTCAGGTAACAGAACAGCCTTCTGTCAGAGGGTATAGTCAGGTACAGAACAGCCTTCTGTCAGGGGGTATAGTCAGGTAACAGAACAGCCTTCTGTCAGGGGGTATAGTCAGGTAACAGAACAGCCTTCTGTCAGAGGGTATAGTCTAGTATAGAACAGCCTTCTGTCAGAGGGTATAGTCAGGTAACAGAACAGCCTTCTGTCAGAGGGTATAGTCAGGTAACAGAACAGCCTTCTGTCAGAGGGTATAGTTAGGTAACAGAACAGCCTTCTGTCAGAGGGTATAGTCTAGTATAGAACAACCTTCTGTCAGAGGGTATATTCAGGTACAGAACAGCCTTCTTTCTGTCAGAGGGTATAGTCTAGTATAGAACAGCCTTCTGTCAGGGGGTATAGTCAGGTACAGAACAGCCTTCAGTCAGGGGGTATAGTCTAGTATTGAACAGCCTTCTGTCAGAGGGTATAGTCTAGTATAGAACAGCCTTCTGTCAGAGGGTATAGTCTAGTATAGAACAGCCTTCAGTCAGAGGGTGTGTTCTGCCTGTGTGTACAGTCTAGTACAGAACAGCCTTCAGTCAGAGGGTGTGTTCTGCCTGTGTATACAGTCTAGTACAGAACAGCCTTCAGTCAGAGGGTGTGTTCTCCCTGTGTATACAGTCTAGTACAGAACAGCCTTCAGTCAGAGGGTGTGTTCTCCCTGTGTATACAGTCTAGTACAGAACAGCCTTCCGTCAGAGGGTGTGTTCTGCCTGTGTGTACAGTCTAGTACAGAACAGCCTTCAGTCAGAGGGTGTGTTCTGCCTGTGTATACAGTCTAGTACAGAACAGCCTTCAGTCAGAGGGTGTGTTCTGCCTGTGTATACAGTCTAGTACAGAACAACCTTCAGTCAGAGGGTGTGTTCTGCCTGTGTGTACAGTCTAGTACAGAACAGCCTTCAGTCAGGGGGTGTGTTCTCCCTGTGTGTACAGTCTAGTATAGAACAGCCTTCAGTCAGAGGGTGTGTTCTGCCTGTGTGTACAGTCTAGTACAGAACAGCCTTCAGTCAGGGGGTGTGTTCTCCCTGTGTGTACAGTCTAGTATAGAACAGCCTTCAGTCAGAGGGTGTGTTCTGTCTACAGTCTGCACTGTCCTGTATGCTGTAAAGTGTTCATACCTTGTGTTAGTAGATGTCTGGGTCAGTGGCTGACAAGCTCAGTTTAAAGGGAAGCCTGGTCTGTGTGCAGAATGAGGGGCAGTACACCAGGACCTCCTGACTGTCTCTACGACCTTGGCCAGTAAAACACAGCTCACCTACCACACTCACAGTTGGGCAACCCACGAGACAGACAGAACCAAACGGAGTGGTTGCACGCCAGCCGTCGTTTTGACCCCCTGGTTGCGTCGTGTTTAGTTTTAAGCCCGGTGCTACCGTAGATATCCTGGGTTCAGGTCATGTTAGTTTTATTCAGACCTGGGTTCAGGTCCTATTCGTTTTATTCAGACCTGGGTTCAGGTCCTGTTAGTTTTAAGTGCTACCGTAGATATCCTGGGTTCAGGTCCTGTTAGTTTTAAGTGCTACCGTAGATATCCTGGGTTCAGGTCATGTTAGTTTTATTCAGACCTGGGTTCAGGTCCTATTCGTTTTATTCAGACCTGTGTTCAGGTCATGTTAGTTTTAAGTGCTACCGTAGATATCCTGGGTTCAGGTCCTGTTAGTTTTAAGTGCTACCGTAGATATCCTGGGTTCAGGTCCTGTTAGTTTTAAGTGCTACCGTAGATATCCTGGGTTCAGGTCCTGTTAGTTTTATTCAGACCTGGGTTCAGGTCCTATTCGTTTTATTCAGACCTGTGTTCAGGTCATGTTAGTTTTATTCAGACCTTGGTTCAGGTTCTATTCGTTTTATTCAGACCTGGGTTCAGGTCATGTTAGTTTTATTCAGACCTGGGTTCAGGTCCTATTAGTTTTATTCAGACCTGTGTTCAGGTTCTATTGGTTTTATTCAGACCTGTGTTCAGGTCATGTTAGTTTTATTCAGACCTGGGTTCAGGTCCTATTAGTTTTATTCAGACCTGTGTTCAGGTCATGTTAGTTTTATTCAGACCTGGGTTCAGGTTCTATTAGTTTTATTCAGACCTGTGTTCAGGTCATGTTAGTTTTATTCAGACCTGGGTTCAGGTTCTATTAGTTTTATTCAGACCTGTGTTCAGGTCATGTTAGTTTTATTCAGACCTGGGTTCAGGTTCTATTGGTTTTATTCAGACCTGTGTTCAGGTCATGTTAGTTTTATTCAGACCTGGGTTCAGGTCCTATTAGTTTTATTCAGACCTGTGTTCAGGTCATGTTAGTTTTATTCCGACCTGGGTTCAGGTTCTATTGGTTTTATTCAGACCTGTGTTCAGGTCATGTTAGTTTTATTCAGACCTGGGTTCAGGTCCTATTAGTTTTATTCAGACCTGGGTTTCACCACATAGCTCCACTTTCAGACCCCAGAGACAGAGATGGGGTTGTATTTTAGGTAGTATTCAATAGGTCCACTAAGCCTAGGCAAGCTCAATCAAGCTGCTAGCTAGCTGTTACCTTGCTGCCTGTCACTGTGGTGTTTACAGAGAAGCTAGCTAGCTACTAGCTAGCTGTTACCTTGCTGCCTGTCACTGTGGTGTTTACAGCGAAGCTAGCTAGCTACTAGCTAGCTGTTACCCCGCTGCCTGTCACTGTGGTGTTTACAGAGAAGCTAGCTAGCTAATAGCTAGCTAATAGCTAGCTGTTACCTTGCTGCCTGTCACTGTGGTGTTTACAGAGAAGCTAGCTAGCTAGTAGCTAGCTGTTACCTTGCTGCCTGTCACTGTGGTGTTTCTGCTTGGTGGTTACTCTTTGAAGCCAAGATCCTTCCGGCAGCTGTGACTGCCTATCTATTTCTGGTTGTATCTGTTCCATTTCATTCTGTGTGTGTGTGTGTGTGTGTGTGTGTGTGTGTGTGTGTGTGTGTGTGTGTGTGTGTGTGTGTGTGTGTGTGTGTGTGTGTGTGTGTGTGTGCGTGTGTGTGTGTGACCCACTTTCGCTGCTGGCGTGTGCTGTGCGTCACCGTGGTTTCCTGGTGCCCCAGTATGGGTAATGTTTTGGCTGAGGTCCTCCTCAGCTGTTGTTGTGTGTGAATGTGTCAATGCCTGCCACAAGAGGTAGACATGCCACCAGAGGTCTCTTCGCAGTCCCCAAGTCCAGAACAGACTATGGGCGGCGCACAGTACTACATAGAGCCATGACTACATGGAACTCTATTCCACATCAGGTAACTGATGCGAGCAGTAAAATCATTTAGAAAACAGATAAATATACACCTTCTGGAACAGCGGGGACTGTGAAGAGACACACAGACACACACACACACACACTAGCACACGTACAGTGTAATATTATTGTATGGTGGTTTTACACACACCCTATCTTTTGCTTTATATGTGATGTACAGTAAGTGCTTTAATGTATTTAGACCCCAGGAAGACTATCTGCTGCCTTGACAGGAACTAATGGGGATCCATAATAATAAACCCCAGGAAGAGTATCTGCTGCCTTGACAGGAACTAATGGGGATCCATAATAATAAACCCCAGGAAGAGTATCTGCTGCCTTGACAGGAACTAATGGGGATCCATAATAAACCCCAGGAAGAGTATCTGCTGCCTTGACAGGAACTAATGGGGATCCATAATAAACCCCAGGAAGAGTATCTGCTGCCTTGGCAGGAACTAATGGGGATCCATAATAAACCCCAGGAAGAGTATCTGCTGCCTTGACAGGAACTAATGGGGATCCATAATAATAAACCCCAGGAAGAGTATCTGCTGCCTTGACAGGAACTAATGGGGATCCATAATAAACCCCAGGAAGAGTATCTGCTGCCTTGACAGGAACTAATGGGGATCCATAATAAACCCCAGGAAGAGTATCTGCTGCCTTGACAGGAACTAATGGGGATCCATAATAACAAACCCCAGGAAGAGTAGCTGCTGCCTTGACAGGAACTAATGGGGATCCATAATAAACCCCAGGAAGAGTAGCTGCTGCCTTGACAGGAACTAATGGGGATCCATAATAACAAACCCCAGGAAGAGTATCTGCTGCCTTGACAGGAACTAATGGGGATCCATAATAAATACAAATGTGTAGGTGTGTGTGTGTGTGTGTGTGTGTGTGTGTGTGTGTGTGTGTGTGTGTGTCAGCGTGTGTGTGTGTGTGTGTCAGCGTGTGTGTGTTCGGTGGGATAACATTCCTTGGAGGTTAACTGCATGTGTGTGTATGTAGGAGGTATAAGCGTTCTTGGGGATTAGGAGGTGTGCATTTGTGTCCGAGTGTGTGAGAGTGTGTGGATGCGTGTTTGTTTGTTAAGATAACATTCCTTGGACCTAGTGCTGCATGTGGACGGGTGTGCATTGTGGAATAACCATTCTCGAAAGGTTAGGTGTTTGTGTGTGTGTGTGTGTGTGTTACCTTCTCTCCAGAGGATCCGGTCAGTACGAAGGTGGAGAAGACAGGCAGGGGGTATTTGGTCTGGGCCGGCCAGGCCTCGATGGTGGCCCCCATGGGCAGACAGAACAGAGGCACGGACTCAGGCAGGGGGAAAGACTCATAGTCCTCCTCAGGATACCTGCTAAACAGACCTGGAGGAGGGAGGGAGGGAGGGAGGGAGGGAGGGAGGGAGGGAGGGAGGGAGGGAGGGAGGGAGGGGAAAGGGGAGAGGGAGGAAGTGGGGGAAGGAGAGGGAGGGAGGGAGGGAGGGAGGGAGGGAGGGAGGGAGGGAGGGAGGGAGGGAGGGAGGGAGGGAGGGAGGGAGGGAGGGAGGGAGGGAGGGAGGGAGGGAGGGAGGGTAGGAGATCACACCTCAATAAAATGGGGGTTAATGTAGAATGTTTCTGTCATAATGAACCACTAAACAGCTATGGGTTAATGTAGAATGTGTCTATCATAATGAACCACTAAACAGATATGGGTTAATGTAGAATGTGTCTATCATAATGAACCACTAAACAGATATGGGTTAATGTAGAATGTGTCTATCATAATGAACCACTAAACAGATATGGGTTAATGTAGAATGTTTCTGTCATAATGAACCACTAAACAGCTATGGGTTAATGTAGAATGTGTCTATCATAATGAACCACTAAACAGATATGGGTTAATGTAGAATGTGTCTATCATAATGAACCACTAAACAGATATGGGTTAATGTAGAATGTTTCTGTCATAATGAACCACTAAACAGCTATGGGTTAATGTAGAATGTGTCTATCATAATGAACCACTAAACAGATATGGGTTAATGTAGAATGTGTCTATCATAATGAACCACTAAACAGATATGGGTTAATGTAGAATGTGTCTATCATAATGAACCACTAAACAGCTATGGGTTAATGTAGAATGTTTATATCATAATGAACCACTAAACAGATATGGGTTAATGTAGAATGTTTACATCCTAATGAACCACTAAACAGATATGGGTTAATGTAGAATGTTTATATCATAATGAACCACTAAACAGATATGGGTTAATGTAGAATGTTTACATCCTAATGAACCACTAAACAGATATGGGTTAATGTAGAATGTTTACATCCTAATGAACCACTAAACAGATATGGGTTAATGTAGAATGTTTATATCATAATGACCCACTAAACAGCTATGGGTTAATGTAGAATGTTTATATCATAATGAACCACTAAACAGCTATGGGTTAATGTAGAATGTTTACATCCTAATGAACCACTAAACAGCTGTGGGTTGATAGAGAACTCTCTCTCATTTAATGTATCATGACATAATCATCATTACATGCAACACTAGGCAGTTCCTGTAGCACTAAGCAGTCGCTGACAGATAACGAAGTCGTTGTTAATTAGGCCTAGTCATTGTCCATAGACGACAATTAGCTACACTTAGGCCTAGCTCAGTAATTACACTATTATGTAGGCCAAACTCTAGGCAGTGTTTTGGACTGGTGAGCATCATGCTGTCCCAAAGAAAGGGAGTCATTTTCTGACTTGGGTGAAACTATCCCTTTAAGGCTCTAGGAGCGTGTATTGGCATCATTAACAGTGTTTAACCCAGAACACTGTCTGTCTCACAACACGCCACCACACGTCTTAACACGTCTTAACAAGTCTTAACACATCTTAACAAGGTCTTAACACGTCTTAACACACCACCACACGTCTTAACACGTCTTAACAAGGTCTTAACAAGGTCTTAACAAGGTCTTAACAAGGTCTTAACACGTCTTAACAAGGTCTTAACAAGGTCTTAACAAGGTCTTAACACGTCTTACAAGGTCTTAACACGGTCTTAACACGTCTTAACAAGGTCTTAACACGCCAGCAGCACATCATTGCAGACTACATACAGTATGTTCTCATGCACCTTGCCTGGCTCATATCCTCTGGGGACTCTCTCTTTCTCTCTCTCACACACACACACCCTGCCTGGCCCATATCCTCTGGGATATATCGCTCTCTCTTACTGGCTCATCAGTCAACCAGGGTGAATCTCTGATACACCAGCCAACCAGGGAGAATCTCTGATACACCAGCCAACCGGGGAGAATCTCTGATACATCAGCCAACCAGGGAGAATCTCTGATACACCAGCCAACCAGGGAGAATCTCTGATACTTCAGCCAACCAGGGAGAATATCTGATACACCAGCCAACCATGGAGAATCTCTGATACACCAGCCAACCAGGGAGGATCTCTGATATATCAGCCAACCAGGAAGAATCTCTGATACATCAACCAACCAGGGTGAATCTCTGATATATCAGCCAACCAGGGACAATCTCTGATATACCAGCCAACCAGGGACAATCTCTGATATACGAGCCAACCAGGGACAATCTCTGATATACCAGCCAACCAGGGACAATCTCTGATATACCAGCCAACCAGGGACAATCTCTGATATACCAGCCAACCAGGGACAATCTCTGATATACCAGCCAACCAGGGACAATCTCTGATATACCAGCCAACCAGGGACAATCTCTGATATACCAGCCAACCAGGGACAATCTCTGATATACCAGCCAACCAGGGACAATCTCTGATATACCAGCCAACCAGGGACAATCTCTGATATACCAGCCAACCAGGGAGAATCCCTCCTACCCTGCTGTAGACATCCATGACTCATCACTAGAGCATTTGCATTGAACAACCAAGTAACTGTGGAGGAAAAAAGCTACAACCGTTTATTGTCACAATGAACAGTGTAGAGAAAAAAAGTGTCCACATTTACTCCAAACCCTGTTATAAACATGAATGACTCACCAGCCAACCAGAGAGAATCCAAACCCTGTTATAAACATGAATGACTCACCAGCCAACCAGAGAGAATCCAAACCCTGTTATAAACATGAATGACTCATAACCAGAGAATTAGCATAAAAATTACAAGAACCACAATGTACCCGCCCCAAAAAGTACCAAAACCTTTTATCAGTCAAAATGAGCAGCTGGAGACATTTGTCTGTGAATGCTGGCTATAGAAGTCTCATGTCTTTTCTGTGCAGGGGATTGGAGGGAGTCTCCAGTATCATGTATTTTCCTGTACAGGAGAGCAGGAGGATTGGAGGGAGTCTCCAGTATCATGTATTTTCCTGTACAGGAGAGCAGGAGGATTGGAGGGAGTCTCCAGTACCATGTATTTTCCTGTACAGGAGAGCAGGAGGATTGGAGGGAGTCTCCAGTATCATGTATTTTCCTGTACAGGAGAGCAGGAGGATTGGAGGGAGTCTCCAGTATCATGTATTTTCCTGTACAGGAGAGCAGGAGGATTGGAGGGAGTCTCCAGTATCATGTATTTTCCTGTACAGGAGAGCAGGAGGATTGGAGGGAGTCTCCAGAGGAACATCAGGGATTTTGTCCCAAATGGCCCCCTATTCCCTATGTAGTGCACTACTTTTGACCGAGGCCTATAGGGAATAGGGTGCCAATTGGGACAATGAATCAGTCCAATGGAATGTCAGCCTGTCCATCAATGGGGCTCGTTGTGTTTCAGATGAAAAGAACTGGCCAGAGAGGCCTGCTTATCAGTCCCTCTTATTAAATAAAGCTTAAATAAACACATGTTGTTTAAATCAGTGTGAAGCGACCAGACGACAGGGCCTCGGACAGTGACTGGGCTCTATGAGGATAGTACTGTTCCAACTGTGTCTGACCCTACCAAGAGACAACAGCACATCACGTATACAGCAGCCCACGTAATGCTAATGGCCCTTAAACAGGTAGTTGCAGTTCTTGGTTCTTGGTTGTTGTGTGTGTATATGATATACCATGACAAATGTCTGTTTTAAAGACGGGCAATAATATCATCGTGACTGCGGAGATATTCCACCTCCTGTGTGGTGGTGTGCAGGAGATACATATCTAAGGGTCAGGGGTTTCTACAGATAAATGTCGTTTCTCCTCTTCCGGGGACGTTCACTCACCTGCCTTGTAGGCTATGGTGTTGGGTTTGGCCACAGACTTCTTGTAACACAGATAGACAGAGGAACCCCACTGAAAACAGAGACGACACGTGTTGTTCGGATTGGAATCACATCACACTCTTTCTTTCCAAACACACAGCGCCGGGAATCAGTTGAGTAAGGTGTTGACAATAGCCGTCGACAGTGGACCCTGAATTATGACAGGGGAGGGGACAGTGGAGGGGTCAGGGGAGGGGACAGTGGAGAGGTCAGGGGAGGGGACGTTGGAGAGGTCAGTGGAGGGGACAGTGGAGAGGTCAGGGGAGGGGACAGTGGAGGGGTCAGGGGAGGGGACAGTGGAGAGGTCAGGGGAGGGGACAGTGGAGAGGTCAGGGGAGGGGACAGTGGAGAGGTCAGGGGAGGGGACAGTGGAGAGGTCAGGGGAGGTGACAGTGGAGAGGTCAGGGAGGGGACATTGGAGAGGTCAGGGGAGGGGACGTTGGAGAGGTCAGGGGAGGGGACAGTGGAGAGGTCAGGGGAGGGGACAGTGGAGAGATCAGGGGAGATGACAGTGGAGAGGTCAGGGGAGGTGACAGTGGAGAGGTCAGGGGAGGGGAGAGTGGAGGGGTCAGGGGAGGGGACAGTGGAGGGGTCAGGGGAGGGGACAATGGAGAGGTCAGGGGAGGGGACACTGGAGTGGTAAGGGGAGGGGAGAGTGGAGAGGTCAGGGGAGGTGACAGTGGAGAGGTCAGGGGAGGTGACAATGGAGAGGTCAGGGGAGGGGACAGTGGAGAGGTCAGGGGAGGGGACAATGGAGAGGTCAGGGGAGTGACAATGGAGAGGTCAGGGGAGGTGACAGTGTAGGGGTCAGGGGAGGGGACAGTGAAGAGGGGAGGTGACAGTGGAGAGGTCAGGGGAGGGGACAGTGGAGAGGTCAGGGGAGTTGACAGTGGAGGGGTCAGGGGAGGGGACAGTGGAGGGGACAGTGGAGGGGTCAGGGGAGAGTGTTTTACAGTAGGGGGTTTGGTAGAAGAGCGTTTTACAGTAAGGGGTTTGGTAGAAGAGCGTTTTACAGTAGGGGTTTGGTAGAAGAGCGTTTTACAGTAGGGGGTTTGGTAGAGGAGCGTTTTACAGTAGGGGGTTTGGTAGAAGAGCGTTTGGTAGAAGAGCGTTTTACAGTAGGGGGTTTGGTAGAAGAGCGTTTTACAGTAGGAGGTTTGGTAGAAGAGCGTTTTACAGTAGGGGGTTTGGTAGAAGAGCGTTTTACAGTAGGATGTTTGGTAGAAGAACGTTATGGTGTTTGGTGTGGGTGTTGGTGTTTCTGTCATGAAGGAAGGAGGGGGTTTGGTGTTTCTGTCATGAAGGAAGGAGGGGGTTTGGTGTCTCTGTCATGAAGGAAGGAGGGGGTTTGGTGTCTGTCATTAAGGAAGGAGGGGGTTTGGTGTCTCTGTCATTAAGGAAGGAGGGGGTTTGGTGTCTGTCATTAAGGAAGGAGGGGGTTTGGTGTCTCTGTCATTAAGTAAGGAGGGGGTTTGGTGTCTCTATCATTAAGTAAGGAGGGGGTTTGGTGTCTCTGTCATTAAGTAATGAGGGGGTTTGGTGTCTCTGTCATTAAGGAAGGAGGGGGTTTGGTGTCTGTCATTAAGTAAGGAGGGGTTTTGGTGTCTCTGTCATTAAGTAAGGAGGGGGTTTGGTGTCTCTGTTACAGTCATTATTGTTTGGCTAACCCTCCTCCTGGATAGCTCCCCTCCTGCAGGATTGTGCTCCAGCCCTGCTCTAACACGCCTGATTAAGCTAACCAAGGTCTCTGGGAGCAGCTGATGCATAAAATAAGATGTGATAAAAACCTGCTGGACTAATGTTTCTGTTAATACACAGCATCCATGTTATCTCTACCTCTCTCTCTCTGTTAACACACAGCATCCATGTTATCTCTACCTCTCTCTCTGTGTTAACACACAGCATCCATGTTATCTCTACCTCTCTCTGTTAACACACAGCATCCATGTTATCTCTACCTCTCTCTGTTAACACACAGCATCCATGTTATCTCTACCTCTCTCTCTCTGTTAACACACAGCATCCATGTTATCTCTACCTCTCTCTGTTAACACACAGCATCCATGTTATCTCTACCTCTCTCTGTTAACACACAGCATCCATGTTATCTCTACCTCTCTCTCTCTGTTAACACACAGCATCCATGTTATCTCTACCTCTCTCTCTGTTAACACACAGCATCCATGTTATCTCTACCTCTCTCTCTCTCTGTTAACACACAGCATCCATGTTATCTCTCTCTCTCTCTGTTAACACACAGCATCCATGTTATCTCTACCTCTCTCTGTGTTAACACACAGCATCCATGTTATCTCTACCTCTCTCTGTGTTAACACACAGCATCCATGTTATCTCTACCTCTCTCTGTGTTAACACATAGCATCCATGTTATCTCTACCTCTCTCTCTGTTAACACACAGCATCCATGTTATCTCTACCTCTCTCTGTTAACACACAGCATCCATGTTATCTCTACCTCTCTCTCTGTTAACACACAGCATCCATGTTATCTCTACCTCTCTCTCTGTTAACACACAGCATCCATGTTATCTCTACCTCTCTCTCTGTTAACACACAGCATCCATGTTATCTCTACCTCTCTCTCTGTTAACACACAGCATCCATGTTATCTCTACCTCTCTCTCTCTCTGTTAACACACAGCATCCATGTTATCTCTCTCTCTCTCTCTCTGTTAACACACAGCATCCATGTTATCTCTACCTCTCTCTGTGTTAACACACAGCATCCATGTTATCTCTACCTCTCTCTGTGTTAACACATAGCATCCATGTTATCTCTACCTCTCTCTCTGTTAACACACAGCATCCATGTTATCTCTACCTCTCTCTGTTAACACACAGCATCCATGTCTCTCTCTCTGTGTTAACACACAGCATCCATGTTATCTCTACCTCTCTCTCTGTTAACACACAGCATCCATGTTATCTCTACCTCTCTCTCTCTGTTAACACACAGCATCCATGTTATCTCTACCTCTCTCTGTTAACACACAGCATCCATGTCTCTCTCTCTGTGTTAACACACAGCATCCATGTTATCTCTACCTCTCTCTCTGTTAACACACAGCATCCATGTTATCTCTACCTCTCTCTCTGTTAACACACAGCATCCATGTTATCTCTACCTCTCTCTCTCTGTTAACACACAGCATCCATGTTATCTCTACCTCTCTCTCTGTTAACACACAGCATCCATGTTATCCCTCCCTCCCTCCCTCCCTCCCTCCCTCATCTCACCATACTGCTGTTGAGGTTCTTGTCCACCTTGCAGAAGGTGTGTGGTGGCGTCTCTCCCTTGCCGGGGATGATGACACAGATGTCTGTGACGGCCAGGGCGGCGTAGGTCTGGCTCTCCGTGGCGCGGCGATACGTCACGTAGATCCTCTGTGAGGAGGTGGAGCTTATGTTGGCAGGGCGTCCGGAGGGCGTGGTCTGGATGATGTGGCAACCCTGCTTCAACCGCTCCTTCCACTCATACAGAACACTGGGAGGAGGAGAGGAATCTGTAATTTAGCTACGACCCTAACCATGACCTCTAACCCTGACCTCTGACCCTGCTTCAACTGCTCCTTCCACTCATACAGAACACTGGGAGGAGGAGAGGAATCTGTCATTTAGCTACGACACTAACCATGACCTCTAACCCTGACCTCTGACCCTGCTTCAACCGCTCCTTCCACTCATACAGAACACTGGGAGGAGGAGAGGAATCTGTCATTTAGCTACGACACTAACCATGACCTCTAACCCTGACCTCTGACCCTGCTTCAACCGCTCCTTCCACTCATACAGAACACTGGGAGGAGGAGAGGAATCTGTCATTTAGCTACGACACTAACCGTGACCTCTGACCCTGACCCTGCATCAACTGCTCCTTCCACTCCTTCCACAATATCAGTTGTTTTTTCATAAAACCCTACACCTGTTTTTTTCATTGAAGTTGTTAGGTTTATGTCCCATCCTACATTCTTTAAAAATAATATCCCCTAATAGCAGGGACAGCACCATCTAGTGATCAGAACCTGGTAATATCAGGATGTAGGAGGGGACATAAATTACTTCAATGACTAATTTATCAGAACAGGGGGGAGGGGGACACTCAAATTGACTAAGAATACATGACATAATATGAAGAAACAATACTCCAAGCAGCAGCTCCATACTTGTTAAATATAGAGAACTGATACTTTGTACTCGTTGTTGGGTTGGGAATCCATGGGTGGCATTTGACCCAAAAACAAAGCTATTCCTCATGTCTTACTCTTTGTTAGAAAAAAAAGTTAGGTCCACACTGTGACGCTCAGAGGCTTAGTCTTCACTGCAACACAGCAGAGATCATTTCAGGCTAAAAACAAGACGTTGAAACACGTTCTGCTGACCCTAATATTTATCATTCTGCTAGCTAAAACCTCTCTAAAACAAAGAGGTTGGAGCAAGGGCCTATTTCAATTAGCTAAGTAGTGGTGACGGACAGCTACGGATTCCATAGTAACCGCAAGGTTTATCAACGATTCACTGCCAGTTGGGTCTCCTCTCAGTCAGAGATGTGTCTAATTAACCAGTCTGATATAGTTGGGTCTCCTCTCAGTCAGAGATGTGTCTAATTAACCAGTCTGCTATAGTTGGGTCTCAGTCAGAGACGTGTCTAATTAACCAGTCTGCTATAGTTGGGTCTCAGTCAGAGATGTGTCTAATTAACCAGTCTGCTATAGTTGGGTCTCCTCTCAGTCAGAGATGTGTCTAATTAAACAGTCTGCTATAGTTGGGTCTCCTCTCAGTCAGAGATGTGTCTAATTAAACAGTCTGCTATAGTTGGGTCTCCTCTCAGTCAGAGATGTGTCTAATTAACCAGTCTGCTATAGTTGGGTCTCAGTCAGAGATGTGTCTAATTAACCAGTCTGCTATAGTTGGGTCTCAGTCAGAGATGTGTCTAATTAACCAGTCTGCTATAGTTGGGTCTCCTCTCAGTCAGAGATGTGTCTAATTAACCAGTCTGCTATAGTTGGGTCTCCTCTCAGTCAGAGATGTGTCTAATTAACCAGTCTGCTATAGTTGGGTCTCCTCTCAGTCAGAGATGTGTCTAATTAACCAGTCTGCTATAGTTGGGTCTCCTCTCAGTCAGAGATGTGTCTAATGAACCAGTCTGATATAGTTGGGTCTCAGTCAGAGATGTGTCTTATTAACCAGTCTGCTATAGTTGGGTCTCAGTCAGAGATGTGTCTAATTAACCAGTCTGCTATAGTTTGGTCTCCTCTCAGTCAGAGATGTGTCTAATTAACCAGTCTGCTATAGTTGGGTCTCCTCTCATTCAGAGATGTGTCTAATTAACCAGTCTGCTATAGTTGGGTCTCCTCTCAGTCAGAGATGTGTCTAATTAACCAGTCTGCTATAGTTGGGTCTCAGTCAGAGACGTGTCTAATTAACCAGTCTGCTATAGTTGGATCTCCTCTCAGTCAGAGATGTGTCTAATTAACCAGTCTGCTATAGTTGGGTCTCCTCTAAGTCAGAGATGTGTCTAATTAACCAGTCTGATATAGTTGGGTCTCAGTCAGAGATGTGTCTAATTAACCAGTCTGCTATAGTTGGGTCTCAGTCAGAGATGTGTCTAATTAACCAGTCTGCTATAGTTGGGTCTCCTCTCAGTCAGAGATGTGTCTAATTAACCAGTCTGCTATAGTTGGGTCTCCTCTCAGTCAGAGATGTGTCTAATTAACCAGTCTGCTATAGTTGGGTCTCCTCTCAGTCAGAGATGTGTCTAATTAACCAGTCTGCTATAGTTGGGTCTCCTCTCAGTCAGAGATGTGTCTAATGAACCAGTCTGATATAGTTGGGTCTCAGTCAGAGATGTGTCTTATTAACCAGTCTGCTATAGTTGGGTCTCAGTCAGAGATGTGTCTAATTAACCAGTCTGCTATAGTTGGGTCTCCTCTCAGTCAGAGATGTGTCTAATTAACCAGTCTGCTATAGTTGGGTCTCCTCTCATTCAGAGATGTGTCTAATTAACCAATCTGCTATAGTTGGGTCTCCTCTCAGTCAGAGATGTGTCTAATTAACAAGTCTGCTATAGTTGGGTCTCCTCTCAGTCAGAGATGTGTCTAATTAACCAGTCTGATATAGTTGGGTCTCCTCTCAGTCAGAGATGTGTCTAATTAACCAGTCTGCTATAGCTGGGTCTCCTCTCAGTCAGAGATGTGTCTAACTAACCAGTCTGCTATAGTTGGGTATCCTCTCAGTCAGAAATGTGTCTAATTAACCAGTCTGCTATAGTTGGGTCTCAGTCAGAGATGTGTCTAATTAACCAGTCTGCTATAGTTGGGTCTCCTCTCAGTCAGAGATGTGTCTAATTAACCAGTCTGCTATAGTTGGGTCTCAGTCAGAGATGTGTCTAATTAACCAGTCTGCTATAGTTGGGTCTCAGTCAGAGATGTGTCTAATTAACCAGTCTGCTATAGTTGGGTCTCCTCTCAGTCAGAGATGTATCTAATTAACCAGTCTGCTATAGTTGGGTCTCAGTCAGAGATGTGTCTAATTAACCAGTCTGCTATAGTTGGGTCTCCTCTCAGTCAGAGATGTGTCTAATTAACCAGTCTGATATAGTTGGGTCTCCTCTCAGTCAGAGATGTGTCTAATTAACCAGTCTGATATAGTTGGGTCTCCTCTCAGTCAGAGATGGAGGTCATAACTACCCCCAGGTCAGTGAGTGGTGGTGTGTCTAACTACCCCAGGTCATAACTACCCCAGGTTTGTCTACCTACCCCAGGTCATAACTAACCCAGGTTTGTCTAACTACCCCAGGTAATAACTACTCCAGGTCATAACTACCCCAGGTCATAACTACCCCAGGTCATAACTACCCCAGGTCATAACTACCCCAGGTCATATCTACCCCAGGTCATAACTACCCCAGGTCATAACTACCCCAGGTCATAACTACCCCAGGTCAGTGAGTGGTGGTTTGTCTAACTACCCCAGGTCATAACTACCCCAGGTCATAACTACCCCAGGTCATAATCTACCCCAGGTTTGTCTACCTACCACAGGTCATAACTACCCCAGGTCATAACTACCCCAGGTCATATCTACCCCAGGTCATATCTACCCCAGGTCATAACTACCCCAGGTCATATCTACCCCAGGTCATATCTACCCCAGGTCATAACTACCCCAGGTCATAACTACCCCAGGTCATAACTACCCCAGGTCATATCTACCCCAGGTCATATCTACCCCAGGTCATAACTACCCCAGGTTTGTCTACCTACCCCAGGTCATAACTAACCCAGGTTTGTCTAACTACCCCAGGTCATATCTACCCCAGGTTTGTCTACCTACCACAGGTCATAACTACCCCAGGTCATAACTACCCCAGGTCATATCTACCCCAGGTCATATCTACCCCAGGTCATAACTACCCCAGGTTTGTCTACCTACCCCAGGTCATAACTAACCCAGGTTTGTCTAACTACCCCAGGTCATATCTACCCCAGGTCATAACTACCCCAGGTCATAACTACCCCAGCTCATATCTACCCCAGGTCATAACTAACCCAGGTCAGTGAGTGGTGGTTTGTCTACCTACCCCAGGTCATAACTACCCCAGGTCAGTGAGTGGTGGTTTGTCTACCTACCCCAGGTCAAAACTACCCTAGGTCATAACTACCCCAGGTGATAACTACCCCAGGTCATAACTACCCAAGGTTTGTCTACCTACCCCAGGTCATAACTACCCCAGGTTTGTCTACCTACCCCAGGTCAGTGAGTGGTGGTTTGTCTCGTCCTCGTCTGTAACACAGGAAGATCTGTGGCGCCATGAGACTTCCGTTGTTCAGGTCAGCTGACAGGCCGGACGGCGTGGATTCCACGCACGTGTACCCAGGAGGCACCTCTTCCCCCAGCGAGCGCATCACCACAGCGACGTCGGTGATGGGCGGCTTGGGTTTGGCCGTCTTGTGGCAGACATCGTGGAAGTGGATCTCCTGCTCCAGTGGAGTGGAGGAGTCGGTCAGACCAGCCAGCACGAAGTAGTCTGCTACACGAGGCCCCTTGTCCTCCATCTCCCATCACTGGGTAGGTCTGGAGGAGAGAGACAGATGCAGAGAGAGAGACAGAGAGACAGAGAGAGCAAGAGAGAGAGAGAGAGAGAGAGAGACAGAGAGAGAGACAGAGACAGAGAGAGAGACAGATGCAGAGAGAGAGACAGAGAGACAGAGAGAGCAAGAGAGAGAAAGAGAGAGACAGAGACAGAGACAGAGACACAGAGAGAGAGAGAGAGAGACAGAGACAGAGACAGACAGAGAGAGAGAGAGAGAGAGAGAGAGAGAGAGAGAGAGATGCAGAGAGAGAGAGAGATGCAGAGAGAGAGAGAGATGCAGAGAGAGAGAGATTATATGCCATTCAACATACCAATTAGGATTTGGCTAAAAATACTTGAATCAGTTATAGAACCTATTGCCCTTTATGGTTGTGAGGTCTGGGGTCCGCTCACCAACCAAGAATTCACAAAATGGGACAAACACCAAATTGAGACTCTGCATGCAGGATTCTGCAAAAACATCCTCTGTGTACAATGTAAAACACCAAATAATGCATGCAGAGCAGAATTAGGCCGATACTCGCTAATTATCAAAATCCAGAAAAGAGCCGTTAAATTCTACAACCACTTAAAAGGAAGCGATTCCCAAACCTTCCATAACAAAGCCATCACCTACAGAGAGATGAACCTGGAGAAGAGTCCCCTAAGCAAGCTGGTCCTGGGGCTCTGTTCACAAACACAAACACACCCTACAGAGCCCCAGGACAGCAGCACAATTAGACCCAACCAAATCATGAGAAAACAAAAAGATAATTACTTGACACATTGGAAAGAATTAACAAAAAAACTGAGCAAACTAGAATGCTATTTGGCCCTAAACAGAGAGTACGCAGTGGCAGAATACCTGACCACAAACTTAAGGAAAGCTTTGACTATGTACAGACTTAGTGAGCATAGCCTTGCTATTGAGAAAGGCCGCCGTAGGCAGACATGGCTCTCAAGAGAAGACAGGCTATGTGCTCACTGCCCACAAAATGAGAGGAAACTGAGCTGCACTTCCTAACCTCCTGCCCAATGTATGACCATAATAGAGACACATATTTCCCTCAGATTACACAGATCCACAAAGAATTCGAAAACAAATCCAAAAAGAGAGAGAGAGATGGAGAGAGAGATAAAAAAGAGAGAGAGAGAGAGAGAGAGAGAGAGAGAGAGAGAGAGAGAGAGAGAGAGAGAGAAAGAGAAAGAGAGAGAGAGAGAGAGAGGTGTTAAGAGAATTAGCCTGCTACACATCTCCACACTCTGGGTCTGCACAGAGTGACAGCATATATAGAGAGAACGCATGGACGGAGTTATACCCATATATCTGCAATGCATTCCTGTTTGTTCCCTTCATGGAATAGATATGTAGTTCAGCTTAAAATAAGTACCGAGAAGAGAGAAGTGGAAACACCTGACCTGTACAACCTGTTATAATAGATACATGGAGAGGACAGACATGACCTGTACAACCTGTTATAATAGATACACGGAGAGGACAGACATGACCTGAACAACCTGTTATAATAGATACATGGAGAGGACAGACATGACCTGAACAACCTGTTATAATAGATACATAGAGAGGACAGACATGACCTGAACAACCTGTTATAATAGATACACGGAGAGGACAGACATGACCTGAACAACCTGTTATAATAGATACATGGAGAGGACAGACATGACCTGAACAACCTGTTATAATAGATACATGGAGAGGACAGACATGACCTGAACAACCTGTTATAATAGATACATAGAGAGGACAGACATGACCTGAACAACCTGTTATAATAGATACACGGAGAGGACAGACATGACCTGAACAACCTGTTATAATAGATACATAGAGAGGACAGACATGACCTGAACAACCTGTTATAATAGATACATGGAGAGGACAGACATGACCTGAACAACCTGTTATAATAGATACATGGAGAGGACAGACATGACCTGAACAACCTGTTATAATAGATACATAGAGAGGACAGACATGACCTGAACAACCTGTTATAATAGATACACGGAGAGGACAGACATGACCTGAACAACCTGTTATAATAGATACATAGAGAGGGCAGACATGACCTGAACAACCTGTTATAATAGATACATGGAGAGGACAGACATGACCTGAACAACCTGTTATAATAGATACATAGAGGACAGACATGACCTGAACAACCTGTTATAATAGATACATGGAGAGGACAGACATGACCTGAACAACCTGTTATAATAGATACATAGAGAGGACAGACATGACCTGAACAACCTGTTATAATAGATACATGGAGAGGACAGACATGACCTGAACAACCTGTCATAATAGATACATGGAGAGGACAGACATGACCTGAACAACCTGTTATAATAGATACATGGAGAGGACAGACATGACCTGAACAACCTGTTATAATAGATACATGGAGAGGACAGACATGACCTGAACAACCTGTCATAATAGATACATGGAGAGGACAGACATGACCTGAACAACCTGTTATAATAGATACATGGAGAGGACAGACATGACCTGTACAACCTGTTATAATAGATACATAGAGAGGACAGACATGACCTATACAACCTGTTATAATAGATACATGGAGAGGACAGACATGACCTGTACAACCTGTTATAATAGATACATAGAGAGGACAGACATGACCTGAACAACCTGTTATAATAGATACATGGAGAGGACAGACATGACCTGAACAACCTGTTATAATAGATACACAGAGAGGACAGACATGACCTGAACAACCTGTTATAATAGATACATGGAGAGGACAGACATGACCTGAACAACCTGTTATAATAGATACATGGAGAGGACAAACATGACCTGTACAACCTGTTATAATAGATACATGGAGAGGACAGACATGACCTGAACAACCTGTTATAATAGATACATGGAGAGGACAGACATGACCTGAACAACCTGTTATAATAGATACATGGAGAGGACAGACATGACCTGAACAACCTGTTATAATAGATACATAGAGAGGACAGACATGACCTGAACAACCTGTTATAATAGATACACGGAGAGGACAGACATGACCTGTACAACCTGTTATAATAGATACACGGAGAGGACAGACAGGACCTGAACAACCTGTTATAATAGATACATAGAGAGGACAGACATGACCTGAACAACCTGTTATAATAGATACATGGAGAGGACAGACATGACCTGAACAACCTGTTATAATAGATACATGGAGAGGACAGACATGACCTGAACAACCTGTTATAATAGATACATAGAGAGGACAGACATGACCTGAACAACCTGTTATAATAGATACACGGAGAGGACAGACATGACCTGAACAACCTGTTATAATAGATACATAGAGAGGACAGACATGACCTGAACAACCTGTTATAATAGATACATGGAGAGGACAGACATGACCTGAACAACCTGTTATAATAGATACACGGAGAGGACAGACATGACCTGAACAACCTGTTATAATAGATACTTAGAGAGGACAGACATGACCTGAAAAACCTGTTATATATAGATACATGGAGAGGACAGACATGACCTGAACAACCTGTTATAATAGATACACGGAGAGGACAGACATGACCTGAACAACCTGTTATAATAGATACATAGAGAGGACAGACATGACCTGAACAACCTGTTATAATAGATACATAGAGAGGACAGACATGACCTGAACAACCTGTTATAATAGATACATAGAGAGGACAGACATGACCTGAACAACCTGTTATAATAGATACATGGAGAGGACAGACATGACCTGTACAACCTGTTATAATAGATACATGGAGAGGACAGACATGACCTGTACAACCTGTTATAATAGCTACATAGAGAGGACAGACTAACAGTGTAGACAGAGTTGGTCTAGTGGTCTAGTAACGGAGACTGAACAGTCTGTATCCTTGGTGCAGAGTGTCTCTGCTTCCCCTGGTCTAGTTCACACACACACACACACACACACACACACACACACACACACACACACACACACACACACACACACACACACACACACACACACACACACACACACACACACACACACACACACACACACACACACACACAGACTTCTGCCCTTCTTAATGCCTGTAAAGCAGAGGATTGTGGCAAGGGGCATGTGGTACTGTTGCTTCCCCCATCGGCAATACACACACACACAGCCGTAACACACACACCCTAACACAGACACCACAAACACACACAACCTAACACACACACAGAAGCATAAGAAACACACCCTAACTCACACACAAACACACCATAAACACACACACCCTAACACACATACACCATAAACACACACACACACAGCCATAACACACACACCTGAACACACACACACTAACACACACACACACACACACACACACAGCCATAACACACACACACAGCCATAACACACACACCATAACACACACACACACACAATAACACACACACACCATGGGAATAGAGAGTTAACTAGGAGAAGAGAGAGTGAACTAGGGGAAGAGAGAGTGTACTAGGAGAAGAGAGAGTTAACTAGGAGAAGAGAGAGTGAACTAGGAGAAGAGAGAGTTAACTAGGAGAAGAGAGAGTGAACTAGGAGAAGAGAGAATGAACTAGGAGAAGAGAGAGTGTACTAGGGGAAGAGGGGGGAGAGGGAACTAGGAGAAGAGAGAGTGTACTAGAAGAAGAGAGAGTGAACTAGGAGAAGAAAGAGTGAACTAGGAGACGAGAGCGTGAACTAGGATAAGAGAGAGTGTACTAGGAGAAGAGGGGGGAGAGGGAGGGGATGCTGGCCCTACTGCGCAGATCTGGGAATCGCTGAGCAGAGCTGACCTGGCCCGAGTCTCAACTACAGATGTGATAAATAACCGGCTTGCCAGAGACCTGGGCTTTATCTCAGTGGGCTAACAGACCCAGGCAGTCACTGTTTCTGGAGACTGGAGTCCCCCTTTAAGATAAGGATGGTGCAGAGAGCGCGTCGGCTGGACTATGTTGACTCGAGACAGTATCAAATGATATCTGTGCTGTAACAAGCTGACCACTGAACATTGTTTATTGTGTTCAACCCCAGGCAGACAGAGCCAAGACAAAGCTGTCCTTCAGTCTGCATTATCTCACAGCCAGGGAGAACGCAATGATGATGTGTAATAGGAGAGAAAGGGCAGGGTGTACAAGCCTCTCTCTGGCTATCTCTCTCTCTCTCTCTCTCTCTCTCTCTCTCTCTCTCTGTCTCTCTCTCTCTGTCTCTGTCTCTGTCTCTCTCTCTCTGTGTCTCTGTGTCTCTGTCTCTCTCTCTGTATCTGTCTCTGTCTCTCTCTCTTTTTCTCTCTCTCTCTCTCTCTCTCTCTCTCTCTGTCTCGCTCTCTCTCTCTCAAACGGCCTCATCGACCCTAGTTTTAGAGAGGACCAGTTAGCATATTGCTAACACAGAGCCAACACATTTAGCCACATCTAGGCTAACACACCCAGGCTAAATATCCCCTACTCTCCACACCCTCTGACTCCATCAGCCTGGCATCACAAGCCTTCATCACACTGACTACAGAATTATTTCGAAATGAAATAAACAGAGAGAGAGAGAGAGAGACAGAGAGACAGAGAGAGAGAGAGAGAGAGAGAGAGAGAAATCTGTTTTTAATAGAACCCAGATTCCTCCGTTAAATTAAGATAAAACCTAAGATATACATTCTCCATCTTGACAGGCCATCTTTTTTGACATTTTTAAGATCAAAAAACTTGTGGGATGCGTTTGAATACAATTTGAATCCCGTCCCATCTAGAAGTGCACAGTGCAGGTACGCTCAGCATTCCTCTGATCTCTGATCTACACCCTTTATGATGTCCCAGTCCACAGTGCAGGTACGCTCAGCATTCCTCTGATCTACACCCTTTATGATGTCCCAGTGCACAGTGCAGGTACGCTCAGCATTCCTCTGATCTACACCCTTTATGATGTCCCAGTGCACAGTGCAGGTACGCTCAGCATTCCTCTGATCTACACCCTTTATGATGTCCCAGTGCACAGTGCAGGTACGCTCAGCATTCCTCTGATCTACACCCTTTATGATGTCCCAGTGCACAGTGCAGGTACGCTCAGCATTCCTCTGATCTACACCCTTTATGATGTCCCAGTGCACAGTGCAGGTACGCTCAGCATTCCTCTGATCTACACCCTTTATGATGTCCCAGTGCACAGTGCAGGTACGCTCAGCATTCCTCTGATCTACACCCTTTATGATGTCCCAGTGCACAGTGCAGGTACGCTCAGCATTCCTCTGATCTACACCCTTTATGATGTCCCAGTGCACAGTGCAGGTACGCTCAGCATTCCTCTTATCTACACCCTTTATGATGTCCCAGTGCACAGTGCAGGTACGCTCAGCATTCCTCTGATCTCTGATCTACACCCTTTATGATGTCCCAGTGCACAGTGCAGGTATGCTCAGCATTCCTCTGATCTACACCCTTTATGATGTCCCAGTGCACAGTGCAGGTACGCTCAGCATTCCTCTGATCTCTGATCTACACCCTTTATGATGTCCCAGTGCACAGTGCAGGTACGCTCAGCATTCCTCTGATCTACACCCTTTATGATGTCCCAGGCATGGGTTCCTGCTGTGGAACTGAACAGCAGCACAGGAGAGGAATGGAGAGAGGGAGGGGAGGTGGGGAGAAGAGAGGAAGGGAGGGGAGGGGAGAGAGGGAGGGAGGGAGGGGAGGAGAAGAGGGGGAGAAGAGAGGAAGGGAGGGGAGGGGAGGTGGGGAGAAGATAGGAAGGGAGGGGAGGGGAGAGAGGAAGGGAGGGGAGAGAGGGAGGGGAGGTGGGGAGAAGAGAGTGAAGGGAGGAAAAGAGGGGGGGGGCGAGAAGAAGGCAGGGGAGGTGGGGAGAGGGAGTGAGGGAGGGGAGGAGAAGAGTGGGGGAAGAGATGAAGGGAGGGGAGGAGAAGAGGGGGGAGAAGAGTGGAAGGGAGAGGAGGGATAGGGAGGGGAGGTGGGGAGAAGAGAGGAAGGGAGGGGAGGGGAGAAGAGAGGAAGGGATGGGAGGGGAGAAGAAGAGAGGAGAGGAGAGGAGAGGAGAGGAGAGGAGAGGAGAGGAGAGGAGAAATTAAAGCCTGCTCTCCAGGGTTAGCTCTGTGTGTCAGGGAGTTGAATGATGACTCTGGTTTAGTGAAGAAAAATAAAGACTTACTGAATTCTAACACCAGTCAGACACCACCTCAACAACAGCCATATAACATGACAGACACCACCTCAACAACAGCCATATAACATGACAGACACCACCCCAACAACAGCCATATAACATGACAGACACCACCTCAACAACAGCCATATAACATGACAGACACCACCTCAACAACAGCCATATAACATGACAGACACCACCTCAACAACAGCCATATAACATGACAGACACCACCTCACCAACAGCCATATAACATTACAGACACCACCTCAACAACAGCCATATAACATGACAGACACCACCTCAACAACAGCCATATAACATGACAGACACCACCTCAACAACAGCCATATAACATGACAGACACCACCTCAACAACAGCCATATAACATGACAGACACCACCCCAACAACAGCCATATAACATGACAGATACCACCTCACCAACAGCCATATAACATGACAGACACCACCTCAACAACAGCCATATAACATGACAGACACCACCTCAACAACAGCCATATAACATGACAGACACCACCTCAACAACAGCCATATAACATGACAGACACCACCTCACCTCAACAACAGCCATATAACATTATGACAGACACCACTAGTTCCAGACACCAGTCTGTCTTGGCCGTAATAGTTTCAGCAGTCCCTCCCTCACTAGAGACCACAGCAGGAGTCCCTCCCTCACTAGAGACCACAGCAGGAGTCCCTCTCTCTCTAGAGACCACAGCAGGAGTCCCTCCCTCACTAGAGACCACAGCAGGAGTCCCTCCCTCACTAGAGACCACAGCAGGAGTCCCTCCCTCTCTAGAGACCACAGCAGGAGTCCCTCCCTCTCTAGAGACCACAGCAGGAGTCCCTCCCTCTCTAGAGACCACAGCAGGAGTCCCTCCCTCTCTAGAGACCACAGCAGGAGTCCCTCCCTCCCTAGAGACCTCAGCAGGAGTCCCTCCCTCTCTAGAGACCACAGCAGGAGTCCCTCCCTCTCTAGAGACCACAGCAGGAGTCCCTCCCTCCCTAGAGACCTCAGCAGGAGTCCCTCCCTCCCTAGAGACCACAGCAGGAGTCCCTCCCTCTCTAGAGACCACAGAAGGAGTCCCTCCCTCTCTAGAGACCACAGCAGGAGTCACTCCCTCCCTAGAGACCACAGCAGGAGCCCCTCTCTCTCTAGAGACCACAGCAGGAGCCCCTCTCTCTCTAGAGACCACAGCAGGAGCCCCTCTCTCTAGAGACCACAGCAGGAGTCCCTCTCTCTCTGAGCCCTAACCCCTCTGAGCCCTAACCCCTCTGAGCCCTAAACTCGAAATCTCTCTCCCTCTGAGCCCTAACCCCTCTGAGCCCTAAACTCTACATCTCTCTCCCTCTGAGCCCTAAACTCGACATCTCTCTCCCTCTGAGCCCTAACCCCTCTGAGCCCTAAACTCGACATCTCTCTCCCTCTGAGCCCTAACCCCTCTGAGCCCTAACCCCTCTGAGCCCTAAACTCTACATCTCTCTCCCTCTGAGCCCTAAACCCTCTGAGCCCTAACCCCTCTGAGCCCTAACCCCTCTGAGCCCTAACACCTCGGACCCCTAACCCCTCTGACCCCTAACCCCTCTGACCCCTAACCCCTCTGAGCCCTAAACTCTACATCTCTCTCCCTCTGAGCCCTAAACCCTCTGAGCCCTAACCCCTCTGAGCCCTAACCCCTCTGAGCCCTAACCCCTCTGAGCCCTAACCCCTCTGACCCCTAACCCCTCTGAGCCCTAACCCCTCTGAGCCCTAAACTCTACATCTCTCTCCCTCTGAGCACTAAACCCTCTGAGCCCTAACCCCTCTGAGCCCTAACCCCTCTGAGCCCTAACCCCTCTGAGCCCTAACCCATCTGACCCCTAACCCCAGCAGGGACTCCTGCTGTGGTCTCTAGTGAGGGAGGGACTCCTGCTGTGGTCTCTAGTGAGGGAGCAGGGGAACAGGGAGGAGTGGGTTCAACACAGCATCCGTCCAGAAACCTAACAACCTCCTAATGGTTGGCCACAGCCCAGCCAGGGGAACAGGGAGGAGTGGGTTCAACACAGCATCCGTCCAGAAACCTAACAACAACCTCCTAATGGTTGGCCACAGCCCAGCCAGGGGCCGGTAAAGACAACACATTAGCTGGCTAGATCAACATCCTCCAGCTGGCTGAGACTCCAGGCCAGGGGGGAGACAGATCTAATGGAAGCCCAGGAACAGAGCCCGTTCTCTGGACGCTCTGGACTCTGAAGACCCCTCCCTGCTGGAGCTGATACCAGAGAAGCCGTCCCCTCCAGCTGTCTGGCTGGACGTCCAGCAGAGACATAATGTGTGTCCCAAATGACACCTTATTCCCTTTATAGTGCACTACTTTGATTACATGGTGCACTAATTTGATTACATAGTGCACTACTTTTGACCAACTGGGCCCTGGTCAAAGTAGTGCACTACAAAGAGAATAGTGTGCAATTTGGGATGCAGCCATTGACACAGCAGGTGAGGTGGATGGAGACAGGGAGAAGGAGGGCTGGAGAATGTAAACAGACCAGAGAGAAGTCCTCCACAGCCAAGCATCTGCTTCTAGTTAGACCAGGAGGGTTCACTGTTCCATCTCTCTCTATAAAATAACCCTGTGGGAAATGAACATTTATTTTCTATGTCAGGAGATCCGCGTGCCGTGCAGCACTTCTAGGACTAGAGACGGAGGACAGACTGAGTCAACCTGAGCAGAATGCTAAGAATACCTCCTGTCCTCTCCTCTCCTCTCCTCTCCTCTCCTCTTCTCTTCCTGAATGACTGACTGAGGTGTGAATGTCTCTGTGTGTGTGGTGTGTGTGCGTGGCTGTGTTAACATTCAGGACACGCCTGAGTCTGAGGTGTGATTAATACAAGCCAGTCTCCCGTTGCTCTAATGGCCTCTGCTTCCTATATACCCCCCACATGCTAATGAGTTGACAAACACACAAACACACTGCCTGAAACAGAACTGCTAACTCTTCAGAGGTTGTGACAGGAGAAGAGATTTAACTGGGGTCAGAACCGCTCCCTCTTCAGGGGTTGAGACAGGAGAAGAGATTGGACTGGGGTCAGAACCGCTCCCTCTTCAGGGGTTGAGACAGGAGAAGAGATTGGACTGGGGTCAGAACCGCTCCCTCTTCAGGGGTTGAGACAGGAGAAGAGATTGGACTGGGGTCAGAACCGCTCCCTCTTTATGGGTTGTGGACTGGGATCAGAACCGCTCCCTCTTCAGGGTTTGAGACAGGAGAAGAGATTGGACTGGGGTCAGAACCGCTCCCTCTTCAGGGGTTGTGACAGGAGAAGAGATTTGACTGGGGTCAGAACCGCTCCCTCTTCAGGGGTTGTGACAGGAGAAGAGATTGGACTGGGGTCAGAACCGCTCCCTCTTCAGGGGTTGAGACGGGAGAAGAGATTGGACTGGGGTCAGAACCACTCCCTCTTCAGGGGTTGAGACAGGGGAAGAGATTGGACTGGGGTCAGAACCGCTCCCTCTTCAGGGGTTGTGACAGGGGAAGAGATTGGACTGGGGTAAGAACCGCTCCCTCTTCAGGGGTTGAGACGGGAGAAGAGATTGGACTGGGGTCAGAACCACTCCCTCTTCAGGGGTTGTGACAGGAGAAGAGATTGGACTGGGGTCAGAACCACTCCCTCTTCAGGGGTTGAGACAGGAGAAGAGATTGGACTGGGGTCAGAACCGCTCACTCTTCAGGGGTTGTGCCTACATTCTGTCTATGATAAACATGGCCATGCATAGTTTTTTTGCCCCCAAAACAACACCTTGTTTCTTCATCATAAATCCATTTCCTTGTGTGGCTGACAGTTAAATAGTGTTGTACTTCTGGTGTCATCTGATGAAAGTGAAGCTATTTTCTGATGAATGTGATGCATGTATTTTATGTGAAGGAAAACTATTTTATAACTATATTCAACTATAGATGCACGTCCCTGATCACTATTGAAGCAACAAAAACACGGTTGACTTTCTATATAAAACGCTGGCAAACTGGTTTAAGATGCTGATTTCGTTGATGAAAAGGCTGATTTGTAAACTCTGACCCCTGATGTATTAAACTGGCCTAGGAACAGTGGGTTAACTGCCTGTTCAGGGGCAGAACGACAGATTTGTACCTTGTCAACCTTCCGATTACTAGTCCAACGCTCTAACCACTAGGCTACCTGCTGGTTACTAGTCCAACACTATAACCACTAGGCTACCTGCTGGTTACTAGTCCAACTCTCTAACCACTAGGCTACCTGCTGGTTACTGACCCAACACTATAACCACTAGGCTACCTGCTGGTTACTAGTCCAACGCTCTAACCACTAGGCTACCTGCTGGTTACTAGTCCAACTCTCTAACCACTAGGCTACCTGCTGGTTACTAGTCCAACGCTCTAACCACTAGGCTACCTGCTGGTTACTAGTCCAACGCTCTAACCACTAGGCTACCTGCTGGTTACTAGTCCAATGCTCTAACCACTAGGCTACCTGCTGGTGACTAGTCCAACGCTCTAACCACTAGGCCACCCTGCCGCCCCAAATGACAATGACGTGTCATCTTTGTCACACTACAGAGATAGCTTGCATCAAGTTCTTTCCTGACACATTATAGATGGGGAATTGTTTTTAGGAACAAGTTACTGAAACGAGTAAGTGAAACAAGTAAGTGAAACAAGTAAGTGAAATGCTAACCGAGGCTTTAACATAACGCATTGTCATCTCTCCAGAGACACTCTTCCCAGCAGGCACACTAAGAGATTACCTCTCTGTTTGTGGTGAAGTATAACAAGGGAGATCCCACCGGAGAGATCCCTCTCTCAGCACAGTCAGTCACTTCACAAGACGACCCAGGAAGCCAATGATGTAGAGACAACAGTTTCTTAACGTTCAACACAGCCACTGGAGAAGTTAAAGGAGAATTTTGCCTTTTTTATTTTTTTTTTTACAACCAAATCTCTATTTTTGATGTAAATGGCATGTTATGGAAGGATCCAGACAGTTTTTGTTGTTGTTGTGACATCCCTTAAGCCTACCCCAACCAGAGACTCACTTCCTCAGCCTTGTTGTTGTTGTGACATCCCTTAAGCCTACCCCAACCAGAGACTCGCTTCCTCACCCTTGTTGTTGTTGTGATATCCCTTAAGCCTACCCCAACCAGAGACTCACTTCCTCAGCCTTGTTGTTGTTGTGATATCCCTTAAGCCTACCCCAACCAGAGACTCACTTCCTCAGCCTTGTTGTTGTTGTGATATCACTTAAGCCTACCCCAACCAGAGACTCACTTCCTCAGCCTTGTTGTTGTTGTGACATCCCTTAAGCCTACCCCAACCAGAGACTCACTTCCTCAGCCTTGTTGTTGTTGTGATATCACTTAAGCCTACCCCAACCAGAGACTCACTTCCTCAGCCTTGTTGTTGTTGTGACATCCCTTAAGCCTACCCCAACCAGAGACTCACTTCCTCAGCCTTGTTGTTGTTGTGACATCCCTTAAGCCTATCCCAACCAGAGACTCACTTCCTCAGCCTTGTTGTTGTTGTGACATCCCTTAAGCCTACCCCAACCAGAGACTCACTTCCTCAGCCTTGTTGTTGTTGTGACATCCCTTAAGCCTACCCCAACCAGAGACTCACTTCCTCAGCCTTGTTGTTGTTGTGACATCCCTTAAGCCTACCCCAACCAGAGACTCACTTCCTCAGCCTTGTTGTTGTTGTGATATCCCTTAAGCCTACCCCAACCAGAGACTCACTTCCTCAGCCTTGTTGTTGTTGTGATATCCCTTAAGCCTACCCCAACGAGAGACTCACTTCCTCAGCCTTGTTGTTGTTGTGATATCCCTTAAGCCTACCCCAACCAGAGACTCACTTCCTCAGCCTTGTTGTTGTTGTGATATCCCTTAAGCCTACCCCAACCAGAGACTCACTTCCTCAGCCTTGTTGTTGTTGTAACATCCCTTAAGCCTACCCCAACCAGAGACTCACTTCCTCAGCCTTGTTGTTGTTGTGACATCCCTTAAGCCTACCCCAATCAGAGACTCACTTCCTCAGCCTTGTTGTTGTTGTGACATCCCTTAAGCCTATCCCAACCAGAGACTCACTTCCTCAGCCTTGTTGTTGTTGTGACATCCCTTAAGCCTACCCCAACCAGAGACTCACTTCCTCAGCCTTGTTGTTGTTGTGACATCCCTTAAGCCTACCCCAACCAGAGACTCACTTCCTCAGCCTTGTTGTTGTTGTGACATCCCTTAAGCCTACCCCAACCAGAGACTCACTTCCTCAGCCTTGTTGTTGTTGTGACATCCCTTAAGCCTACCCCAACCAGAGACTCACTTCATCAGCCTTGTTGTTGTTGTGACATCCCTTAAGCCTACCCCAACCAGAGACTCACTTCCTCAGCCTTGTTGTGCAGTACAGGGGGCTATGAAAAAACATGGACCAATAATTCAAAAAAACAACCAAATATGTCCTTTTAGAAGAAAAGGAACATCTCAGTACAGTGATGAGGGTCTATAAAACACTATCCTCAACATTATCTCCTATTGTGTAGCGACTCGAGCGACAGGCTACCTCTCCGTCCATTCTAGCAGCAGGTTACACAGAGAATGGAACAGCTGGATAAGGGGGGGAACAGATTGAGGTGTGGATCAGGTTCAGAATGGAACAGCTGGATCAGGTTCAGAATGGAACAGCTGGATAAGGGGGGGAACAGATTGAGGTGTGGATCAGGTTCAGAATGGAACAGCTGGATAAGGGGGGGAACAGATTGAGGTGTGGATCAGGTTCAGAATGGAACAGCTGGATCAGGTTCAGAATGGAACAGCTGGATAAGGGGGGAAAACAGATTGAGGTGTGGATCAGGTTCAGAATGGAACAGCTGGATAAGGGGAAGAGATTGAGGTGTGGATCAGGTTCAGAATGGAACAGCTGGATAAGGGGAACAGATTGAGGTGTGGATCAGGTTCAGAATGGAACAGCTGGATAGGGGAGATACAGATTGAGTTGTGGATCTAGTTCAGAAGGACAATTTCATGTGTACATCTTCTCCTTTAAGAGTTTCCTTAGAGGCGTTGTCATGTTCCCTGCCTGTCTGTCCGTCCGACTGTCCGACTGTCTGTCTGTCTGTCTGTCTGTCTGTCTGTCTGTCTGTCTGTCTGTCTGTCTGTCTGTCTGTCTGTCTATGTCTGACTGTCTGTCTGTCTGTCTGTCTGTCTGACTGACTGTCCGTCTGTCTGTCTGGACGTATTTAACTATACTTGTGGGTCCCCACAAGAAAAATAAACAAACACAAATTTGACCAACTGGGGACACAATTCTATTTCTAGGGGGTTTAGGGTTACGGTTAGAATTAGATTTAGGTTGAGGTTTAGGTTTAGAATTAGATTTAGGTTGAGGTTTAGGGTTACGGTTAGAATTAGATTTAGGTTGAGGTTTAGGGTTAGGTTTAGAATTAGATTTAGGTTGAGGTTTAGGGTTAGGTTTAGAATTAGATTTAGGTTGAGGGTTAGGTTTAGAATTAGATTTAGATTTAGGTTGAGGTTTAGGGTTAGGTTTAGAATTAGATTTAGGTTGAGGGTTAGGTTTAGAATTAGATTTAGGTTGAGGTTTAGGGTTAGGGTTAGAATTAGATTTAGGTTGAGGTTTAGGGTTAGATTTAGAATTAGATTTAGCTTGAGGTTTAGGGTTAGGTTTAGAATTAGATTTAGGTTTAGGGTTAGGTTTAGAATTAGATTTAGGTTGAGGTTTAGGGTTAGGTTTAGAATTAGATTTAGGTTTAGGTTTAGAATTAGATTTAGCTTGAGGTTTAGGGTTAAGGTTAGAATTAGATTTAGGTTGAGGTTTAGGGTTAGGTTTAGAATTAGATTTAGGTTGAGGTTTAGGGTTAGAATTAGATTTAGGTTGAGGGTTAGATTTAGGTTGAGGTTTAGGGTTAGGTTTAGATTTAGATTTAGGTTGAGGTTTAGGGTTAGAATTAGATTTAGGTTGAGGTTTAGGGTTAGAATTAGATTTAGGTTGAGGTTTAGGGTTAGGTTTTTGGGTTAAGGTTAGGGAAAATAGGATTTTGGATGGGAATCAATTGTGTGTCCCCACAAGTTTAGTTGTACACGACTGTGTGTGTGTGTGTGTGTGTGTGTGTGTGTGTGTGTGTGTGTGTGTGTGTGTGTGTGTGTCAGAGAGGTCTCTAAGTCCATGGCCGTTAGTTCAGTCACGTCTTCAAGGTAAAGTCGTTGTGAGAACAGCACTAAGGTGTTCAGGGTCAGTCAGTTCCTTAAGCATTACGTGTTATCACCACTGGCTATAGAGGACACAGCAGAACAGGCCTTGTTGTGTCTCACATCGCTCCCTACTCACTGTGGTACACATTAAAAACTAGTTGTAATGAACACGAGGGGAGACAGAGAGCTGGTTTCAAGCTCAGGGCACAGCTGGTGTTTATTGTAAAAGACCACAGGACGAGGCAGGTAGCTGGATCCAGGGGCAGGTAGCTAGGTCCAGGGGCAGGCAGAAGGTCATACACAGGAGGAGGCAGGTAGCTGGGTCCAGGGGCAGGCAGAAGGTCATACACAGGAGGAGGCAGGTAGCTGGGTCCAGGGGCAGGCAGAAGGTCATACACCGGAGGAGGCAGGTAGCTGGGTCCAGGGGCAGGCAGAAGGTCATACACAGGAGGAGGCAGGTAGCTGGGTCCAGGAGCAGGCAGAAGGTTATACACAAGAGGCAGGTAGCTGGATCCAGGGGCAGGTAGAAGGTCATACACCGGAGGAGGCAGGTAGCTGGGTCCAGGGGCAGGCAGAAGGTCATACACAGGAGGAGGCAGGTAGCTGGGTCCAGGGGCAGGCAGAAGGTTATACACAGGAGGAGGCAGGTAGCTGGGTCCAGGGGCAGGCAAAAGGTCATACACAGGAGGAGGCAGGTAGCTGGGTCCAGGGGCAGGCAGAAGGTCATACACAGGAGGAGGCAGGTAGCTGGGTCCAGGGGCAGGCAGAAGGTCATACACAGGAGGAGACAGGTAGCTGGGTCCAGGGGCAGGTAGAAGGTCATACACCGGAGGAGGCAGGTAGCTGGGTCCAGGGGCAGGCAGAAGGTCATACACAGGAGGAGGCAGGTAGCTGGGTCCAGGGGCAGGCAGAAGGTCATACACAGGAGGAGGCAGGTAGCTGGGTCCAGGGGCAGGCAGAAGGTTATACACAGGAGGAGGCAGGTAGCTGGGTCCAGGGGCAGGCAAAAGGTCATACACAGGAGGAGGCAGGTAGCTGGGTCCAGGGGCAGGCAGAAGGTCATACACAGGAGGAGGCAGGTAGCTGGGTCCAGGGGCAGGGGCAGGCAGAAGGTCATACACAGGAGGAGGCAGGTAGCTGGGTCCAGGGGCAGGCAGAAGGTCATACACAGGAGGAGGCAGGTAGCTGGGTTCAGGGGCAGGCAGAAGGTCATACACAGGAGGAGGCAGGTAGCTGGGTCCAGGGGCAGGTAGCTGGGTCCAGGGGCAGGCAGAAGGTCATACACCGGAGGCAGGTAGCTGGGTCCAGGGGCAGGCAGAAGGTCATACACAGGAGGAGGCAGGTAGCTGGGTCCAGGGGCAGGCAGAAGGTCATACACCGGAGGAGGCAGGTTGAGGTTTAGGGTTAGAATTAGATTTAGGTTGAGGTTTAGGGTTAGAATTAGATTTAGGTTGAGGTTTAGGGTTAGGTTTTTGGGTTAAGGTTAGGGAAAATAGGATTTTGGATGGGAATCAATTGTGTGTCCCCACAAGTTTAGTTGTACACGACTGTGTGTGTGTGTGTGTGTGTGTGTGTGTGTGTGTGTGTGTGTGTGTGTGTGTGTGTGTGTGTGTCAGAGAGGTCTCTAAGTCCATGGCCGTTAGTTCAGTCACGTCTTCAAGGTA
>NC_092172.1:42257229-42267229 GCF_045791955.1 Oncorhynchus clarkii lewisi | reverse complement strand
GTGGTGTCAAGCTCACCGCCATTGGAACAGTGGAAACTCGTTCTCTGGAGCGATGAATCACGCTTCACCATCTGGCAGTCCAAAGGACTAATCTGCGTCTGGCGGATGAGTAATAATGGTCTGGGGCTGTTTTTCATGGTTCGGGCCCCTAAATTCCAGTGAAGGGAAATCTTAACGCTACAGCATACAATGACATTCTAGACAATTCTGTGCTTCCAACTTTGTGGCAACAGTTTGGGGAAGGCCCTTTCCTGTTTCAGCATGAAAATGCCCCCGTGCACAAAGCAAGGTCCATGCAGAAATGGTTTGTCGAGATCGGTGAGGAAGAACTTGACTGGCCTGCACAGAGCCCTGACTTCAACCCCATCGAACACCTTTGGGATGAATTGGAACGCCGGCCGCAAACCAGGCCTAATCGCCCAACATTAGTACCCGACCTCACTAATTTTCTTGTGGCTGAATGGAAGCAAGTCCCCTGCAGCAATGTTTCAACATCTGGTGGAAAGCCTTCCCAGCAGAGCAAGAGGCTGTTATAGCAGCAATGTTACAACATCTAATGGAAAGCCTTCCCAGCAGAGCAAGAGGCTGTTATAGCAGCAATGTTACAACATCTAGTGGAAAGCCTTCCCAGCAGAGCAGAGGCTGTTATAGCAGCAATGTTACAACATCTAGTGGAAAGCCTTCCCGGCAGAGCAGAGGCTGTTATAGCAGCAATGTTACAACATCTAGTGGAAAGCCTTCCCAGCAGAGCAAGAGGCTGTTATAGCAGCAATGTTACAACATCTAGTGGAAAGCCTTCCCAGCAGAGCAAGAGGCTGTTATAGCAGCAATGTTACAACATCTAGTGGAAAGCCTTCCCAGCAGAGCAAGAGGCTGTTATAGCAGCAATGTTACAACATCTAGTGGAAAGCCTTCCCGGCAGAGCAAGAGGCTGTTATAGCAGCAATGTTCCAACATCTAGTGGAAAGCCTTCCCGGCAGAGCAGAGGCTGTTATAGCAGCAAAGGGAGGGGACCAACTCCATTTTAATGCCCATGAGTTTTGGAATGAGCTGTTTGAAGAGCAGGTGTTCACATGTTGTATATTGATATTTGAGGTTTTTGGCTTCTGTAGGTAGCGTTAGCTAGTGCTAGTCGGCTGTACCTGCGCCCAAACTTATTAAATAGTGAGCCAACACGTTTTCAGCACTTTTATGTCCATGACGGATCAAAACTAGTTTTCTCATGACTCTCTCTCGTCTCTCTGCAGCAGACATGTAGTGAACAATGTGGTTGGAACATCGAATCGCAATAAAATCACAGTATTGAATCACAATACATATAGAATCACACTACATATAGAATCACAACACATATAGAATCACAACACATATCGTATCGTCGGTTCGGTACCTAAACATGGTGATAATATTGTATGGAGAAGTCCCTGTTAATTCCCTGCCCTAACTCATAGTGCATCAGGAATAATGATAAAAGACGAGCTTTATACTGATGTATTGTTGACCTTACAGTCACGCTATCTGTCCCTTCGGGGATGCTAGACACAGGCTATTGTGCCCTGCTACAGGGACACAGCTACATTAAGCTATTGGGGTCTTTTTTTTTAATTCCCAAAGTGACTGCAGTAAAGTAACCAACACTGTGGGGTAATAACACAGTAAGTGGGTGGTTCACCAGCTCGCCTACTTCCTTTTCTCCAGCTGATGTAATATGGATGGAAGGACTTTAAGTCTTTAAGCCAGGTTCTTATGTCCTTAGAGAGACACAGAGACTTAAAGTAACAACCCGTTCTGTCTACTCTGGCATATTGGCATAGGCTAAAGCTATATTCTGGGTTTCCCCAAACACAAGACTCCAGCATCAGTGCAGAGCTTTAGAAACAGAGTTCTAGAAACAGAGTTATAGAGTTATAGATACAGAGTTATAGAGTTATAGAAACAGAGTTATAGAGTTATAGAAACAGAGCTATAGAGTTATATAAACAGAGTTATAGAGTTATAGAAACAGAGTTATAGAGTTATAGAAACAAGGTTATAGATATAGAGTGAGAGTACGTCAGAAAGAATGATCCAGAAATCACTTAATTCTTCATACCCACTCTAGGTATCCATTCTTCATACCCACCCTAGGTATCCATCCTTCATACCCACTCTAGGTATCCATCCTTCATACCCACTCTAGGTATCCATCCTTCATACCCACTCTAGGTATCCATCCTTCATACCCACTCTAGGTATCCATCCTTCATACCCACTCTAGGTATATATCCTTCATACCCACTCTAGGTATCCATCCTTCATACCCACTTTAGGTATCTATCCTTCATACCCACTCTAGGTATCTATCCTTCATACCCACTCTAGGTATCCATCCTTCATACCCACTTTAGGTATCCATCCTTCATACCCACTCTAGGTATATATCCTTCATACCCACTCTAGGTATCTATCCTTCATACCCACCCTAGGTATCTATCCTGGGTATCTATCCTTCATACCCACTCTAGGTATCCATCATTCATACCCACTCTAGGTCCCGGTCCTTCATACCCACTCTAGGTCCCGGTCCTTCATACCCACTCTAGGTATCCATCCTTCATACCCACTCTAGGTCCCGGTCCTTCATACCCACTCTAGGTATCTATCCTTCATACCCACTCTAGGTATCCATCCTTCATACCCACTCTAGGTATCTATCCTTCATACCCACTCAAGGTATCCATCCTTCATACCCACTCTAGGTATCTATCCTTCATACACACTCTAGGTATCTAACCTTCATACCCACTCTAGGTATCTATCCTTCATACCCACTCTAGGTATCTAACCTTCATACCCACTCTAGGTATCTATCCTTCATACCCACTCTAGGTACCGGTCCTTCATACCCACTCTAGGTACCGGTCCTTTATACCCACCCTAGGTATCTATCCTTCATACCCACTCTAGGTACCGGTCCTTCATACCCACTCTAGGTACCGGTCCTTCATACCCACCCTAGGTATCCATCCTTCATACCCACTCTAGGTATCCATCATTCATACCCACTCTAGGTATCTATCCTTCATACCCACTCTAGGTACCGGTCCTTCATACCCGCTCTAGGTACCGGTCCTTCATACCCACTCTAGGTACCGGTCCTTCATACCCACTCTAGGTATCTATCCTTCATACCCACTCTAGGTACCGGTCCTTCATACCCACTCTAGGTACCGGTCCTTTATACCCACCCTAGGTATCTATCCTTCATACCCACTCTAGGTATCTATCCTTCATACCCACTCTAGGTACCAGTCCTTCATACCCACTCTAGGTACCAGTCCTTCATACCCACTCTAGGTATCCATCCTTCATACCCACTCTAGGTACCGGTCCTTCATACCCACTCTAGGTATCTATCCTTCATACCCACTCTAGGTACCGGTCCTTCATACCCACTCTAGGTACCGGTCCTTTATACCCACCCTAGGTATCTATCCTTCATACCCACTCTAGGTATCTATCCTTCATACCCACTCTAGGTATCCATCCTTCATACCCACCCTAGGTATCCATCCTTCATACCCACTCTAGGTACCAGTCCTTCATACCCACTCTAGGTATCCATCCTTCATACCCACTCTAGGTACCGGTCCTTCATACCCACTCTAGGTATCCATCCTTCATACCCACTCTAGGTACCGGTCCTTCATACCCACTCTAGGTATCCATCCTTCATACCCACTCTAGGTACCGGTCCTTCATACCCACTCTAGGTATCCATCCTGGGTATCCATCCTTCATACCCCCTCTAGGTATCCATCCTTCATACCCACTCTAGGTCCCGGTCCTTCATACCCACTCTAGGTCCCGGTCCTTCATACCCACTCTAGGTATCTATCCTTCATACCCACTCTAGGTATCCATCCTTCATACCCACTCTAGGTCCCGGTCCTTCATACCCACTCTAGGTACCGGTCCTTCATACCCACTCTAGGTATCCATCACTACTGTAGACCAGGGCTCTTCACTACACAGAGAATAGGGTTCCATCTGGGACGTACCCTAGATAATTCCCTCACTACCTGGCAGAAAACCATTCTTCAGAGAGCTTAAGGCTTCAAGGCAAGGCAGCCAACAGGTTTGCGAAATCCTTGTGGCTTTTTTTGTTGTTGTCCTGGCGTGTTTTTCAATTCACAGGCAGCTCTTTGCTTTGGGAAGCGCCAGTAGGTGCTTTGATTTTGTGACTCATCAGAAGGTGAAGACAGCCAATTGCTTTCACCTTAATAAGCTCCCCATCCCCTGTTCTGTGTAATAGAGAAATTAAAGGAAACACATAGTCAGTTGAACGACTGAATGCATTCAACCGAAATGTGTCTTCCCTATTTAACCCAATCAGAGAGGAGCGGGGGTGGGGGGAACAGGAAAAACAGAGATAATTTTTTTTGTGGGGGAGGAAAATGCAAATCCTCTCCTCTCCTCTATCTCTGTTTTTTCCAGTTTGAGACTCCTGGAGTTAATTGAATTCCTGTTAACTTTATCACGGTGGAATTTCAATTAAAGAGGAGCTCTAATTGAGATTCATTCAGTCCAGGGATCTATTAATGCACAACATAGGGATGGAGGCAGGTGAGGAAGTAGTAGTAGCTGTAGTAGCTGGTAAAGATGCAAGTTATTAAGACAGACTTTCCCTCAGTAATAACTGGTAAAGATGCAGGCCATTAAGACAGACTTTCCCTCAGTAGTAGCTGGTAAAGATGCAGGCCATTAAGACAGACTTTCCCTCAGTAATAGCAGGTAAAGATGCAGGCCATTAAGACAGACTTTCCCTCAGTAATAACTGGTAAAGATGCAGGCCATTAAGACAGACTTTCCCTCGGTAATAGCAAGTAAAGATGCAGGCCATTAAGACAGACTTTCCCTCAGTAATAGCAAGTAAAGATGCAGGCCATTAAGACAGACTTTCCCTCAGTAATAGCAGGTAAAGATGCAGGCCATTAAGACAGACTTTCCCTCGGTAATAGCAAGTAAAGATGCAGGTCATTAAGACAGACTTTCCCTCAGTAATAGCAGGTAAAGATGCAGGTCATTAAGACAGACTTTCCCTCAGTAATAACTGGTAAAGATGCAGGCCATTAAGACAGACTTTCCCTCAGTAGTAGCTGGTAAAGATGCAGGCCATTAAGACAGACTTTCCCTCAGTAATAGCAGGTAAAGATGCAGGCCATTAAGACAGACTTTCCCTCGGTAATAGCAAGTAAAGATGCAGGTCATTAAGACAGACTTTCCCTCAGTAATAGCAGGTAAAGATGCAGGTCATTAAGACAGACTTTCCCTCAGTAATAACTGGTAAAGATGCAGGCCATTAAGACAGACTTTCCCTCAGTAGTAGCTGGTAAAGATGCAGGCCATTAAGACAGACTTTCCCTCAGTAATAGCAGGTAAAGATGCAGGCCATTAAGACAGACTTTCCCTCAGTAATAGCAGGTAAAGATGCAGGCCATTAAGACAGACTTTCCCTCAGTAGTAGCTGGTAAAGATGCAGGCCATTAAGACAGACTTTCCCTCAGTAATAGCAGGTAAAGATGCAGGTCATTAAGACAGACTTTCCCTCAGTAATAGCAGGTAAAGATGCAGGCCATTAAGACAGACTTTCCCTCAGTAATAGCAAGTAAAGATGCAGGTCATTAAGACAGACTTTCCCTCAGTAATAGCAAGTAAAGATGCAGGCCATTAAGACAGACTTTCCCTCAGTAATAGCTGGTAAAGATGCAGGTCATTAAGACAGACTTTCCCTCAGTAATAGCAAGTAAAGATGCAGGTCATTAAGACAGACTTTCCCTCAGTAATAGCAAGTAAAGATGCAGGCCATTAAGACAGACTTTCCCTCAGTAATAGCAAGTAAAGATGCAGGCCATTAAGTTCATCTTCTTTTCCCAGAGCAAATTCAATAGAGCCAAGATAAATACCAGGAAGATGGTAAACAAGACCAACACAGGAGGAAAGTGTGGCTAAATGATGGACTACTCTATAAGGGGAACTGGAACTGAAATCTAAGTTACAGAGCCGTGAAAAAGTATTTACCCCCTTTCTGATTTTCGCTATTTTTTTTTAACATATTTTTGAAACTGAATGTTAACAGATCTTCAACCAAAACCTAATATTAGATAAAGGGAACCTGAGTTTACAAATAACATTAAAAAAAATGATACTTCTTTCATTTATTTAATTAACAAAGTTAAATAAGGCAAGTCGTCCAGGTCCTGAGGCAGCAAAGCCTTCCCCAAACCATCACACTACCACCACCATGCTTGTCTGTTGGCATGAGGTTCTTACTGTGGGAATGCACTGTTTGGTTTTCACCAGGGACACAGGCATAACGGGACACACGTCGTCTAAAAAGTTTACTAAAGTTCGTCAAAAAGCACCTGGATGATCATCAAAACTCTTGGGTCCCATTATGCCTGAACAATTCATTAAATTTACATTGACCCCCCCCCCCCCCCCCCTTTGTTTTTACACTGCTGCTACTCGCTGTTTATTATCTATGCATCGTAACTTTACAATTTACCTACACCAACCTGTACCCCAGCACATTAACTCAGTACCGGTACCTCCTGTACAGAGCCTCGTTACCTGTACCCCAGCACACTGACCCAGTACCGGTACCTCCTGTACAGAGCCTCGTTACCTGTACCCCAGCACACTGACCCAGTACTGGTACCTCCTGTACAGAGCCTCGTTACCTGTACCCCAGCACACTGACCCAGTACCGGTACCTCCTGTACAGAGCCTCGTTACCTGTACCCCAGCACACTGACCCAGTACCGGTACCTCCTGTACAGAGCCTCGTTACCTGGACCCCAGCACACTGACCCAGTACCGGTACCTCCTGTACAGAGCCTCGTTACCTGTACCCCAGCACATTGACCCAGTACCGGTACCTCTTGTACAGAGCCTCGTTACCTGTACCCCAGCACACTGACCCAGTACCGGTACCTCCTGTACAGAGCCTCGTTATTGTTATGTCATTTTATTGTGTTACTTTTAACGTATTTTTATTTCATTTTTCACTTTAGTTTATTTAGTAAATATTTTCCAAATGCTTGTTGGTTAAGGGCTTGTAAGTCAGCATTTCACTGTATTTCTTTATTTAACTTTATTTAACCTGTTGTATTCGGCGCATTTGAGAAATAACATTTGATTTGATTTCTCATGTAAAATGTGTGTATCACTGCTGCCCGCCTGACTGTACGTAACCTAGCCCTGCCTAAACCAATGGTTACTGTACGTAACCTAGCCCTGCCTAAACCAATGGTTACTGTACGTAACCTAGCCCTGCCTAAACCAATGGTTACTGTATGTAACCTAGCTCTGCCTAAACCAACGGTTACTGTACGTAACCTAGCCCTGCCTAAACCAATGGTTACTGTATGTAACCTAGCTCTGCCTAAACCAACGGTTACTGTATGTAACCTAGCCCTGCCTAAACCAATGGGTATGTAACCTAGCCCTGCCTAAACCAATGGGTATGTAACCTAGCCCTGCCTAAACCAATGGGTATGTAACCTAGCCCTGCCTAAACCAATGGGTATGTAACCTAGCCCTGCCTAAACCAATGGTTACTGTATGTAACCTAGCCCTGCCTAAACCAATGGGTATGTAACCTAGCCCTGCCTAAACCAATGGTTACTGTATGTAACCTAGCCCTGCCTAAACCAATGGTTACTGTATGTAACCTAGCCCTGCCTAAACCAATGGGTATGTAACCTAGCCCTGCCTAAACCAATGGTTACTGTATGTAACCTAGCCCTGCCTAAACCAATGGTTACTGTATGTAACCTAGGCCTGCCTAAACCAATGGTTACTGTATGGAACCTAGCCCTGCCTAAACCAACGGTTACTGTATGTAACCTAGCCCTGCCTAAACCAATGGTTACTGTATGTAACCTAGCCCTGCCTAAACCAACGGTTACTGTATGTAACCTAGCCCTGCCTAAACCAACGGTTACTGTATGTAACCTAGCCCTGCCTAAACCAATGGTTACTGTATGTAACCTAGCCCTGCCTAAACCAACGGTTACTGTATGTAACCTAGCCCTGCCTAAACCAATGGTTACTGTATGTAACCTAGCCCTGCCTAAACCAATGGTTACTGTTTGTAACCTAGCCCTGCCTAAACCAATGGTTACTGTATGTAACCTAGCCCTGCCTAAACCAATGGTTACTGTATGTAACCTAGCCCTGCCTAAACCAATGGTTACTGTACGTAACCTAGCCCTGCCTAAACCAATGGTTACTGTATGTAACCTAGCTCTGCCTAAACCAACGGTTACTGTATGTAACCTAGCCCTGCCTAAACCAATGGGTATGTAACCTAGCCCTGCCTAAACCAATGGGTATGTAACCTAGCCCTGCCTAAACCAATGGGTATGTAACCTAGCCCTGCCTAAACCAATGGGTATGTAACCTAGCCCTGCCTAAACCAATGGTTACTGTATGTAACCTAGCCCTGCCTAAACCAATGGGTATGTAACCTAGCCCTGCCTAAACCAATGGTTACTGTATGTAACCTAGCCCTGCCTAAACCAATGGTTACTGTATGTAACCTAGCCCTGCCTAAACCAATGGGTATGTAACCTAGCCCTGCCTAAACCAATGGTTACTGTATGTAACCTAGCCCTGCCTAAACCAATGGTTACTGTATGTAACCTAGGCCTGCCTAAACCAATGGTTACTGTATGGAACCTAGCCCTGCCTAAACCAACGGTTACTGTATGTAACCTAGCCCTGCCTAAACCAATGGTTACTGTATGTAACCTAGCCCTGCCTAAACCAACGGTTACTGTATGTAACCTAGCCCTGCCTAAACCAACGGTTACTGTATGTAACCTAGCCCTGCCTAAACCAATGGTTACTGTATGTAACCTAGCCCTGCCTAAACCAACGGTTACTGTATGTAACCTAGCCCTGCCTAAACCAATGGTTACTGTATGTAACCTAGCCCTGCCTAAACCAATGGTTACTGTTTGTAACCTAGCCCTGCCTAAACCAATGGTTACTGTATGTAACCTAGCCCTGCCTAAACCAATGGTTACTGTATGTAACCTAGCCCTGCCTAAACCAATGGTTACTGTACGTAACCTAGCCCTGCCTAAACCAATGGTTACTGTATGTAACCTAGCTCTGCCTAAACCAATGGTTACTGTACGTAACCTAGCCCTGCCTAAACCAATGGTTACTGTATGTAACCTAGCCCTGCCTAAACCAATGGTTACTGTACGTAACCTAGCCCTGCCTAAACCAATGGTTACTGTACGTAACCTAGCCCTGCCTAAACCAATGGTTACTGTATGTAACCTAGCCCTGCCTAAACCAATGGTTACTGTATGGAACCTAGCCCTGCCTAAACCAATGGTTACTGTACGTAACCTAGCCCTGCCTACACCAATGGTTACTGGGATAGAACATGGCATAGGCCTATAGCCCAGCTTAGCCCAATGGTTTATGTGATATTACAGATGACATAGACAGTAACAGGGTTTGTAATGACACACACCCTGTAAGACCAATGTTTGCATCTGCCAGTAAGTGACTATTAAAATCCTTACTTAAAGGCTGGTCAGGACTTAGTGCTGCTACATCAATCCTCTGAGACCACAGCCCACTCAACACACAGCCAGCCAGAGAGCCAGCCAGCCAACACACAGACAGACAGCCAGCTAGCCACCCACCACACAGCCAGCCAGACAGCCAGCCAGCCAGCCAGACAGCCAGCCACCCAACACACAGCCAGCCAGACAGCCAGCCAGCCAGCCACCCAACACACAGCCAGCCAGACAGCCAGCCACCCATCACACAGCCAGCAACCCAACACACAGACAGACAGCCAGCTAGCCACCCATCACACAGCCAGCCAGCCAACACACAGCCAGCCATCCAGCCACCCAACACACAGCCAGCCAGACAGCCAGCCAGCCACCCACCCACCCAACACACAGCCAGCCAGCCAGCCACCCACCCA
>NC_092172.1:42202229-42254729 GCF_045791955.1 Oncorhynchus clarkii lewisi | reverse complement strand
CTCCAACAATTGTTTTACTATTTTCCATAAATCAAGACAACTGAGTTTGTGTTGAACACTGACAATGTTGATCAGGATTAGCTTAGTTAGTGACTCACAGGATAGAATAAAATAGAATATGATAAGATAGAATCTAGACTGTTGACTGGCTCCAGAAGAGGAATTGTGCAGTTTACTGAGTGAGTATATAAACACCTCTCTGGTATAAGTGACAGTGAGGTTTCCAAATCACATGGGGTAGGTTGTGTCTATCTTCCTGTCAGAGTGTGATGGTATGATTTGATCTGACTTGTCTGTCCTGTATGGCGTCACCACTTTCATCTCCCGTGAGGAAATACATATGATGAAATCCATCTTTAATAGCCTAAAGTTAATTCATATCTGATGTCTCCATCATTCCAGTATGCAAGAATTTGGAGACGTTTTTTTACACATCTGCTTTCCATACAGCTGTTTCCACAGCACAAACAGCATACTTTCTTTCTTTTTGCTACCAAAACATCCAAGTGAATACAACATCTAAATCACGTTTCCACTATACTCACTTCAGCTCAATCTAAACAGTAGGATCAACTTTGTTTCCTCAGTCAAAAACCACGATGCCAGTTTCCTCAATCTTGAGCTGGTAGTTTAATGTTGTACTCTGTTTGCACACCATCAAGCCTCCTGCAAATAACTACATAGCTCTGCCAAGCAGAAGTGACACATGGTTTTCTCGCCCAGCTTAAATTATTATCTGACAGAGGAAGATATTCAGTTTTATTTTAAGACTATCTGACCCACACATTACTTTATTATAGTCCAAGACAAAAATCTATTCGTGACACTAGAATGTGCACTATATAACCAATCAGTCAATCCTTATGTCCCTGCATAGGGTCATAGTCATAGCCACACAGGTGGGTCCTGTAAACGGGTCCCATACTGTGATTCCATGCTCTGGGGCACGAATATAAAGCTAACTATATTCATTATGCACACCGTTTTCCACCACCTTGACAGACTGACAGCAACCTGTGGCATGTCATCTGCATACGCATGAAGGTATTACAGAAGCCGACGAGATACTAAATCCATTACAATGCAGCTTTAAAAGCAGGACACACTGAGGCTGGTACTGTCTGTCTGGACAGTTATCCGGTGAATTCACTGCATGAATTCTGCTCAAATTCACATAGGGGTGATCCCACTAAACGGAGAGTGACAGCCTGGAATAAAACACCGTTCGCCCTAGTTAGCCTGGCTACGGCCGGTTACCTCACATTAGCTAGCAAACTCATAGCTAAACCCCTTATCAACTCCTCACAAAATAACGGTTTAATTAGCATTATACTTACACCACCAGCAAACGCGATATCACTCGTCGTCCAACTTCGGCGGGATTTCTTCAAAAACACACTGGCATTTTTAAAAACAGTCAATATTTGAATGAGCCGTTGATATCTAGAAATAGACTACTATAGCCAGTTGTGTTCAAGGCGCCGACCCGGCTCCGTCCTCCGCCATTTTGGTTGTGATGGGGAATACGTTGCGTCGCGCGGGTTTGGCTGCTGTCGGGTCACCCTATGTAATTATAGGAAGCACCAAAACAACATATCATTGTGTTATAGCTGTTTAACACATGTATGAACTACACTATCTATAAACTAATAATTCTTTCTTTTTTTTTTACAAACTAAGTTATACAATTTTGATTGTAAAGATTCTGACTTGCAAGTCTACACAAGTACTGGTAAAATACATTAAAATGCTTAGGACTATATGGAAAGTGCATATAATACATTTTATACATAATTGTAAGTATACTTTAATGTGAAGTGTTATTGAAAATGTTAATTTCCCAGACAAAAACAAAAATATAAACGCAACATGAAACAATTAATTTTTTTTTATGTAATCAAATAAACAATTTCAAAGATTTTACTGAGTTACTGTTCATTTATGGATTTCACATGACTGGGAATACAGATATGCATATGTTCTCATAGAGAAAAGGTAGGGGTGTGGATCAGGGTGTGGATCAGAAAACCAGTCAGTGTCTGGTGTGACCACCATTTGCCTCATGCAGGGCAACATCTCCTTTGCATAGAGTAAATCAGGCTGTTGATTGTGGCCTGTGGAATGTTGTCCCACTCTTCTTCAATGGCTGTGCAAAGTTGCTGGATATTGGCAGAAACTGGAACACGCTGTCATACACATAGATCCAGAGCATCCCAAACATGCTCAATGGGTGACATGTCTGGTGAGCATGTAGGCCATGGAAGAACTGGGAGATTTTCAGCTTCTAGGAATTGTGTACAGATCCTTGTGACATGGGGCCGTGCATTATCATGCTGAAACATGAGGTGATGGTGGCGGATGAATGGCACGACAATGGGCCTCAGGATCTGGTCACAGTATCTCTGTGCATTCAAATTGCCGTCGATAAAATGCAATTGTGTTCGGCGTCCGTAGCTTATGCCTGCCCATACCATAACCCCACCACCCCCATGCAGCACTCTGTTTACAACGTTGACATCAGCAAACCGCTCTCACACACAACGCCAAACACGTCTGCTCTCCGCCATGTACAGTTGAAACTGGGATTCATCAGAGAAGAGCATACTTCTCCAGCATATGATATGTCACACCTGTCAGATGGATGGATTATTTTGGCAAAAGAGAAATGCTCACTAACAGGGATGTAAACAAATGTGTGAAGAAAAAATTGAGAGAAATACGTTTTTTGTGCATATGGGAAATTTACTGGATCGTTTATTTCAGCTCATGAAATATGGGACCGACATTTTACTTGTTGGATTTATATTTTTCTTCAGTGTAGATAGCCTAGCCCTAGATCCTCTCATAATTATAATTCCCCCGTGGAGTTCAGTACCAGAAAGGTAGCCTAATCAGAACTATTCTGCCACCTAGTGGTAAATCACATTATTCTTAAAATCCAATCTTTGTTTTTATCATGGGTTTTTTATGTGGAGGTATACACTGAGTGTACAAAACATTGGTAGCACCGTCCTAATATTAAATTACACCCGTTTTTTTTTTGCCCTCAGAATAGCCCCAATTCGTCGGGCCATAGACAAGGTGTCGAAAGCGTTCCACAGGAATGCTGGCCCATGTTGACTCCAATGCTTTCCACAGTTGTGTCATGTTATCTGGATGTCCCTCTTGGGTGGTGGACCATTCTTGATTGAAATTGTCTGGATGTCCTTTGGGTGGTAGACACGGGAAACTGTTGAGTGTAAAAAAAAACAGCTGCGTTGCAGTTCTTGACACACTCAAACTGGTGCGACTGGCATCTACTACCATACCATGTTGAAAAGCACTGAAACACATTCCATGTCTCGAGGCTTAAAAATCCTTATTTAACCTGTCTTCTCCTGGTGACATCAGAAAGGAGTTCATAGCTTTGAACTGGATTTACCTGGTTAGTCATGGAATGAGCAGGTATTCGTGATGTTTTATACACGTAGTGTATTTTGATCGGCTTTCTTATGGCACCTCCCATCAGAAAATGTCTTCTCTCGTGGATCTGCTCCGTTTCTAAGAGAATAAAAACTTAGGTTCTACCGAGATTTGAACTCGGATCGCAGGATTCAGAGTCCTGAGTGCTAACCATTACACCATAGAACCCCGTGCTCCAACTGTATTCCTATTATTTTTATAACTGTTATCTATGTAATAAGAATACCACTGCACTGTAGTGGTTATTTTCTGTGGCGGACTACTACTTCACTGGTGCATTTTTATTTGAAGTGTCTGCAATTCATTTCGTAGCAATGAATATCGGCCGTTGGTTTGCTTTTTTGTTGCTCCCCCTCCCATAGCTAGCCAACGTCACAACAAAATCCCGGAAGTGTCAGTCTGAAAACAGACCCGTCGCCGTTAGCTAGCTGAGTGTTTCAAAATCTATTTGCTAAATCGTCGCATTTTAAACAGTTTATACAAACGAAATACTCCTATTTATCTTTTATAAAATGGGAACCAGAGATGATGAATACGATTATCTGTTTAAAGGTAACATTACAGCATGATCCTTGATATCAAAGCTAGCTAGGTAGCTAACGTTAGCTAGGCAGCTGTTTAGCTAACGTTAACAGTGAAACCTTTTAATTTGTGTCTGTGAAGTATGATATAGGTGTGTGAATAGCTCTGATACATTATTTGTTTTATAAACTAAAACTACATATTGATGATAAATTATAAACATAAATTGTGAAGCAGTTGGATTGCAACGTTAGGTACCCAAACGCCTAACGTTAATAGGTTAGCAGCTGTTTCTAAACAATGCTGACTTTTGTATGATTAAGTGAGGTCGGGGTGTTTCCCGAGATAGCTAGATTGCTAGATTAGCTAGCCAGCTGGTTATCTTAGCTACATGCAACGAACATTGGTTATTATCTAGCTACATTCATCCGTAGATAAATAATGTGATGTTATAATCTCCCTTTCCTGTTTTTTTTTCTGTGCTGTTGAATCTAAATTTTTACATATGTCATGTGTTGTGGCTATCTGTTTTGTTGTTTTCTATTTCAAGTTGGTTTAACATAAAAAGCGCGTGAGACTAAGAATTAACGTTAGCTACACACCACTGTGGATGCTTGCCAGTGTCACTGCACAAGTGAATGGTGGTGGTCAGATATTTTATGTGATGGCATCTTGTAGCTAGCTACACGTGATGTAACTATGTCATATCCCCATGTAATTGCTACACATTGACCTTCTGGCAGGGCCTGATTAATGCAGGAGCTTACATGGGTTGAAGCCCTGGGGGGCCAAAACCGTAGGGGCCCTTGAGGCAGAGAAAAATTGAAGTGTGTGTGTAATCCAACCCTGACCTTTGGGGTCAATAAAGATTTTTATTGCATTGAATCCATCAGACATTAATTTTGTGTTCCAGTGGTTCTGATAGGAGACTCGGGTGTGGGCAAGAGCAACCTGCTCTCTCGTTTCACCCGGAATGAGTTTAACCTGGAAAGTAAGAGCACCATTGGAGTGGAGTTTGCCACCCGCAGTATCCAGGTGGATGGGAAAACGGTGAAGGCTCAGATCTGGGACACGGCAGGACAGGAGCGCTACCGGGCTATCACCTCGGCGTGAGTATGCTGTAGGGTAAAGTTGCCCCTGGATGCTGATCTGGGGTCAGTTTATCATTTTTCCCACTAATGGTTAACGTTAGGATTGGGGAAGGTAAAGCTGATCCAGAGTTTACAATAGGAGGATTTGGCGCTGGACAAGAGACCGGGAAGAATTTTATTTATTGAACCTTTGAGAAATTTACCAGTCATCTATATGTAATATATTCCATTTAGCAGACTCCACTTACAGTCATGTAATATATTCCATTTAGCAGACTCCACTTACAGTCATGTAATATATTCCATTTACATTTTACTTATGGGTGGTTCTGGGAATCGAACCCACGACCCTGGCATTGCCATGCTCTACCAACGGAGCTACAAAGGACCGTCTGCATTGGGTGCGTAAGCCATTAGGCCGTCCACCAATGCAGCCAGCGTCATCAATAAACGAGGGATGTTGGTCAAATGAGCCTCATTTACATGGCCTTTAAAACAGACTATAACTAATTACATAAGACTATTCCTTGTGTTTCGATGTGTCGCATATGTAAAACTTCATAGCCTATTGTTTTATTGGTTTTTACTTTCCTAAAACAATAATTGTCCATTTCACAGTTCAGCTGTCTGAGATTTGAGCACTGAATGCACCAGGCCGTTGCACCAGGCCGTTGCATTAGGCCGTTGCATTAGGCCGTTGCATGCATCAGGGCATTGCATTAGGCCATCAGGGCATTGCATTAGGGCATTGCATCAGGGCATTGCATCAGGGCATTGCATCAGGGCATTGCATCAGGGCATTGCATCAGGGCATTGCATCAGGGCATTGCATTAGGGCATTGCATCAGGGCATTGCATCAGGGCATTGCATCAGGGCATTGCATCAGGGCATTGCATTAGGCCATCAGGGCATTGCATTAGGGCATTGCATCAGGGCATTGCATCAGGGCATTGCATTAGGGCATTGCATTAGGGCATTGCATCGGGGCATTGCATTGGGGCATTGCATCAGGGCATTGCATCAGGGCATTGCAGCAGGGCATTGCATCAGGGCATTGCATTAGGGCATTGCATCGGGGCATTACATCAGGGCATTGCATTAGGCCATCAGGGCGTTGCATGCTGTCTATTTACCACCACAATCTGATACTGGCACTAAGACCACACTCAACCAGCTGTATAAAGCCATAATCTAGAGGTGGTGATTTAAATGAAGGAAAACTGAAATCAATTTGAACCATTTCTACCATCATGTGACCTGTGCAGCTGGAGGTGAAGAATCTCCACAGGACCTTCAGGAAGTATTCACACCCCTTGACTTCTTCCACATGTTGTTGTGTTACAGCCTGAATTTAAAATGGATGGTTTATAAGCGTGGAAATCGACCCTGCTGCACGAGCATGCTTTCACACAGTCGATAGCGCGCCGGACCTCGGGCTCGAGACCTGCTCCCTGCTGTTTCATTACATTACAGGAACGCGCTCACCGGCCAAGCACACGCACTGTCGTGGATGCAAGGTCCAATCACTTCTGACACCAATGTTATGAAACAGCAAGGAGCAGGTCTCGAACCCTCGACTTTCGAGCCCGAGGTCCAGCGCGCTATCAACTGTGCCGCAAAAGCATGCTCGTGCAGCAGGGTCGGTTTCCGACACTGGGTTTATAATATATATATATATATATATAAAAAACATGTTTTAATAAAGATTCGCATTTTATTGTTAGATTATAGGAGTAACTCTGGTAGGCCTAAAACATTCTTGCGCACCTCAAGTTCAACTGTCGGGAGTTAGTTGGAGCGCCTGTGTTCACCAGCTTCATATCATAGGTTCTGCAGTATAGTAGGCTAGTAGGCTAATAACAGTTGGTTTACAGAAAATGAGTTAGCCTGTGGTCTTATGAAGTTAGCCTACGGTCCTATGAAATTAGCCGGTGGTCTTATGAAGTTAGCCTAACTAAAACCATAGGCTAACTTCATAAAACCTGTAATCCCACTGAGACTCATTACTGTATCCTGTAATCCCACTGAGACTCATTACTGTATCATGTAATCCCATTGAAACTCATTACTGTATCCTGTAATCCCACTGAGACTCATTACTGTATCATGTAATCCCACTAAAACTCATTACCGTATCCTGTAATCCCACTGAGACTCATTACCGTATCCTGTAATCCCACTGAGACTCATTACTGTATCATGTAATCCCATTGAAACTCATTACTGTATCCTGTAATCCCACTGAGACTCATTACTGTATCATGTAATCCCACTAAAACTCATTACCGTATCCTGTAATCCCACTGAGACTCATTACCGTATCCTGTAATCCCACTGAGACTCATTACCGTATCCTGTAATCCCACTGAGACTCATTACCGTATCCTGTAATCCCACTCATTACCGTATCATGTAATCCCACTGAGACTCATTACCGTATCCTGTAATCCCACTGAGACTCATTACCGTATCCTGTAATCCCACTGAGACTCATTACCGTATCCTGTAATCCCACTGAGACTCATTACCGTATCCTGTACTCCTGTCTGTCCTGTGATTAATGTATGTTTGGTGCTGTCGTGGAAGCAGGGAGGATATTTCAGTGTCAGTATGAACACAGTCGGGGACGTAAGGTATCGAGCGTCTCAGAGCAGGAGAGAGTTTAGCCTTTTGGATCATAATGAAGGGGATTTCATGGACAAACTGCTTCCTGGAGAAATGGAGAGGGAGGATAGAAGGTGTTTTACGTCAGAACTCTGAATAGAGTAGACCTAATCCCCAACGGTCGTCTTTCCAAGCTCATTGTGCCCTGTTGTTAAAAGGGCTATAATGGTACGCTGGCTTTTATTGATAAAATTGACCTCTTTGTCCACTGTTGATGATGTCATGGTGCAGGTACTACAGAGGCGCGGTGGGGGCCCTGCTGGTCTATGACATCGCCAAGCACCTGACCTATGAAAATGTGGAACGGTGGCTGAAAGAGCTGAGAGACCATGCAGACACCAACATCGTCATCATGCTGGTTGGCAACAAGAGTGACCTGCGTCACCTCCGGGCCGTGCCCACCGACGAGGCTCGGGCCTTTGCAGGTTAGAGATGCCTCGTCGTTTCTCAACAAGTCTCAGACACTGAAAAAGCTACATACATTTCTGGTTTTTGTTGTTGATGCTGGTTTCATTGATGATGCTGCAGTCTCACAAAAAATGTATGTTTTAATGTCACTTTTTATGCTTGCATTCATTCCTGTGGAATGTTTCAGAACGGGTACAGTCTCTAACTTATTTTCTGACGTTGTTTGTTTCCCTTCAGAGAAAAACGGTTTGTCTTTCCTTGAGACGTCAGCCCTGGATTCCACCAACGTTGAAACGGCTTTCCAGACCATTCTGACAGTGTGTGTGTGTGTGTGTGTGTGTGTGTGTGTGTGTGTGTGTGTGTGTGTGTGTGTGTGTGTGTGTGTGTGTGTGTGTGTGTGTGTGTGTGTGTGTGTGTGTGTGTGTGTGTGTGTGTGTGTGTGTGTGTGTGTGTGTGTGTGTGTGTGTGTGTGTGTGGTCACACCTGTTGATGTGATCTGCTATCTTGGCAAGACAGACTGGATATGACCTAATCATCTCTCCCTCTCTTCTCTCCTCCATCAGAAATCTATCGAATCGTCTCTCAGAAGCAGATGTCAGAGCGTCAGGAGAGTGACATGTCTCCTAGCAACAATGTGGTCAACATCCAGGTGCAGCCCACTGAGAACAAACCAAAGATGCAGTGCTGTCAGAACATCTAGCCCCGCTCATGTTACCACTACACCTCTACCCCCTTATATACCCTGTACCCCCACCTCTACCCCCTCATATACCCTGTACCCCCACCTCTACTCCCTTATATACCCTGTACCCCCACCTCTACCCCCTTATATACCCTGTACCCCCACCTCCACCCCCTCATATGCCCTGTACCCCCACCTCTACCCCCTAACCCCTCATATACCCTGTACCCCACCTCTAACCCCTCATATACCCTGTACCCCCACCTCTACCCCCTAACCCCTCATATACCCTGTACCCCCACCTCTACCCCCTAACCCCTCATATACCCTGTACCCCACCTCTACCCCTCATATACACCCATCTTGTTTTAGCTCGCCCGGTGCCCCGGGTGGAGATTCCACTTTAGAACCAATTAAATGGTCTCTCAGATGTGTGAGTTTGACCCACCCTGCTCTCAGGGTGAGGTTAACCAGATGCACTCACTTACGCAGTCTCATAGGAGTAGTCCCCTCCTCCATTCTCTCCTCTCTCTCCCCACTCCCTCTCTCCTCCTCTCCCTCCCTCCTCCACAACCTCTCCTCTCCCCACTCCCTCCCTCTCTCCTACACTCCCTCTTCCTCCCTCTCCCTCCCTCCCTCCCTCTCTCCTCCCCTCCCTCCCTCCGTCCCTCCTCCTCTCCTCCCTCCCTCCCTCTCTCCTCCCCCCCTCCCTCTCTCCTCCCCTCCCTCCCTCTCTCCTCCCCTCCCTCCCTCTCTCCTCCCCTCCCTCCCTCCTCCCCTCCCTCCCTCCCTCCCTCCTCAACTCCCTCTTCCTCCCTCTCTCCTCCTTTCCCTCCCTCCCTCCTCCTCTCCCTCCCTACTGATCATGATCTGAGAAGCCTAGTCAGTGTCTGGAGTCGTGTTCCCCAGCGGAGCCTTTTCAGACAGGAAGTCATTTATATTTCTCACTTAGATGTAATACTGTTGATGCGCTGACATGTCTTACACAGAAATGTCTTAATATATTCATCTGATTTTTTTTATCTTCTTCATTTTCTTCAATTTCCATTTTGTGTGTTCCTCAATTATTATTTTTTACCTGTGTTTTTGTTAAATGTTTTTTTTTGTTGTCTTCAAATATTGTATAATATTTCCTACTAATGTGTATGTATTTAAAGCACACTGAGAATGCTCTGATGTGTATCTGTCTATGACCCCCCCCCCCCCCCCCTCCTCCCATCAGTTAGCCTCGCTCCCTCCCTCTCTCTTCAGTATAATGTCATGTTTGACAACGGTAGGTTTCTCCAAACATGTGGATGTATTTAAGCACAGTGTACTAGATAGAATGTATGCTCCCTTGGTCCCTGTCGATAGGTGGAGTTTGACAACGGATTTGATTGCTGTAAATAGCTTAAGTGAAGACTTGTGGCATTAGATCTGTTTGCGGATGGCTTCAACCATGCCAATGGACAGACAGGGCAGGCATCAAAGTACCTAACACGTAGAGGAACAACAGCTTTGTTAAAAAAAAACACTTTTTATACGTGTCCCAAATGGAACCCCATATATAGTGCACTACATGTGACCAGGGCCCATAAGGGTTCCATTTGGGACACAGGATTCGTCACTTTGTTTACAGTCAGTCTGTGGCAGGTTGGCTTAGCATGTGATGATGATGATGGTGATGGCGATGATGTCACTTCATGGCACCGCTTTGCTGCCTCGCATGTTTTTTTTATCTTGGTTTAAAAGATGACTCAGTTATCAGAACTCTCTGACTGAGTTATCAGAACTCTCTGACTGAGTTATCAGAACTCTCTGACTGAGTTATCAGAACTCTCTGACTGAGTTATCAGAACTCTCTGACTGAGTTATCAGAACTCTCTGACTGAGTTATCAGAACTCTCTGACTGAGTTATCAGTACTCTCTGACTGAGTTATCAGTACTCTCTGACTGAGTTATCAGAACTCTCTGACTGAGTTATCAGTACTCTCTGACTGAGTTATCAGTACTCTCTGACTGAGTTATCCTAACTCTCTGACTGAGTTATCAGAACTCTCTGACTGAGTTATCAGAACTCTCTGACTGAGTTATCAGAACTCTCTGACTGAGTTATCAGAACTCTCTGACTGAGTTATCAGTACTCTCTGACTGAGTTATCAGTACTCTCTGACTGAGTTATCAGAACTCTCTGACTGAGTTATCAGTACTCTCTGACTGAGTTATCAGTACTCTCTGACTGAGTTATCAGTACTCTCTGACTGAGTTATCGTAACTCTCTGACTGAGTTATCAGTACTCTCTGACTGAGTTATCCTAACTCTCTGACTGAATGTGTAACACTACCATTGCCCAGAACATGCAGTTGGCTAGACGGTGACCGTGGTGAAATAATATAGAAGTTTATCCATTCAACATTTCTGAACTCTCTTGGATAAATTGAGCGTACGTAGTTACAGGCGTCTTTAAGAACACAGTCGGAGATGTCTGTAACAGGAAGTGACTAGCATTATAGTCAGTCAGGGAGGTCATTCCATTTCAATTCAGAAAATAAACCATCATTCCAATTGCACATTTTCCTCATTGGGGAAAAAACATGGGAGAGAATAGTGTATTTCTGTTTAACGTTGTGAATGGACTGGAATTGAAAGAGCATTAGTCAGTCAAATGACACATTAAGTTCTTATTTTCAACGTGTTCAAACTACAGAATAATGATGCCCGCCGCTGTAGTGTTCTGGCCAAACCAACTTTAAAACAAGTCAAATGACACATTAAGTTCTTATTTTCAACGTGTTCAAACTACAGAATAATGATGCCCGCCGCTGTAGTGTTCTGGCCAAACCAACTTTAAAACAAGTCAAATGACACATTAAGTTCTTATTTTCAACGTGTTCAAACTACAGAATAATGATGCCCGCCGCTGTAGTGTTCTGGCCAAACCAACTTTAAATCAATCAAGTCTAATTGTATTGGTCACATACACATGTAGAGGAGATGTTATTGCGGTTGTAGTGACATGCTTGTGCAACAGTGCAATAATATCGAACGATACACACAATTTTAAAAGTAAAAGAATGGAATTAAGGAATATACAAGTATTAGGATGAGCAACGTCAGAGTGGCATTGACTAAAATACAGTAGAATAGAATACAGTATATACATATGAGATGAGTAAAAGCATAAAATATGTAAACAACATTAAACATTATAAAATATGTAAACAACATATAGACTAACCAACACATTCTAGGTATTTCTCTTCAAGTAGTAACTTCTCTTGAATATGCATGTATACATCTAGTGTAAATGTGATGCTATACTATATTCTATGCAGCCCACAGTCAGATACCAGAGAATATTGATTGACTTATTTTATTTGACGAAATCTCAAACTGTGAAAAGAATAAATAATATGAAATGAATTGCTGACAAGGTGACGATTCAATAGGAATCATGGTGGTCATCTAGTCTTGTACTGCTGGTCTAGGAATCATGGTGGTCATCTAGTCTAGTACTGCTGGTCTAGGAATCATGGTGGTCATCTAGTCTTGTACTGCTGGTCTAGGAATCATGGTGGTCATCTAGTCTTGTACTGCTGGTCTAGGAATCATGGTGGTCATCTAGTCTTGTACTGCTGGTCTAGGAATCATGGTGGTCATCTAGTCTTGTACTGCTGGTCTAGGAATCATGGTGGTCATCTAGTCTTGTACTGCTGGTCTAGGGAATCATGGTGGTCATCTAGTCTTGTACTGCTGGTCTAGGAATCATGGTGGTCATCTAGTCTTGTACTGCTGGTCTAGGAATCATGGTGGTCATCTAGTCTTGTACTGCTGGTCTAGGAATCATGGTGGTCATCTAGTCTTGTACTGCTGGTCTAGGAATCATGGTGGTCATCTAGTCTTGTACTGCTGGTCTAGGGAATCATGGTGGTCATCTAGTCTTGTACTGCTGGTCTAGGAATCATGGTGGTCATCTAGTCTTGTACTGCTGGTCTAGGAATCATGGTGGTCATCTAGTCTTGTACTGCTGGTCTAGGAATCATGGTGGTCATCTAGTCTTGTACTGCTGGTCTAGGAATCATGGTGGTCATCTAGTCTTGTACTGCTGGTCTAGGAATCATGGTGGTCATCTAGTCTTGTACTGCTGGTCTAGGAATCATGGTGGTCATCTAGTCTTGTACTGCTGGTCTAGGAATCATGGTGGTCATCTAGTCTTGTACTGCTGGTCTAGGAATCATGGTGGTCATCTAGTCTTGTACTGCTGGTCTCCTTATGACACGTGTTCATAATCAGAATGTCTATCAGTTTGCATTCATGTCAAGAAGCATCTGTTAGTAAAACATCATTTTTAAAAAATACATAGATTGGATCTTTGTACCAAATGTCGCCCTATTCCCTATTAGTTCACTACCGTTGACCAGGCCCATAGGGCTTTTGTGAAAAGTAGTGCACTACATAGGGAATAGGGCTCTGGTCTATAGTAGTACCACTATATAGGGAATAGGGCTCTGGTCTATAGTAGTACCACTATATAGGGAATAGGGCTCTGGTCTAAAGTTGTGCACTAGATAGGGAATAGGAAGACACATCCATATACTGGGTCACATTATTTAGGTTAGCTGCTGTTCACTCTCAGTGCCTCCCTCTACCACTCATTAAAATCCAATAACTCTACTAACCACCTCTACACCCATCTAACATAGAACGTTCCTACTGGCCAACTAACCACCTCTACTCCCATCTACCATAGAACGTTCCTACTGGCCAACTAACCACCTCTACTCCCATCCACCATAGAACGTTCCTACTGGTCAACTAACCCCCTCTACACCCATCTAACATAGAACGTTCCTACTGGTCAACTAACCCCCTCTACACCCATCTAACATAGAACGTTCCTACTGGCCACCTCTACTCCCATCTACAATAGAACGTTCCTACTGGTCAACTAACCACCTCTACTCCCATCTACCATAGAACGTTCCTACTGTCCAACTAACCACCTCTACTCCCATCTACCATAGAACGTTCCTACTGGTCAACTAACCACCTCTACTCCCATCCACCATAGAACGTTCCTACTGGTCAACTAACCACCTCTACTCCCATCTACCATAGAACGTTCCTACTAACCACCTCTACTCCCATCCACCATAGAACGTTCCTACTAACCACCTCTACTCCCATCTACCATAGAACGTTCCTACTGGTCAACTAACCACCTCTACTCCCATCTACCATAGAACGTTCCTACTGGCCACCTCTACTCCCATCTACCATAGAACGTTCCTACTAACCACCTCTACTCCCATCTACCATAGAACGTTCCTACTGGCCAACTAACCACCTCTACTCCCATCCACCATAGAACGTTCCTACTAACCACCTCTACTCCCATCTACCATAGAACGTTCCTACTGGCCACCTAACCACCTCTACTCCCATCTACCATAGAACGTTCCTACTAACCACCTCTACTCCCACCTACCATAGAACGTTCCTACTGGTCAACTAACCACCTCTACTCCCATCTACCATAGAACGTTCCTACTGGTCAACTAACCACCTCTACTCCCATCTACCATAGAACGTTCCTACTGGCCACCTAACCACCTCTACTCCCATCTACCATAGAACGTTCCTACTAACCACCTCTACTCCCACCTACCATAGAACGTTCCTACTGGTCAACTAACCACCTCTACTCCCATCTACCATAGAACGTTCCTACTGGTCAACTAACCACCTCTACTCCCATCTACCATAGAACGTTCCTACTGGTCAACTAACCACCTCTACTCCCATCTACAATAGAACGTTCCTACTGGCCAACTAACCACCTCTACTCCCATCCACCATAGAACGTTCCTACTAACCACCTCTACTCCCACCTACCATAGAACGTTCCTACTGGTCAACTAACCACCTCTACTCCCATCTACCATAGAACGTTCCTACAGGTCAACTAACCACCTCTACTCCCATCTACCATAGAACGTTCCTACTAACCACCTCTACTCCCATCTACCATAGAACGTTCCTACTGGCCAACTAACCACCTCTACTCCCATCTACCATAGAACGTTCCTACTGGTCAACTAACCACCTCTACTCCCATCTACCATAGAACGTTCCTACTAACCACCTCTACTCCCATCTACCATAGAACGTTCCTACTAACCACCTCTACTCCCACCTACCATAGAACGTTCCTACTGGCCAACTAACCACCTCTACTCCCATCTACCATAGAACGTTCCTACTAACCACCTCTACTCCCACCTACCATAGAACGTTCCTACTAACCACCTCTACTCCCATCTACCATAGAACGTTCCTACTGGCCAACTAACCACCTCTACTCCCATCTACCATAGAACGTTCCTACTGGCCAACTAACCACCTCTACTCCCATCTACCATAGAACGTTCCTACTGGCCAACTAACCACCTCTACTCCCACCTACCATAGAATGTACCCTACTGGCCAACCACCCTCTATATAGCTCCAGCTATCACCAGACAGACCTGGATCAAATACTTCTAAATACTTGAGCTGATTCTGTTTGCCTTATTCAATGGGACCAACACAATAGTCCCAAAAGTGCAAACCCACCAAGCTAAATCACGCGCACCTCAAAATACTTGGAAATACTTTTAAAATTATTTCCCAGTCTTTTCTCAAATATGAAGTATTTAAAAGTATTTTTAGACACAGTTATGTACTTTTTTGGCCAGATCTGGTTTTGGCTCTTATCACGTTGTCCAGTGTTATCACAGTCCGTCACATTAAAGCCTGTTTACACCAAGCTGCCTCTTACTTCAACACAGTGCATGGCTTTCTACTTCATTCATATAGTCCCAACCAAAATGATTATTATGCCTTACTAGGTCGTAGCTAGGTCATTATTATTATTATTAGTAGTAGTAGTAGATATCTGTTCTGCTGAGGTCTGCTTGTTCCATATTAACGCATTCATATATATCCTCTCTCTCTATAAGCCACCTGCTTTAGGCAGAGGAACAGTGATGTGTGTAAACGTTGAGGCTCCCAGATCTGCCTCTAATGTAGTGATATTACTATAGCCTGGTCTCAGATCTGCCTCTAATGTAGTGATATTACTATAGCCTGGTCCCAGATCTGCCTCTAATGTAGTGATATTACTATAGCCTGGTCCCAGATCTGCCTCTAATGTAGTGATATTACTATAGCCTGGTCTCAGATCTGCCTCTAATGTAGTGATATTACTATATATAGCCTGGTCTCAGATCTGCCTCTAATGTAGTGATATTACTATAGCCTGGTCCCAGATCTGCCTCTAATGTAGTGATATTACTATAGCCTGGTCTCAGATCTGCCTCTAATGTAGTGATATTACTATAGCCTGGTCTCAGATCTGCCTCTAATGTAGTGATATTACTATAGCCTGGTCCCAGATCTGCCTCTAATGAAGTGATATTACTATAGCCTAGGTCTCAGGTCTGTTTTTGCCTAGTCCATTGTCAAGCCAAACCATGTTTTACATGACAGTTCCATACGGAGTTGGGAAGAGAGCACAAACAGACTGGCACCCAGGCTAATATTACTACCCCCAGAAATAGAACTAAAATGACATTCCTGGTGGCACTAATGTCACTACATATCCTGTGGGTAGGATGGGTAGGATGGGTGGGATGTTTACGTACAAAACCGATTCCAGGGTTGGGGTGAATTCCATTTAAATTCCAGTCAATTCTGGAAGTTCGAATTTCTCTTTTCAATGAAAACATTTTTTTGTGAATTGTTTACTTTTTACGAATTGAAATGGAATTTGACGCCGACCCTGGCGCGCGCGTCCGAGAGGCAGGAAACTGACGGGGTTGGCTTACAATCGTAGGATTATAGGACAACATGTAAACCATATTTAGTCTCTAAATGTTTATTGAAAAAAACATAAATCAGTTTACATCATCGTTGTAACGTTGCCAGGTAACCCATCTATTGTTCCACTGCTCCATCACTGATGTAGGACGGAGTTTCCTGCTAAGTCACGTTACTAATATTTCAGAGTTAGCCTGGTTAAACCAGACTCGAGTGCTGCGCTCACCATCTGAAACAGTGAAAATGTAGCTAAATCAGTTGTGATTCCAGGCTAATTCAGTGTGTTCTGTTGAACTACTACCGTAGCTGTACCTGTGTGTGATGGTGGTATTGTAACCATGGAAATATAGCGCTTGAGGCCCCGTGTGTGTGTGTGTGCGTGCGTGTGTATAGAAGCAAAGGTAGGTAGGTAGCTGTTGAGTGTGTGAGTCCCGTCTGACAGTACCAATGGCGTTATCTAACAGACGGTACTGTCAGCCTGTCAACACACAACTAGGGCACCATATTCCCTATCTAGTGCCCTACTGTTGACCAGGGCCCATAGGGATCTGGTGAAAAGTAGTGCACTATATAGGATACCATTTCGGACTAGCAGTCTATGGAAGTGTAGAGAAGTGATTGTTTTTTTTGTCCTCGTTTGAAAATTGATTTCAAGCCTTCTCATATACCTCCATTGTTTTTTTTTTTTGTTTTTTTAATGAACTGTGTTTTTTTGGTTCATGATTGTTGTTGAACTATAATGAAACGCTGTCACTATAACTGATTGTAATTCCATTGTAAAACATTTGAAAAGTCAAACGATGTAATTTCAATGCATTTGGAGGATTATGATTATGTGTGTGTGTGTGGGGGGGGAGGGGGACGGGGAGGGGGAAGGTGTAGTCAAAACGGACGGTTTTATGTTTTGTACAGATTGATCAATTGTATAATTGTGTTTTTGTTTAATCTTAAGTTATCAATTCATCTTAATAAAACGCACCGGTCATAAACATTTCAACTCTCTCAGTTGGTATTTACATACAAAGGCCGAATAACATTTCATTTGGTAACAAATTATCTGACAGTATTTTCTGTCAAGGAATACATGGCGAGCAGCACGGTTACACTGAAATTCCAATTCTCTTCAATGCTTTTCATTTAGGAAAATGTGAAATTGGAAAAAAAAAATAGCAGCGAGCAGCAATGAACGGGGTTCACAGGATGACAGAAAGGACACCAGATCGTTGGATAACAAAGCAGGCACTCTATAATGTAGGAACTACCTTCCTTTATGTGCCATCCAGTGAAAGCATTACCGTGGTTATCTCAATACCACAAGGGTGATGCAAGTGAAGTTTAGTCTAGTAATGTAGGTTGGTTATTTTGAATGAAGCAGGTAATCATTCTTAAAGCCCTTCCTTCATGTATTGAGTGTTATATATGCCGACTGCGCAAGCCACATAAAAAGGAAACAATATGTGATAATACAGAAATACTAATAAAGATATTTCATATGGTTTATCTTCATCATTTAAATCTGACATTCATTTGCATGAAACAAAGTCCACTTGATCAATAGGTATTCCTCTAGATCCTATGGTGCCACTGGTGCCAATAACATCTATAGTGTTGCCAATAACATCTATAGTGGTGCCAGTGACATCTGTAGTGGCGCCAATGACATCTATAGTGGTGCCACTGGTGCCAATGAGATCTATAGTGGTGCCAATGACATCTATAGTGGTGCCAATGAGATCTATAGTGGTGCCAATTACATCTATAGTGGTGCCAATGAGATCTATAGTGGTGCCAATTACATCTATAGTGGTGCCAATGACATCTATAGTGGTGCCAATGAGATCTATAGTGTTGCCAATGACATCTATAGTGGTGCCAATGAGATCTATAGTGGTGTCAATGAGATCTATAGTGGTGCCAATGACATCTATAGTGGTGCCAATTACATCTATAGTGGTGCCAATGAGATCTATAGTGGTGCCAATGAGATATATAGTGGTGCCAATGAGATCTATAGTGGTGCCAATGACATCTATAGTGGTGTCAATGAGATCTATAGTGGTGCCAATGACATCTATAGTGGTGCCAATGACATCTATAGTGGTGTCAATTAGATCTATAGTGGTGCCAATGATATCTATAGTGGTGTCAATGACATCTATAGTGGTGCCAATGAGATCTATAGTGGTGTCAATGACATCTATAGTGGTGTCAATGACATCTATAGTGGTGCCAATGACATCTATAGAGGTGCCAATGACATCTATAGTGGTGTCAATGACATCTATAGTGGTGCCAATGACATCTATAGTGGTGCCAATGAGATCTATAGTGGTGTCAATGACATCTATAGTGGTGCCAATGACATCTATAGTGGTGCCAATGAGATCTATAGTGGTGTCAATGACATCTATAGTGGTGCCAATGACATCTATAGTGGTGCCAATGACATCTATAGTGCCGCCAACTGGTTTGCCATCTAAGGTTGCAGTGACTTTATATTCACACATCTGTCCATCTGGTGGTATAGTGTGTCTGTCCATCTGGTGGTATAGTGTGTCTGTCCATCTGGTGGTATAGTGTGTCTGTCCATCTGGTGGTATAGTGTGTCTGTCCATCTACTGGCATAGCGTGTCTGTCCATCTGGTGGTATAGTGTGTCTGTCCATCTGGTGGTATAGTGTGTCTGTCCATCTACTGGCATAGCGTGTCTGTCCATCTGGTGGTATAGTGTGTCTGTCCATCTGGTGGTATAGTGTGTCTGTCCATCTGGTGGTATAGTGTGTCTGTCCATCTGGTGGTATAGTGTGTCTGTCCATCTGGTGGTATAGTGTGTCTGTCCATCTGGTGGTATAGTGTGTCTGTCCATCTAGTGGTATAGCGTGTCTGTCCATCTAGTGGTATAGTGTGCCTGTCCATCTAGTGGTATAGCGTGTCTGTCCATCTAGTGGTATAGTGTGTCTGTCCATCTAGTGGTATAGTGTGTCTGTCCATCTACTGATATAGTGTGTCTGTCCATCTACTGGTATAGTGTGTCTGTCCATCTACTGGTATAGTGTGTCTGTCCATCTAGTGGTATAGTGTGTCTGTCCATCTACTGGTATAGTGTGTATGACCATCTAGTGGTATAGCGTGTCTGTCCATCTAGTGGTATAGCGTGTCTGTCCATCTAGTGGTATAGCGTGTCTGTCCATCTAGTGGTATAGTGTGTCTGTCCATCTAGTGGTATAGTGTGTCTGTCCATCTAGTGGTATAGTGTGTCTGTCCATCTAGTGGTATAGTGTGTCTGTCCATCAAGTGGTATAGTGTGTCTGTCCATCTAGTGGTATAGTGTGTCTGTCCATCTAGTGGTATAGCGTGTCTGTCCATCTAGTGGTATAGTGTGTCTGTCCATCTGGTGGTATAGCGTGTCTGTCCATCTACTGGTATAGTGTGTCCGTCCATCTAGTGGTATAGCGTGTCTGTCCATCTAGTGGTATAGCGTGTCTGTCCATCTAGTGGTATAGCGTGTCTGTCCATCTAGTGGTATAGTGTGTCTGTCCATCTAGTGGTATAGTGTGTCTGTCCATCTAGTGGTATAGTGTGTCTGTCCATCTAGTGGTATAGTGTGTCTGTCCATCTAGTGGTATAGCGTGTCTGTCCATCTAGTGGTATAGTGTGTCTGTCCATCTAGTGGTATAGTGTGTCTGTCCATCTAGTGGTATAGTGTGTCTGTCCATCTAGTGGTATAGCGTGTCTGTCCATCTAGTGGTATAGCGTGTCTGTCCATCTAGTGGTATAGCGTGTCTGTCCATCTAGTGGTATAGTGTGTCTGTCCATCTAGTGGTATAGTGTGTCTGTCCATCTAGTGGTATAGTCTGTCCATCTAGTGGTATAGTCTGTCCATCTAGTGGTATAGTGTGTCTGTCCATCTAGTGGTATAGTGTGTCTGTCCATCTACTGGTATAGTGTGTCCATCTAGTGGTATAGTGTGTCCATCTAGTGGTATAGTGTGTCTGTCCATCTAGTGGTATAGTGTGTCCATCTAGTGGTATAGCGTGTCCATCTAGTCCATCTAGTGGTATAGTGTGTCCATCTAGTGGTATAGTGTGTCTGTCCATCTAGTGGTATAGTGTGTCCATCTACTGGTATAGTGTGTCTGTCCATCTAGTGGTATAGTGTGTCCATCTACTGGTATAGTGTGTCTGTCCATCTAGTGGTATAGTGTGTCCATCTACTGGTATAGTGTGTCTGTCCATCTAGTGGTATAGTGTGTCCATCTACTGGTATAGTGTGTCCATCTACTGGTATAGTGTGTCCATCTAGTGGTATAGTGTGTCCATCTAGTGGTATAGTCTGTCCATCTAGTGGTATAGTCTGTCCATCTAGTGGTATAGTGTTAGAATGCATCAGCTTTATTTTCTCCAAGTCTTCAGGGACTATATTGATCCAAAGACCACATCTGGAGTGAATCAGATGGCATCTTTATTGAAGTTGAAAACACTTTAAAAGAGGAAAAAGTCAAAGCAGCGTTGGGTACTACTAGGTTACAACAGACTATGGCAATTCTAGAATATGTTCCAAATGGCACCCTAGTCTTTTAGTAGTGAACCACTTTTGACCAGTGCTCTGGTGCACTATGAAGGGAATAGGGTGCAAGTTGGGACGTACCGCTTATCCTTATGAGGAGAAATATCAACTAACAAACTAACAAAGCCATGAGGAGAGAAAATACTGTCAATACTGTCTTGTGTATGATTGTCCTGTTACTCATGTTGCGCCCAATTCAGACATGGATATGTTGTCTTAAAGTCCATGTTAAGTGTTACTTACCTCAGGTCTGAATCGGGCCTGTTATAAACATGTCATTGTTATTGGTTGAATTGGTGAAATATCCATGTAGAGACAGAGATCAATGTAATAGTTCTGTCATTATCACATTGGATTGTGTCACAGGGTGTAAGTATACTATATATAATCATTACAGCGTTACTATAACTTAAAATGGTGCTACATTTGGAAATGGGACTTCTGAATCTCCAGGGAACATTTTGGCAGCATAAATACTTCTTAAACAGTTGTCTGTTTCCTTCGTGTCTCTGCATATTCCTGTAAAGCAGTTCAACTAGGACTCATTCCCATGTTCAAAACGGTCAGTGGGTAAATATGGGTAAAGTCTATGAAATAACAGTTTGTTTGTACCAAATAGTTTAACAATGACATTCGGGGTATTCTCTGTATACTACTATACTTAGATTCATGCACATTTACCAGCATTACACAACATAAAGTTATTAACCCTACTGTAAAACGGCAACATTAAATTCCTTAACTTTATATACAATAAATACAAAAAGATAACTTTTCCCGAAAGATAAAATATCGACCCGTTAAAGGATCATAAAAATATAAACATGAAATCAGCAAAGATGTGTCAAAATGAGTTGTAGAAGATAAGCGTTATTTTTTTTTAATAGATATATTTTTATACAGTATATAACCATGGGTCGTATTCATTAGTGCACACCGTTGAAAAACGTTTTGCAAATGGAACACGAAGAGGTAGTGCCTCCCTGTTTCAGTCCGTTGTCTTCTTTCAAAGACGTCGGTGCCCGATTAATACAATCCTGGTTTGTCTGGGAACTGTCATCGTCTCTTCTCCTTCATCTGCAGTTATATGAGTGTTAGCTGTGTTGCTGGCGATATCAATATACAATAGAACAGGGAATCCAAGCCCAGTCTGTCCCCATTCAGGTCCTGTAATGACTGTCTCTTATTACATCTCCAGTCCTCTGCCTGATAGAAAGGCAGATCTAATGCCATTTTGATGATGCTCCAAGCTGGTCTCATCTGAGACAGTTGTTGGTTTCTCTTCCTCTAGGGACAGCCTGTTTGGTTCCTGGTGGTTTTGTCCTCCTCTAGGGACAGCCTGGTTGGTTTCTGGTGGTTTTGTCCTCCTCTAGGGACAGCCTGGTTGGTTTCTGGTGGTTTTGTCCTCCTCTAGGGGCAGCCTGGTTGGTTCCTGGTGGTTTTGTCCTCCTCTAGGGACAGCCTGATGGTTCCTGGTGGTTTTGTCCTCCTCTAGGGACAGCCTGGCTGGTTCCTGGTGGTCTTGTCCTCCTCTAGGGACAGCCTTGTTGGTTCTCTGGTTACCCAATCCAGGCATGGAATAGAATCATTGAGCCAGGCATGACTATATATCGGTCCATGATATTTTGTGTTCATGACTCCACTGGTCTGTTTCATAGTGTGTGTGTGTGCGTGTGTCTGTCCTTCCTTCCTTTCCTAGGATGTGTGTGTGTGTCCTTCCTTCCTTTCCTAGGATGTGTGTGTGTGTGTCCTTCCTTCCTTTCCTAAGATGTGTGTGTGTGTCCTTCCTTCCTTCCCTAGGATGTGTGTGTGTCCTTCCTTCCTTTCCTAGGATGTGTGTGTGTGTGTCCTTCCTTCCTTCCCTAGGATGTGTGTGTGTGTCCTTCCTTCCTTCCCTAGGATGTGTGTGTGTGTGTCCTTCCTTCCTTCCCTAGGATGTGTGTGTGTGTCCTTCCTTCCTTCCCTAGGATGTGTGTGTGTGTCCTCCCTTCCTTCCCTAGGATGTGTGTGTGTGTCCTTCCTTCCTTCCCTAGGATGTGTGTGTGTGTCCTTCCTTCCTTCCCTAGGATGTGTGTGTGTGTCCTTCCTTCCCTAGGATGTGTGTGTGTGTCCTCCCTTCCTTCCCTAGGATGTGTGTGTGTGTCCTCCCTTCCTTCCCTAGGATGTGTGTGTGTGTCCTCCCTTCCTTCCCTAGGATGTGTGTGTGTGTGTCCTTCCTTCCTTCCCTAGGATGTGTGTGTCTGTCCTCCCTTCCTTCCCTAGGATGTGTGTGTGTGTCCTCCCTTCCTTCCCTAGGATGTGTGTGTGTGTCCTTCCTTCCTTTCCTAGAATGTGTGTGTGTGTCCTTCCTTCCTTTCCTAGGATGTGTGTGTGTGTGTGTGTGTGTGTGTGTGTGTGTGTATGCGTCTGTCCTTCCTTCCTTTCCTAGGATGTGTGTGTCCTCCACCGAGCCAGAGTGTAAACAAAGAGGGTACCACACATCTCCTGTAGTTATAGGACTTCCCAGTGTCTTCCTCAGACACTTCACATAGCTGTAATATATTACACGTTCAGTATGCTTTACACGTTAGTGAGTCCACACAGCAGTGAGTCCACACGGTAGTGAGTCCACACGTTAGTGAGTCCACACGTTAGTGAGTCCACACAGCAGTGAGTCCACACGTTTGTGAGTCCACACGGTAGTGAGTCCACACAGCAGTGAGTCCACACAGCAGTGAGTCCACACGGTAGTGAGTCCACACGTTAGTGAGTCCACACAGCAGTGAGTCCACACGGTAGTGAGTCCACACAGCAGTGAGTCCACATGGCAGTGAGTCCACACGGTAGTGAGTCCACACAGCAGTGAGTCCACACGGTAGTGAGTCCACACAGCAGTGAGTCCACACGGTAGTGAGTCCACACAGCAGTGAGTCCACACGGTAGTGAGTCCACACGTTAGTGAGTCCACACAGCAGTGAGTCCACACGTTAGTGAGTCCACACGTTAGTGAGTCCACACGTTAGTGAGTCCACACAGCAGTGAGTCCACACGGTAGTGAGTCCACACGTTAGTGAGTCCACACAGCAGTGAGTCCACACGGTAGTGAGTCCACACGGTAGTGAGTCCACACAGCAGTGAGTCCACACAGCAGTGAGTCCACACGGTAGTGAGTCCACAGAGTAGTGAGTCCACACGGTAGTGAGTCCACACGGTAGTGAGTCCACACGGCAGTGAGTCCACACAGAGCTTCTGTTGGTATATTATCTAGTATGTCCACTAACATTGATGTTGCACTGGTACTTTGTCTCTATAGTCACATTACAGTCTTTATCCGCAACCCCAGGTGGAGCAGACCGTGCCCCAACAGTAAGTCATAGGTCTAAGGTCGCGGCCCAGCGTTAGGGAGTGGTCTGTCTATAGCAGGGAGCTGGTAGGGCTGCCGGGCAAGGGTGGGCTGTGGCTCTGGTGGCTATGCTCCTGGCTGTGTGTAGGGCTGTAGCTCTGGCTGTGTCTCAGGGGCAGCAGGTCGTAGTGGCTGGGGATGTGGCTGTTCCTGGGGAGGTCGTACGGGTTCTGAGGGTACGTGGGAACCACCACACCGTTACAGCCCTGGAGAACACTCACCTTGGGTTCTAAAGGGGGGATGGAGGTATATAGATAGGGGGATGGAGGGATGGAGGGATAGAGATAGGGGGATGGAGGGATAGAGATAGGGGGATGGAGGGATATAGATAGGGGGATGGAGGGATAGAGATAGGGGGATGGAGGGATATAGATAGGGGGATGGAGGGATATAGATAGGGGGATGGAGGGATATAGATAGGGGGATGGAGGGATATAGATAGGGGGATGGAGGGATATAGATAGGGGGATGGAGGGATATAGATAGGGGGATGGAGGGATATAGATAGGGGGATGGAGGGATATAGATAGGGGGATGGAGGGATATAGATGGGGGATGGAGGGATGGAGGGATAGAGATAGGGGGATGGAGGGATAGAGATAGGGGGATGGAGGGATAGAGATAGGGGGATGGAGGGATATAGATGGAGGGATATAGATAGGGGGATGGAGGGATATAGATAGGGGGATGGAGAGATAGAGATGGAGGGATATAGATAGGGGATGGAGGGATAGAGATAGGGGGATGGAGAGATAGAGATAGGGGGATGGAGAGATAGAGATAGGGGGATGAAGGGATAGAGATAGGGGGATGGAGGGATATAGATAGGGGGATGGAGGGATAGAGATAGGGGGATGGAGAGATAGAGATAGGGGGATGGAGAGATAGAGACAGGGGGATGAAGGGATAGAGATAGAGATAGGGGGATGGAGGGATAGAGATAGGGGGATGGAGGGATATAGATAGGGGGATGGAGGGATAGAGATGGAGGGATGGAGGGATAGAGATAGGGGGATGGAGGGATATAGATAGGGGGGTGGAGGGATATAGATAGGGGGATGGAGGGATAGAGATAGAGGGATGGAGGGATAGAGATAGGGGGATGGAGGGATATAGATAGGGGGATGGAGGGATATAGATAGGGGGATGGAGGGATAGAGATAGGGGGATGGAGGGATATAGATAGGGGGATGGAGGGATATAGATAGGGGATGGAGGGATAGAGATAGGGGGATGGAGGGATATAGATAGGGGGATGGAGGGATATAGATAGGGGGATGGAGGGATAGAGATAGGGGGATGGAGGGATATAGATGGAGGGATGGAGGGATAGAGATAGGGGGATGGAGGGATATAGATAGGGGGATGGAGGGATAGAGATAGGGGGATGGAGGGATATAGATAGGGGGATGGAGGGATATAGATAGGGGATGGAGGGATATAGATAGGGGGATGGAGGGATATAGATAGGGGATGGAGGGATATAGATAGGGGGATGGAGAGATATAGATAGGGGGATGGAGGGATAGAGATAGGGGGATGGAGGGATATAGATGGAGGGATGGAGGGATGGAGGGATAGAGATAGGGGGATGGAGGGATATAGATAGGGGGATGGAGGGATAGAGATAGGGGGATGGAGGGATATAGATAGGGGGATGGAGGGATACAGATAGGGGGATGGAGGGATATAGATAGGGGATGGAGGGATATAGATAGGGGGATGGAGAGATAGAGATGGAGGGATATAGATAGGGGATGGAGGGATATAGATAGGGGGATGGAGAGATAGAGATAGGGGGATGGAGAGATAGAGATAGGGGGATGAAGGGATAGAGATAGGGGGATGGAGGGATATAGATAGGGGGATGGAGGGATAGAGATAGGGGGATGGAGAGATAGAGATAGGGGGATGGAGAGATAGAGATAGGGGGATGAAGGGATAGAGATAGGGGGATGGAGGGATAGAGATAGGGGGATGGAGGGATATAGATAGGGGGATGGAGGGATAGAGATAGGGGGATGGAGGGATAGAGATGGAGGGATGGAGGGATAGAGATAGGGGGATGGAGGGATATAGATAGGGGGATGGAGGGATATAGATAGATGGATGGAGGGATATAGATAGGGGGATGGAGGGATAGAGATGGAGGGATGTAGGGATGGAGGGATGGAGGGATATAGATAGGGGGATGGAGGGATATAGATAGGGGGATGGAGGGATAGAGATAGGGGGATAGAGGGATGGAGGGATATAGATAGGGGGATGGAGGGATTAGGGGGATAGAGATAGGGGGATGGAGGGATATAGATAGGGGGATGGAGGGATAGAGATAGAGGGATGGAGGGATAGAGATAGGGGGTTAGAGGGATGGAGGGATATAGATAGGGGGATGGAAGGATAGAGATAGGGGGATGGAGGGATATAGATAGGGGGATGGAGGGATAGAGATAGGGGGATGGAGGGATGTAGATAGGGGGATGAAGGGATAGAGATAGGGGGATGGAGGGATGTAGATAGGGGGATGGAGGGATAGAGATAGGGGGATGGAGGGATATAGATAGGGGGATGGAGGGATATAGATAGGGGCATGGAGGGATGTAGATAGGGGGATGGAGGGATATAGATAGGGGGATGGAGGGATATAGATAGGGGGATGGAGGGATATAGATAGGGGGATGGAGGGATGTAGATAGGGGGATGGAGGGATAGAGATAGGGGATGGAGGGATAGAGATAGGGGGATGGAGGGATATAGATAGGGGGATGGAGGGATAGAGATAGGGGGATGGAGGGATGTAGATAGGGGGATGGAGGGATAGAGATAGGGGGATGGAGGGATGTAGATAGGGGGGTGGAGGGATAGAGATAGGGGGATGGAGGGATATAGATAGGGGGATGGAGGGATATAGATAGGGGAATGGAGGGATAGAGATAGGGGGATGGAGGGATGTAGATAGGGGGATGGAGGGATAGAGATAGGGGGATGGAGGGATGTATATAGGGGGATGGAGGGATAGAGATAGGGGGATGGATGGATATAGATAGGGGGATGGAGGGATAGAGATAGGGGGATGGAGGGATAGAGGGATGTAGATAGGGGGATGGATGGATAGAGATAGGGGGATGGAGGGATGTAGATGGAGGGATGGAGGGATATAGATAGGGGGATGGAGGGATGTAGATAGGGGGATGCAGGGATAGAGATAGGGGGATAGAGGGATGGAGGGATATAGATAGGGGGATGGAGGGATGTAGATATAGATATAGATGTAGATAGGGCGATGGAGGGAGAAGAGAGAAAGAGAGGCTTGAACTTTTCTGACTAATCAAAGTGATCATTCAAACACTTCATACAAGTCCCCTCCACAATAACCCCCTAACCCTAACCCTAACCCTAACCCTCCACAATAACCCCCTAACCCTAACCCTCCACAATAACCCCCTAACCCTAACCCTCCACAATAACCCCCTAACCCTAACCCCCTAACCCTAACCCTCCACAATAACCCCCTAACCCTAACCCTCCACAATAACCCCCTAACCCTAACCCCCTAACCCTAACCCTCCACAATAACCCCCTAACCCTAACCCTCCACAATAACCCCCTAACCCTAACCCCCTAACCCTAACCCTCCACAATAACCCCCTAACCCTAACCCTAACCCTCCACAATAACCCCCTCAGACAGAGAGAGAGAGAACAGACAGACAACAGACAGAGACAACAGACAGAGACAACAGACTGAAACAACAGACATAGACAACAGACATAGAAAACAGATAGAGACAGAGACAACAGACTGAAACAACAGACTGAAACAAGAGACATAGACAACAGACATAGAAAACAGATAGAGACAGAGACAACAGACTGAAACAACAGACTGAAACAACAGACATAGAAAACAGACTGATAACCAGTCAGTTACACAGAAAAACAAATTCCTCATGAGCTCATCTTCTCCAGAATTAAGGGGATGTCGATGACCCTACATCCCCCGTAACTCACCCAGTAGGACATCTACATAACTATATATCTATAACTCACCCAGTAGGACATCTACATTACTATATATCTATAACTCACCCAGTAGGACATCTACATTACTATATATCTATAACTCACCCAGTAGGACATCTACATTACTATATATCTATAACTCACCCACATCATAGACGTTCTTGCTGAAGGTGTGTGTTGTGGTGGTGTTGACTATAGCAGAGGAGCAGTAGGACATCTACATAACTATATATCTATAACTCACCCACGTCATAGACGTTCTTGCTGGAGGTGTGTGTGGTAGTGGTGGTGGTGACTATAGCAGAAGAGCAGTAGGACATGTCGTGGTGGACAGGACTCTTCATCTCTACATAGCTGCTCTCTGTGTGTTTACAGGCCACGGCCTGCGGGTCATTGATGGTGGCGTAGGGGTTCTCACTGTTCAGAGAGCAGGTGCTGGACAGGGAACCCTTCATGTAGTCTGACAAAGACAAATGACACACTGAGAAGCAGGAAGACAGGAACACTTTTTTACCAAGGTGAAGGTATCTGTTAGCGAATGATTCTGATATCAGCAAGGACATTGTCAGCCTTTCAATGCATTCGTCATATCAACATTGGGAGACGAATACAACATGAGATTACAATTCTACCCCAGGAGGTAAGACAGGTGAAAACTCTTATCCACTGACAACCTGTAGATAAACAATTAAAAACAGAGTACAGGGTAAATCACACAGGACACAACATTCACACTATTAGTAACATATCACAGTATAAAGCATTTAAATCCAAAAGTAGTGAGTTTGTTTATGGGGTGTTGTGTTAGTTAGAGACTGGAGGAGAGGAGGAGAGGACCAGAGAGGACTGTGTTAGGTAGAGACTGGAGGAGAGGAGGAGAGAGGAGTGTGTTAGTTAGAGACTGGAGGAGAGGACCAGAGAGGAGTGTGTTAGGTAGAGACTGGAGGAGAGAACCAGAGAGGAGTGTGTGAGACCATCAGGAGGAAGGAACACACACAGAGGAGGAGATCACAGGCGTGCCCTGTGGAGAGAGAGACACAGAGGTCAAAACACACACATCAGTTCATACACAAACCAGAGAATGTGAGCGGTGGTGAGTGGTCTGAAATCCCGCTCACTGCTTACAGAGCGGTGGTGAGTGGTCTGAAATCCCTCTCACTGCTTACAGAGCGGTGGTGAGTGGTCTGAAATCCCTCTCACTGCTTACAGAGCGGTGGTGAGTGGTCTGAAATCCCTCTCACTGCTTACAGAGCGGTGGTGAGTGGTCTGAAATCCCTCTCACTGCTTACAGAGCGGTGTTGAGTGGCCTGAAATCCCTCTCACTGCTTACAGAGCGGTGGTGAGTGGTCTGAAATCCCTCTCACTGCTTACAGAGCGGTGGTGAGTGGTCTGAAATCCCTCTCACTGCTTACAGAGCGGTGGTGAGTGGTCTGAAATCCCTCTCACTGCTTACAGAGCGGTGGTGAGTGGTCTGAAATCCCTCTCACTGCTTACAGAGCGGTGGTGAGTGGTCTGAAATCCCTCTCACTGCTTACAGAGCGGTGTTGAGTGGTCTGAAATCCCTCTCACTGCTTACAGAGCGGTGTTGAGTGGTCTGAAATCCCTCTCACTGCTTACAGAGCGGTGGTGAGTGGTCTGAAATCCCTCTCACTGCTTACAGAGCGGTGGTGAGTGGTCTGAAATCCCTCTCACTGCTTACAGAGCGGTGGTGAGTGGTCTGAAATCCCTCTCACTGCTTACAGAGCGGTGTTGAGTGGCCTGAAATCCCTCTCACTGCTTACAGAGCGGTGGTGAGTGGTCTGAAATCCCTCTCACTGCTTACAGAGCGGTGGTGAGTGGTCTGAAATCCCTCTCACTGCTTACAGAGCGGTGGTGAGTGGTCTGAAATCCCTCTCACTGCTTACAGAGCGGTGGTGAGTGGTCTGAAATCCCTCTCACTGCTTACAGAGCGGTGGTGAGTGGTCTGAAATCCCTCTCACTGCTTACAGAGCGGTGGTGAGTGGTCTGAAATCCCTCTCACTGCTTACAGAGCGGTGGTGAGTGGTCTGAAATCCCTCTCACTGCTTACAGAGCGGTGGTGAGTGGTCTGAAATCCCTCTCACTGCTTATAGAGCGGTGGTGAATGGTCTGAAATCCCTCTCACTGCTTACAGAGCGGTGGTGAGTGGTCTGAAATCCCTCTCACTGCTTACAGAGCGGTGTTGAGTGGTCTGAAATCCCTCTCACTGCTTACAGAGCGGTGGTGAGTGGTCTGAAATCCCTCTCACTGCTTACAGAGCGGTGGTGAGTGGTCTGAAATCCCTCTCACTGCTTACAGAGCGGTGGTGAGTGGTCTGAAATCCCTCTCACTGCTTACAGAGCGGTGGTGAGTGGTCTGAAATCCCTCTCACTGCTTACAGAGCGGTGGTGAGTGGTCTGAAATCCCTCTCACTGCTTACAGAGCGGTGTTGAGTGGTCTGAAATCCCTCTCACTGCTTACAGAGCGGTGTTGAGTGGTCTGAAATCCCTCTCACTGCTTACAGAGCGGTGGTGAGTGGTCTGAAATCCCTCTCACTGCTTACAGAGCGGTGTTGAGTGGTCTGAAATCCCTCTCACTGCTTACAGAGCGGTGTTGAGTGGTCTGAAATCCCTCTCACTGCTTACAGAGCGGTGGTGAGTGGTCTGAAATCCCTCTCACTGCTTACAGAGCGGTGTTGAGTGGTCTGAAATCCCTCTCACTGCTTACAGAGCGGTGGTGAGTGGTCTGAAATCCCTCTCACTGCTTACAGAGCGGTGTTGAGTGGTCTGAAATCCCTCTCACTGCTTACAGAGCGGTGGTGAGTGGTCTGAAATCCCTCTCACTGCTTACAGAGCGGTGGTGAGTGGTCTGAAATCCCTCTCACTGCTTACAGAGCGGTGGTGAGTGGTCTGAAATCCCTCTCACTGCTTACAGAGCGGTGTTGAGTGGTCTGAAATCCCTCTCACTGCTTACAGAGCGGTGGTGAGTGGTCTGAAATCCCTCTCACTGCTTACAGAGCGGTGGTGAGTGGTCTGAAATCCCTCTCACTGCTTACAGAGCGGTGGTGAGTGGTCTGAAATCCCTCTCACTGCTTACAGAGCGGTGGTGAGTGGTCTGAAATCCCTCTCACTGCTTACAGAGCGGTGGTGAGTGGTCTGAAATCCCTCTCACTGCTTACAGAGCGGTGGTGAGTGGTCTGAAATCCCTCTCACTGCTTACAGAGCGGTGTTGAGTGGTCTGAAATCCCTCTCACTGCTTACAGAGCGGTGTTGAGTGGTCTGAAATCCCTCTCACTGCTTACAGAGCGGTGGTGAGTGGTCTGAAATCCCTCTCACTGCTTACAGAGCGGTGGTGAGTGGTCTGAAATCCCTCTCACTGCTTACAGAGCGGTGGTGAGTGGTCTGAAATCCCTCTCACTGCTTACAGAGCGGTGTTGAGTGGTCTGAAATCCCTCTCACTGCTTACAGAGCGGTGGTGAGTGGTCTGAAATCCCTCTCACTGCTTACAGAGCGGTGGTGAGTGGTCTGAAATCCCTCTCACTGCTTACAGAGCGGTGGTGAGTGGTCTGAAATCCCTCTCACTGCTTACAGAGCGGTGGTGAGTGGTCTGAAATCCCTCTCACTGCTTACAGAGCGGTGGTGAGTGGTCTGAAATCCCTCTCACTGCTTACAGAGCGGTGGTGAGTGGTCTGAAATCCCTCTCACTGCTTACAGAGCGGTGGTGAGTGGTCTGAAATCCCTCTCACTGCTTACAGAGCGGTGGTGAGTGGTCTGAAATCCCTCTCACTGCTTACAGAGCGGTGGTGAGTGGTCTGAAATCCCTCTCACTGCTTACAGAGCGGTGGTGAGTGGTCTGAAATCCCTCTCACTGCTTACAGAGCGGTGGTGAGTGGTCTGAAATCCCTCTCACTGCTTACAGAGCGGTGGTGAGTGGTCTGAAATCCCTCTCACTGCTTACAGAGCGGTGGTGAGTGGTCTGAAATCCCTCTCACTGCTTACAGAGCGGTGGTGAGTGGAAATCCCTCTCACTGCTTACAGAATCCCTCTCACTGCTTACAGAGCGGTGGTGAGTGGTCTGAAATCCCTCTCACTGCTTACAGAGCGGTGGTGAGTGGTCTGAAATCCCTCTCACTGCTTACAGAGCGGTGTTGAGTGGTCTGAAATCCCTCTCACTGCTTACAGAGCGGTGGTGAGTGGTCTGAAATCCCTCTCACTGCTTACAGAGCGGTGGTGAGTGGTCTGAAATCCCTCTCACTGCTTACAGAGCGGTGTTGAGTGGTCTGAAATCCCTCTCACTGCTTACAGAGCGGTGTTGAGTGGTCTGAAATCCCTCTCACTGCTTACAGAGCGGTGTTGAGTGGTCTGAAATCCCTCTCACTGCTTACAGAGCGGTGGTGAGTGGTCTGAAATCCCTCTCACTGCTTACAGAGCGGTGGTGAGTGGTCTGAAATCCCTCTCACTGCTTACAGAGCGGTGGTGAGTGGTCTGAAATCCCTCTCACTGCTTACAGAGCGGTGGTGAGTGGTCTGAAATCCCTCTCACTGCTTACAGAGCGGTGGTGAGTGGTCTGAAATCCCTCTCACTGCTTACAGAGCGGTGGTGAGTGGTCTGAAATCCCTCTCACTGCTTACAGAGCGGTGGTGAGTGGTCTGAAATCCCTCTCACTGCTTACAGAGCGGTGGTGAGTGGTCTGAAATCCCTCTCACTGCTTACAGAGCGGTGGTGAGTGGTCTGAAATCCCTCTCACTGCTTACAGAGCGGTGGTGAGTGGTCTGAAATCCCTCTCACTGCTTACAGAGCGGTGGTGAGTGGTCTGAAATCCCTCTCACTGCTTACAGAGCGGTGGTGAGTGGTCTGAAATCCCTCTCACTGCTTACAGAGCGGTGGTGAGTGGTCTGAAATCCCTCTCACTGCTTACAGAGCGGTGGTGAGTGGTCTGAAATCCCTCTCACTGCTTACAGAGCGGTGGTGAGTGGTCTGAAATCCCTCTCACTGCTTACAGAGCGGTGGTGAGTGGTCTGAAATCCCTCTCACTGCTTACAGAGCGGTGGTGAGTGGTCTGAAATCCCTCTCACTGCTTACAGAGCGGTGGTGAGTGGTCTGAAATCCCTCTCACTGCTTACAGAGCGGTGGTGAGTGGTCTGAAATCCCTCTCACTGCTTACAGAGCGGTGGTGAGTGGTCTGAAATCCCTCTCACTGCTTACAGAGCGGTGGTGAGTGGTCTGAAATCCCTCTCACTGCTTACAGAGCGGTGGTGAGTGGTCTGAAATCCCTCTCACTGCTTACAGAGCGGTGGTGAGTGGTCTGAAATCCCTCTCACTGCTTACAGAGCGGTGTTGAGTGGTCTGAAATCCCTCTCACTGCTTACAGAGCGGTGGTGAGTGGTCTGAAATCCCTCTCACTGCTTACAGAGCGGTGGTGAGTGGTCTGAAATCCCTCTCACTGCTTACAGAGCGGTGGTGAGTGGTCTGAAATCCCTCTCACTGCTTACAGAGCGGTGGTGAGTGGTCTGAAATCCCTCTCACTGCTTACAGAGCGGTGGTGAGTGGTCTGAAATCCCTCTCACTGCTTACAGAGCGGTGGTGAGTGGTCTGAAATCCCTCTCACTGCTTACAGAGCGGTGGTGAGTGGTCTGAAATCCCTCTCACTGCTTACAGAGCGGTGGTGAGTGGTCTGAAATCCCTCTCACTGCTTACAGAGCGGTGGTTGAGTGGTCTGAAATCCCTCTCACTGCTTACAGAGCGGTGGTGAGTGGTCTGAAATCCCTCTCACTGCTTACAGAGCGGTGGTGAGTGGTCTGAAATCCCTCTCACTGCTTACAGAGCGGTGGTGAGTGGTCTGAAATCCCTCTCACTGCTTACAGAGCGGTGGTGAGTGGTCTGAAATCCCTCTCACTGCTTACAGAGCGGTGGTGAGTGGTCTGAAATCCCTCTCACTGCTTACAGAGCGGTGGTGAGTGGTCTGAAATCCCTCTCACTGCTTACAGAGCGGTGGTGAGTGGTCTGAAATCCCTCTCACTGCTTACAGAGCGGTGGTGAGTGGTCTGAAATCCCTCTCACTGCTTACAGAGCGGTGGTGAGTGGTCTGAAATCCCTCTCACTGCTTACAGAGCGGTGGTGAGTGGTCACTGCTTACAGAAATCCCTCTCACTGCTTACAGAGCGGTGGTGAGTGGTCTGAAATCCCTCTCACTGCTTACAGAGCGGTGGTGAGTGGTCTGAAATCCCTCTCACTGCTTACAGAGCGGTGGTGAGTGGTCTGAAATCCCTCTCACTGCTTACAGAGCGGTGGTGAGTGGTCTGAAATCCCTCTCACTGCTTACAGAGCGGTGGTGAGTGGTCTGAAATCCCTCTCACTGCTTACAGAGCGGTGGTGAGTGGTCTGAAATCCCTCTCACTGCTTACAGAGCGGTGGTGAGTGGTCTGAAATCCCTCTCACTGCTTACAGAGCGGTGGTGAGTGGTCTGAAATCCCTCTCACTGCTTACAGAGCGGTGGTGAGTGGTCTGAAATCCCTCTCACTGCTTACAGAGCGGTGTTGAGTGGCCTGAAATCCCTCTCACTGCTTACAGAGCGGTGGTGAGTGGTCTGAAATCCCTCTCACTGCTTACAGAGCGGTGGTGAGTGGTCTGAAATCCCTCTCACTGCTTACAGAGCGGTGGTGAGTGGTCTGAAATCCCGCTCACTGCTTACAGAGCGGTGGTGAGTGGTCTGAAATCCCTCTCACTGCTTACAGAGCGGTGGTGAGTGGTCTGAAATCCCTCTCACTGCTTACAGAGCGGTGGTGAGTGGCCTGAAATCCCTCTCATTACTTACAGAGCGGTGGTGAGTGGTCTGAAATCCCTCTCACTGCTTACAGAGCGGTGGTGAGTGGTCTGAAATCCCTCTCACTGCTTACAGAGCGGTGGTGAGTGGTCTGAAATCCCTCTCACTGCTTACAGAGCGGTGGTGAGTGGTCTGAAATCCCTCTCACTGCTTACAGAGCGGTGGTGAGTGGTCTGAAATCCCTCTCACTGCTTACAGAGCGGTGGTGAGTGGTCTGAAATCCCTCTCACTGCTTACAGAGCGGTGGTGAGTGGTCTGAAATCCCTCTCACTGCTTACAGAGCGGTGGTGAGTGGTCTGAAATCCCTCTCACTGCTTACAGAGCGGTGGTGAGTGGTCTGAAATCCCTCTCACTGCTTACAGAGCGGTGGTGAGTGGTCTGAAATCCCTCTCACTGCTTACAGAGCGGTGGTGAGTGGTCTGAAATCCCTCTCACTGCTTACAGAGCGGTGTTGAGTGGTCTGAAATCCCTCTCACTGCTTACAGAGCGGTGGTGAGTGGTCTGAAATCCCTCTCACTGCTTACAGAGCGGTGGTGAGTCCTGAAATCCCTCTCACTGCTTACAGAGCGGTGGTGAGTGGTCTGAAATCCCTCTCACTGCTTACAGAGCGGTGGTGAGTGGTCTGAAATCCCTCTCACTGCTTACAGAGCGGTGGTGAGTGGTCTGAAATCCCTCTCACTGCTTACAGAGCGGTGGTGAGTGGCCTGAAATCCCTCTCACTGCTTACAGAGCGGTGGTGAGTGGTCTGAAATCCCTCTCACTGCTTACAGAGCGGTGGTGAGTGGTCTGAAATCCCTCTCACTGCTTACAGAGCGGTGGTGAGTGGTCTGAAATCCCTCTCACTGCTTACAGAGCGGTGGTGAGTGGTCTGAAATCCCTCTCACTGCTTACAGAGCGGTGGTGAGTGGTCTGAAATCCCTCTCACTGCTTACAGAGCGGTGGTGAGCGAAATCCCTCTCACTGCTTGGTGAGTGGTCTGAAATCCCTCTCACTGCTTACAGAGCGGTGGTGAGTGGTCTGAAATCCCTCTCACTGCTTACAGAGCGGTGGTGAGTGGTCTGAAATCCCTCTCACTGCTTACAGAGCGGTGGTGAGTGGTCTGAAATCCCTCTCACTGCTTACAGAGCGGTGGTGAGTGGTCTGAAATCCCTCTCACTGCTTACAGAGCGGTGGTGAGTGGTCTGAAATCCCTCTCACTGCTTACAGAGCGGTGGTGAGTGGTCTGAAATCCCTCTCACTGCTTACAGAGCGGTGGTGAGTGGTCTGAAATCCCTCTCACTGCTTACAGAGCGGTGGTGAGTGGTCTGAAATCCCTCTCACTGCTTACAGAGCGGTGGTGAGTGGTCTGAAATCCCTCTCACTGCTTACAGAGCGGTGGTGAGTGGTCTGAAATCCCTCTCACTGCTTACAGAGCGGTGGTGAGTGGTCTGAAATCCCTCTCACTGCTTACAGAGCGGTGGTGAGTGGTCTGAAATCCCTCTCACTGCTTACAGAGCGGTGGTGAGTGGTCTGAAATCCCTCTCACTGCTTACAGAGCGGTGGTGAGTGGTCTGAAATCCCTCTCACTGCTTACAGAGCGGTGGTGAGTGGTCTGAAATCCCTCTCACTGCTTACAGAGCGGTGGTGAGTGGTCTGAAATCCCTCTCACTGCTTACAGAGCGGTGGTGAGTGGTCTGAAATCCCTCTCACTGCTTACAGAGCGGTGGTGAGTGGTCTGAAATCCCTCTCACTGCTTACAGAGCGGTGGTGAGTGGTCTGAAATCCCTCTCACTGCTTACAGAGCGGTGGTGAGTGGTCTGAAATCCCTCTCACTGCTTACAGAGCGGTGGTGAGTGGTCTGAAATCCCTCTCACTGCTTACAGAGCGGTGGTGAGTGGTCTGAAATCCCTCTCACTGCTTACAGAGCGGTGGTGAGTGGTCTGAAATCCCTCTCACTGCTTACAGAGCGGTGGTGAGTGGTCTGAAATCCCTCTCACTGCTTACAGAGCGGTGGTGAGTGGTCTGAAATCCCTCTCACTGCTTACAGAGCGGTGGTGAGTGGTCTGAAATCCCTCTCACTGCTTACAGAGCGGTGGTGAGTGGTCTGAAATCCCTCTCACTGCTTACAGAGCGGTGGTGAGTGGTCTGAAATCCCTCTCACTGCTTACAGAGCGGTGGTGAGTGGTCTGAAATCCCTCTCACTGCTTACAGAGCGGTGGTGAGTGGTCTGAAATCCCTCTCACTGCTTACAGAGCGGTGGTGAGTGGTCTGAAATCCCTCTCACTGCTTACAGAGCGGTGGTGAGTGGTCTGAAATCCCTCTCACTGCTTACAGAGCGGTGGTGAGTGGTCTGAAATCCCTCTCACTGCTTACAGAGCGGTGGTGAGTGGTCTGAAATCCCTCTCACTGCTTACAGAGCGGTGGTGAGTGGTCTGAAATCCCTCTCACTGCTTACAGAGCGGTGGTGAGTGGTCTGAAATCCCTCTCACTGCTTACAGAGCGGTGGTGAGTGGTCTGAAATCCCTCTCACTGCTTACAGAGCGGTGGTGAGTGGTCTGAAATCCCTCTCACTGCTTACAGAGCGGTGGTGAGTGGTCTGAAATCCCTCTCACTGCTTACAGAGCGGTGGTGAGTGGTCTGAAATCCCTCTCACTGCTTACAGAGCGGTGGTGAGTGGTCTGAAATCCCTCTCACTGCTTACAGAGCGGTGGTGAGTGGTCTGAAATCCCTCTCACTGCTTACAGAGCGGTGGTGAGTGGTCTGAAATCCCTCTCACTGCTTACAGAGCGGTGGTGAGTGGTCTGAAATCCCTCTCACTGCTTACAGAGCGGTGGTGAGTGGTCTGAAATCCCTCTCACTGCTTACAGAGCGGTGGTGAGTGGTCTGAAATCCCTCTCACTGCTTACAGAGCGGTGGTGAGTGGTCTGAAATCCCTCTCACTGCTTACAGAGCGGTGGTGAGTGGTCTGAAATCCCTCTCACTGCTTACAGAGCGGTGGTGAGTGGTCTGAAATCCCTCTCACTGCTTACAGAGCGGTGGTGAGTGGTCTGAAATCCCTCTCACTGCTTACAGAGCGGTGGTGAGTGGTCTGAAATCCCTCTCACTGCTTACAGAGCGGTGGTGAGTGGTCTGAAATCCCTCTCACTGCTTACAGAGCGGTGGTGAGTGGTCTGAAATCCCTCTCACTGCTTACAGAGCGGTGGTGAGTGGTCTGAAATCCCTCTCACTGCTTACAGAGCGGTGGTGAGTGGTCTGAAATCCCTCTCACTGCTTACAGAGCGGTGGTGAGTGGTCTGAAATCCCTCTCACTGCTTACAGAGCGGTGGTGAGTGGTCTGAAATCCCTCTCACTGCTTACAGAGCGGTGGTGAGTGGTCTGAAATCCCTCTCACTGAAATCCCTCTCACTGCTTACAGAGCGGTGGTGAGTGGTCTGAAATCCCTCTCACTGCTTACAGAGCGGTGGTGAGTGGTCTGAAATCCCTCTCACTGCTTACAGAGCGGTGGTGAGTGGTCTGAAATCCCTCTCACTGCTTACAGAGCGGTGGTGAGTGGTCTGAAATCCCTCTCACTGCTTACAGAGCGGTGGTGAGTGGTCTGAAATCCCTCTCACTGCTTACAGAGCGGTGGTGAGTGGTCTGAAATCCCTCTCACTGCTTACAGAGCGGTGGTGAGTGGTCTGAAATCCCTCTCACTGCTTACAGAGCGGTGGTGAGTGGTCTGAAATCCCTCTCACTGCTTACAGAGCGGTGGTGAGTGGTCTGAAATCCCTCTCACTGCTTACAGAGCGGTGGTGAGTGGTCTGAAATCCCTCTCACTGCTTACAGAGCGGTGGTGAGTGGTCTGAAATCCCTCTCACTGCTTACAGAGCGGTGGTGAGTGGTCTGAAATCCCTCTCACTGCTTACAGAGCGGTGGTGAGTGGTCTGAAATCCCTCTCACTGCTTACAGAGCGGTGGTGAGTGGTCTGAATCCCTCTCACTGCTTACCCTCTCACTGCTTACAGAGCGGTGGTGAGTGGTCTGAAATCCCTCTCACTGCTTACAGAGCGGTGGTGAGTGGTCTGAAATCCCTCTCACTGCTTACAGAGCGGTGGTGAGTGGTCTGAAATCCCTCTCACTGCTTACAGAGCGGTGGTGAGTGGTCTGAAATCCCTCTCACTGCTTACAGAGCGGTGGTGAGTGAAATCCCTCTCACTGCTTACAGAGCTGGTCTGAAATCCCTCTCACTGAAATCCCTCTCACTGCTTACAGAGCGGTGGTGAGTGGTCTGAAATCCCTCTCACTGCTTACAGAGCGGTGGTGAGTGGTCTGAAATCCCTCTCACTGCTTACAGAGCGGTGGTGAGTGGTCTGAAATCCCGCTCACTGCTTACAGAGCGGTGGTGAGTGGTCTGAAATCCCTCTCACTGCTTACAGAGCGGTGGTGAGTGGTCTGAAATCCCTCTCACTGCTTACAGAGCGGTGGTGAGTGGTCTGAAATCCCTCTCACTGCTTACAGAGCGGTGGTGAGTGGTCTGAAATCCCTCTCACTGCTTACAGAGCGGTGGTGAGTGGTCTGAAATCCCTCTCACTGCTTACAGAGCGGTGGTGAGTGGTCTGAAATCCCTCTCACTGCTTACAGAGCGGTGGTGAGTGGTCTGAAATCCCTCTCACTGCTTACAGAGCGGTGGTGAGTGGTCTGAAATCCCTCTCACTGCTTACAGAGCGGTGGTGAGTGGTCTGAAATCCCTCTCACTGCTTACAGAGCGGTGGTGAGTGGTCTGAAATCCCTCTCACTGCTTACAGAGCGGTGGTGAGTGGTCTGAAATCCCTCTCACTGCTTACAGAGCGGTGTTGAGTGGTCTGAAATCCCGCTCATTACTTTAACCAACACCCATCTATTGTTGTGACTTTCTGGACCTACCATTTAACCAACACCCATCTATTGTTGTGACTTTCTGGACCTACCATTTAACCAACACCCATCTATTGTTGTGACTTTCTGGACCTACCATTTAACCAACACCCATCTATTGTTGTGACTTTCTGGACCTACCATTTAACCGACACCCATCTATTGTTGTGACTTTCTGGACCTACCATTTAACCAAAACCCATCTATTGTTGTGACTTTCTGGACCTACCATTTAACCAACACCCATCTATTGTTGTGACTTTCTGGACCTACCATTTAACCAACACCCATCTATTGTTGTGACTTTCTGGACCTACCATTTAACCAACACCCATCTATTGTTGTGACTTTCTGGACCTACCATTTAACCAACACCCATCTATTGTTGTGACTTCCTGGACCTACCATTTAACCAACACCCATCTATTGTTGTGATTACAGCTGTAAGTCTCTTGGGGTAGGTCTCTATAAGTTTGGCACATCTAGCCACTGGGATTTTTGCCCATTCTTCAAGGCAAAACTGCTCCAGCTCCTTCAAGTTGGATGGGTTCCGCTGGTGTACAGCAATCTTTAAGTCATACAACAGATTCTCAATTGGATTGAGGTCTGGGCTTTGACTAGACCATTCCAAGACATTTACATGTTTCCCCTTAAACCACTCGAGTGTTGTATTAGCAATATGCTTAGGGTCATTGTCCTGCTGGAAGGTGAACCTCCTTCCCAGTCTCAAATCTCTGGAAGACTGAAAAAGGTTTCCCTCAAGAATTTTCCTGTATTTAGCGCCATCCATCATGTCTCCAGTTCTGACCAGTTTCCCAGTCCCTGCCTATGAAAAACATCCTCACAGCATGATGCTGCCACCACCATGCTTCACTGTGGGGATAGTGTTCTCGGGGTGATGAGAGGTGTTGGGTTTGCGCCAAACATAGCGTTTTCCTTGATGGCCAAAAAGCTAAATTCTAGTCTCATCTGACCAGAGTACCTTCTTCCATATGTTTTTGGAGTCTCTCACGTGCCTTTTTAGCTGAACACCAAACGTGTTTGCTTATTTTTTTCTTTAAGCAATGGCTTTTTTTCTGGCCACCCTTCCGTAAAGCCCAGCTCTGTGGAGTGTACGGCTTAAAGTGGTCCTATGCACAGATACTCCAATCTCCGCTGTGGAGCTTTGCAGCTCCTTCAGGGTCATCTTTGGTCTCTTTGTTGCCTCTCTGATTAATGCCCTCCTTGCCTGGTTCATGAGTTTTGGTGGGCGGCCCAGGTTTGTTGTGGGGTTTCATAGCAGAGGGGGTGAATACTGTATGCACGCACCACTTTTCAGTTGTTTTATTTTCTTGACATTTTTCAACAAGTACATTTTTTCATTTGACTATTTTGTGTTTGTCCATTACATGAACTCCAAATAAAAATATATTTAAATTACAGGTTGTAATGCAACAACATAGGAAAAAATGCCAAGGGGGATTCTTGCTTTTGCAAGGCACTGTAGGCAGCAGCCTCTCTGAGTTAGTGATTGAGGTTTAGCAGCCTGAAGACCTTGAGATAGAAGCTGTTCTTCAGTCTCTCCGTCCCAGCTTTGATGCACCTGTACCGACCTCGCCTTCTGGATGGTAGCGGTGTGAACAGGAAGTGGCTCGGGTGGTTGTTGTCCTTGATGATCTTTTTGGCCTTCCTATGATATTGGGTGCTATAGGTGTCATGGAGGGCAGGTAGCTTGCCCCCGGTGATGTGTTGTGCAGACCTCACTTCCCTCTGGAGAGCCTTGCGGTTGAGGGCGGTGCAGTTGCCGTACCAGGCTGTGATACAGGCCAACAGGATGCTCTCAATTGTGCATCTGTAAAACTTTGGGAGGGTTTTAGGTGACAAGCCACATTTCTTCAGCTTCCTGAGGTTGAAGATGTGCTGTTGCTCCTTCTTCACCACGCTGTCTGTGTGGGTGGACCATTTCAGTTTGTCCACGATGTGTATGCCGAGGAACTTACAACTTTCCACCTTCTCCACTACTGTCCCTTTGATGTGGATAGGGGGGTGCTCCCTCTGCTGTTTCCTGAAGTCCACGATCATCTCCTTTGTTTTGTTGACGTTGGGTGAGAGGTTATTTTCCTAGCACAACAACCCCAGGGCCCTAACCTCATCCCTGTAGGCTGTCTCGTCATTGTTGGTAATCAGACCACACTCCCTCTCTTCTTTAGTTGTGGACACTACATCACCACACTCCCTCTCTTCTTTAGTAGTGGACACTACATCACCACACTCCCTCTCTTCTTTAGTAGTGGACACTACATCACCACACTCCCTCTCTTCTTTAGTAGTGGACACTACATCACCACACTCCCTCGCTTCTTTAGTAGTGGACACTACATCACTACACTCCCTCTCTTCTTTAGTTGTGGACACTACATCACCACACTACATCACCACACTACATCACCACACTCCCTCTCTTCTTTAGTTGTGGACACTACATCACCACACTACATCACCACACTCCCTCTCTTCTTTAGTTGTGGACACTACATCACCACACTCCCGCTCTTCTTTAGTAGTGGACACTACATCACCACACTCCCTCTCTTCTTTAGTAGTGGACACTACATCACCATACTCCCTCTCTTCTTTAGTTGTGGACACTACATCACCACACTCCCTCTCTTCTTTAGTTGTGGACACTACATCACCACACTACATCACCACACTCCCTCTCTTCTTTAGTTGTGGACACTACATCATCACACTCCCTCTCTTCTTTAGTAGTGGACACTACATCACCACACTCCCTCTCTTCTTTAGTAGTGGACACTACATCACCATACTCCCTCTCTTCTTTAGTTGTGGACACTACATCACCACACTCCCTCTCTTCTTTAGTTGTGGACACTACATCATCACACTCCCTCTCTTCTTTAGTTGTGGACACTACATCACCACACTCCCTCTCTTCTTTAGTAGTGGACACTACATCACTACACTACATCACCACACTCCCTCTCTTCTTTAGTTGTGGACACTACATCACCACACTCCCTCTCTTCTTTAGTAGTGGACACTACATCACTACACTACATCACCACACTCCCTCTCTTCGTTAGTAGTGGACACTACATCACCACACTCCCTCTCTTCTTTAGTTGTGGACACTACATCACCACACTCATTCTCTTGCTCTTGGTTCCTCCTCATCTTTGTAAGTGATTTTGCACCTGTGTGTTTTATCAGTTTCTTTATGAAAATATTTAGTGAACTCCATGACAGTAGCTAAAGCAAGGGGCTATAGCAGCACACAAGTAGACTATACAAATGCATGCTGGGACAGGCATGCCCTGAGCTCATGAAGAGAGCGCTGCTGGAGAGGTACTGGAGCGAAACTGGAGCGGGCGAGAAGGCCGGCGTTCCAGCCTTTGGGAAACTCGCTCCGCGCTCCAGTCAAATTGAGCACGTTCCACTCCTCGCTCCACTCACATACTCTAACACAAACACACACACAGCACACATGCAGTCACACACTACAGTGCAGGAAAGTCTTTGGGTAACACAGACCAACCACTCTGTTTATATGAGATGGTCTTCTTCATAAGGACATAGTGGAGTCTCATACTCTACCTCTGTAGTACTGTTCATGGTAGGAGCTGTAGCGTCTGTCTACATGGTACACACCTACAGAGATGTTAAAGGGACAGATTAAGAGTCTGTCTACACGGTACACACCTACAGAGATGTTAAAGAGACAGATTAAGAGTCTGTCTATACGGTACACACCTACAGAGATGTTAAAGAGACAGATTAAGAGTCTGTCTATACGGTACACACCTACAGAGATGTTAAAGGGACAGATTAACTATGTTTAACTATATGGCCATCTATACAGAAGGTGTTCCTAATGTTTTGAACAGTCAGTGTATCTATACAGCAGGTGTTCCTAATGTTTTGAACAGTCAGTGTATATGGCCATCTATACAGAAGGTGTTCCTAATGTTATGAACAGTCAGTGTATATGGCCATCTATACAGAAGGTGTTCCTAATGTTATGAACAGTCAGTGTTTTTGGCCATCTATACAGCAGGTGTTCCTAATGTTTTGAACAGTCAGTGTATATGGCCATCTATACAGAAGGTGTTCCTAATGTTATGAACAGTCAGTGTATATGGCCATCTATACAGAAGGTGTTCCTAATGTTATGAACAGTCAGTGTTTTTGGCCATCTATACAAAAGGTGTTCCTAATGTTTTGAACAGTCAGTGTATCTATACAGCAGGTGTTCCTAATGTTTTGAACAGTCAGTGCATCTATACAGCAGGTGTTCCTAATGCTTTGAACAGTCAGTGTATCTATACAGCAGGTGTTCCTAATGTTTTGATACAGCAGGTGTTCCTAAAGTTTTGAACAGTCAGTGTATATGGCCATCTATTCAGCAGGTGTTCCTAATGTTTTGAACAGTCAGTGTATATGGCCACCTATACAGAAGGTGTTCCTAAAGTTTTGAACAGTCAGTGTATATGGCCATCTATACAGAAGGTGTTCCTAAAGTTTTGTTAACTTCTTGGTGACAGGGGGCAGTATGGCCATCTAAACAGCATGAAATACATGCCCAAATTCAACTGCTTGCTACTCATCCCCAGAAGATAAGATATGAATATTATTAGTAGATTTGGATATAAAACACTCTGAAGTTTCTAAAACGGTTTGAATCATGTCTGTGAGTATAACACAACTTATTTAGCAGGCGAAACCCCGAGGACAAACCATTCAGATTTTTTTTTTTTAGGTCACTCTCTTTTCAATGGGTTTCATTGGGAATCCAGATTTCTAAGGGACCTTCTTGCAGTTCCTATCGCTTCCACTGGATGTCAACAGTCGTTAGAAATTGGTTGAGGTTTTTCCTTTGTGTAATGAAGAAGTAGGGCCATCTTGAACGAGGGTAACTTGAAGTGTACTGTTAGATAGAGGCGCGTGACCAGAAAGCATGCTACAGTTTGTTTTCCTCCTGTATTGAACACAGATCATCCCGTCTTCAATTTTATCGATGATTTATGTTAAAAAATACCTAAAGTTTTATTACAAAAGTAGTTTGAAATGTTTTGGCAAAGTTTACAGGTAACTTTTGAGATATTTTGTAGTCACGTTGCGCAAGTTGGAACCGGTGTTTTTCTGGATCAAACGCGCCAAATAAATGGACATTTTGGATATATATCAACGGAATTAATCGAACAGAAGGACCATTTGTAATGTTTATGGGACATATTGGAGTGCCAACAGAAGAAGCTCGTCAAAGGTAAGGCATGAATTATATCTTTATTTCTGCGTTTTGTGTCGCGCCTGCAGGGTTGAAATATGGTTTTCTCTCTTTGTTCACTATGGTGCTATCCTCAGATAATGGCATCGTTTGCTTTCGCCGAAAAGCCTTTTTGAACTCTGACATGTTGGCTGGATTCACAACACGTGTAGCTTTAATTTGCTCTCTTGCATGTGTGATTAAATGAACGTTTGATTTTTATAGTAATTTATTTGAATTTGGCGCTCTGCATTTCCTCTGGCTTTTGGCCAGGTGGGACGCTACCGTCCCACATATCCCAGAGAGGTTAATTAAACAATCCCAAATCAACTTGTATTTACAATGGGTTTTATAAGGGAGTCATCAGACATACCCAGTTCATCGAGGTTATAGTAGGCTGTCCACTCTGGAGCACTATTCCTGTTTAACCTCTTGTCCTTCACCTGGGAAGGAAACACAGACAGACTGAGGACCCCAGCAAGAGTAGCTGCTACACACAGACAGACTGAGGGCCCCAGCAAGAGTAGCTGCTACACACAGACAGACTGAGGGCCCCAGCAAGAGTAGCTGCTACACACAGACAGACTGAGGACCACAGGAAGAGTAGCTGCTACACGTGGAACAGCTAAAGAGGACCACAGGAAGAGTAGCTGCTGCACGTGGAACAGCTAATGAGGACCACAGGAAGAGTAGCTGCTACACGTGGAACAGCTAATGAGGACACCAGGAAGAGTAGCTGCTACACGTGGAACAGCTGATGAGGACCCCAGGAAGAGTAGCTGCTGCACGTGGAACAGCTAATGAGGACCACAGGAAGAGTAGCTGCTACACACAGACAGACTGAGGACCACAGGAAGAGTAGCTGCTACACGTGGAACAGCTAATGAGGACCACAGGAAGAGTAGCTGCTGCACGTGGAACAGCTAATGAGGACCACAGGAAGAGTAGCTGCTACACGTGGAACAGCTAATGAGGACACCAGGAAGAGTAGCTGCTACACGTGGAACAGCTGATGAGGACCCCAGGAAGAGTAGCTGCTGCACGTGGAACAGCGAATGAGGACCACAGGAAGAGTAGCTGCTGCACGTGGAACAGCTAATGAGGACCACAGGAAGAGTAGCTGCTGCACGTGGAAAAGCTAATGAGGACCACAATAAGAGTAGCTTCTACACGTGGACCAGCTAATGAGGACCACAGGAAGAGTAGCTGCTACACGTGGAACAGCTAATGAGGACCACAGGAAGAGTAGCTGCTACACGTGGAACAGCTGATGAGGTCCACAGGAAGAGTAGCTGCTACACGTGGAACAGCTAATGAGGACCACAGGAAGAGTAGCTGCTAGACGTGGAAAAGCTAATGAGGACCACAAGAAGAGTAGCTGCTACACGTGGACCAGCTAATGAGGACCACAGGAAGAGTAGCTGCTACACGTGGAACAGCTAATGAGGACCACAGGAAGAGTAGCTGCTACACGTGGAACAGCTAATGAGGACCCCAGGAAGAGTAGCTGCTACACGTGGAACAGCTAATGAGGACCACAGGAAGAGTAGCTGCTACACGTGGAACAGCTGATGAGGACCACAGGAAGAGTAGCTGCTACACGTGGAACAGCTAATGAGGACCACAGGAAGAGTAGCTGCTACACGTGGAACAGCTAATGAGGACCACAGGAAGAGTAGCTGCTACACGTGGAACATCTGATGAGGACCACAGGAAGAGTAGCTGCTACACGTGGAACAGCTAATGAGGACCCCAGGAAGAGTAGCTGCTGCACGTGGAACAGCTTATGAGGACCCCAGGAAGAGTAGCTGCTGCACGTGGAACAGCTAATGAGGACCACAGGAAGAGTAGCTGCTGAACGTGGAACAGCTAATGAGGACCACAGGAAGAGTAGCTGCTGAACGTGGAACAGCTAATGAGGACCACAGGAAGAGTAGTTGCTACACGTGGAACAACTAATGAGGACCACAGGAAGAGTAGCTGCTGAACGTGAAACAGCTAATGAGGACCACAGGAAGAGTAGCTGCTGAACGTGGAACAGCTAATGAGGACCACAGGAAGAGTAGTTGCTGTACGTGGAACAGCTGATGAGGACCACAGGAAGAGTAGCTGCTACACGTGGCACAACACACAAAGAACTGACACATGTTTCTTGGAGAATGCCAATGCACAGGTAACTGCCAGAATAAAGAAAACACTTGAGTAGATGAGGGATACAAAGTATATTGAAAGCAGGTGCTTCCACACAGGTGTGGTTCCAGAGTTAATTAAGCAATTAACATAGTAATGGTAGCTTTTATGCTTTCCCATACAATGACAATGCCCCCTACACATGTAACGAGTGGTCACTGAATGGTTGGATGAGCATGAAAAACAAAATAAACCATGTGACCTGGCCGTTTCAGTCACCAGATCTCAACCCAACTGAACACTTCTGGGAGATTGTGGAGCGGCACCTGAGACCAGCGTTTTCCAACCACCATCAACAAAACACCAAAACGATTGAATTTCTGGAGGAAGAACGATGTCACATCCCTCCGATAGAATGATGTCACATCCCTCCAATAGAACGATGTCACATCCCTCCAATAGAACGGTGTCACATCCCTCCAATAGAATGATGTCACATCCCTCCAATAGAACGATGTCATATCCCTCCAATAGAACGGTGTCACATCCCTCCAATAGAACGATGTCACATCCCTCCAATAGAATGATGTCACATCCCTCCAATAGAATGATGTCACATCCCTCCAATAGAATGATGTCACATCCCTCCGATAGAATGATGTCACATCCCTCCAATAGAATGATGTCACATCCCTCCAATAGAATGATGTCACATCCCTCCAATAGAACGATGTCACATCCCTCCAATAGAATGATGTCACATCCCTCCAATAGAGAGTTCCAGACACCTGTAGAATCTATGCCGAGGTGCATTGAAGCTGTTCTGTCTGATCGTGGTGAAAACTATTAATTTTCTTTATTTTGGCAGTTGTCTGTATGTACTCTTAGCATAAATAACGTTAACGTTCGTTGCCACCCACCTTGGCCCTTCTGGTCTTCTTGTCAGGCTTGGCGTAGTGGCCAGCGTAGGTACATGCTCCCAGAGTGTGGTAGGAGGGGTTAGTGAAACAACGACTGACGTTGCTGATGGTAGGAGAGGAGTCTAGAGAGGAGAACAAAGCCTGTACACTGATGCCCTGCTCACCACGGAAACATCAGCTTGTAGCATAGGACTCTACACACACACACACACACACTCACAGTCACATGGGCGAGCACGCAAGCAAACGCAAAAACACACAGCTCCATGGGGACATTTTCAATACAAGGTTGTTTAAAACAGAGGTTTCATCAGGAAGCTGAGTTCGCTGAGAACACAAACAGCAAGAGAGAGGAGGATCTAGCTGGAAAGAGAGTTCAGTCAGATCACCCCTGAATTTAGTTAGATCACCCCCCAATTTCAGTCAGATCACCCCCGAGGGCTGTGGAGAGGGACCACACTGCAAAGAGACAGTCCTGTAGAGAGAGTCGAAACTGTAAAGAGACAGTCCTGTAGAGAGAGTCCACACTGTAAAGAGACAGTCCTGTAGAGAGAGTCCACACTGTAAAGAGACAGTCCTGTAGAGAGAGTCCACACTGTAAAGAGACAGTCCTGTAGAGAGAGTCCACACTGTAAAGAGACAGTCCTGTAGAGAGAGTCCACACTGTAAAGAGACAGTCCTGTAGAGAGAGTCCACACTGTAAAGAGACAGTCCTGTAGAGAGAGACCACACTGTAAAGAGACAGTCCTGTAGAGAGAGTCCACACTGCAAAGAGACAGTACTGTGGAGAGAGTCCACACTGTAAAGAGACAGTCCTGTAGAGAGAGTCCACACTGTAAAGAGACAGTCCTGTAGAGAGAGTCCACACTGTAAAGAGACAGTCCTGTAGAGAGAGTCCACACTGTAAAGAGACAGTCCTGTAGAGAGAGTCCACACTGTAAAGAGACAGTCCTGTAGAGAGAGACCACACTGACTTAGTTAACATGACTAAGTGGTAGAGTCTGGAGCGTCTCACCAGAGAGGGAGTAACCCTGACTGACTTAGTTAACATGACTAAGTGGTTGAGTCTGGAGAGTCTCACCAGAGAGGGAGTAACCCTGACTGACTTAGTTAACATGACTTAGTGGTAGAGTCTGGAGAGTCTCACCAGAGAGGGAGTAACCCTGACTGACTTAGTTAACATGACTAAGTGGTAGAGTCTGGAGCGTCTCACCAGAGAGGGAGTAACCCTGACTGACTTAGTTAACATGACTAAGTGGTAGAGTCTGGAGCGTCTCACCAGAGAGGGAGTAACCCTGGCTGCTGATCCTCAGGGCAGGGCTGTAGGACACACTGGGCATGTGCTGCCCTCCTTTCTCTCTCTGGTGATGCCGCCACCACACCACCACCCCCAACACGCTCATGATGAAGAGGAGGAGGAAGATGATGCCTATGACAGCGCCCGCTGACTGGTGCTCTGATGCCAAGGCCGGGCTGATCTTAGTGTAAGGATTCAGCTCCTCCATCATCAGGGCAGCTGGAATAGAGAGGGGGAGGCATATTTATACAAACACTAACACAGATCACCATTAATACACACAGAAACACCAGACCTGGATCAAATACTGGAATAAACACCAGACCTGGATCAAATACTGTAATAAACACCAGACCTGGATCAACTACTGTAGTAAACACCAGACCTGGATCAAATACTGGAATAAACACCAGACCTGGATCAAATACTGTAATAAACACCAGACCTAGATCAAATACTGAAATAAACACCAGACCTGGATCAAATACTGTAGTAAACACCAGACCTGGATCAAATACTGGAATAAACACCAGACCTGGATCAAATACTGTAATAAACACCAGACCTGGATCAAATACTGTAATAAACACCAGGCCTGGATCAAATACTGTGATAAACACCAGACCTGGATCAAATACTGTAATATACACCAGACCTGGATCAAATACTGTAATAAACACCAGACCTGGATCAAATACTGTAGTAAACACCAGACCTGGATCCTTCTGTTCACCTGATTTAGAATTCCTCACAATCAAATGTAGCCTGCATTATCTACCAAGAGAATTCTCTTCGATTATAATCACAGCCGTATATATCCCCCCCAAGCAGACACATCGATGGCTCTGAATGAACTTTATTTGACTCTTTGCAAACTGGAAACCATTTATCCGGAGGCTGCATTCATTGTAGCTGGGGATTTTAACAAAACTAATCTGAAAACAAGACTCCCTAAATTTTATCAGCATATCGATTGCGCAACCAGGGGTGGAAAGACCTTGGATCATTGTTACTCTAACTTCCGCGACGCATATAAGGCCCTGCCCCGCCCCCCTTTCGGAAAAGCTGACCACGACTCCATTTTGTTGATCCCTGCCTACAGACAGAAACTAAAACAAGAGGCTCCCACGCTGAGGTCTGTCCAACGCTGGTCCGACCAAGCTGACTCCACACTCCAAGACTGCTTCCATCACGTGGACTGGGACATGTTTCGTATTGCGTCAGACAACAACATTGACGAATACGCTGTTTCGGTGTGCGAGTTCATTAGAACGTGCGTTGAAGATGTCGTTCCCATAGCAACGATTAAAACATTCCCTAACCAGAAACCGTGGATTGATGGCAGCATTCGCGTGAAACTGAAAGCGTGAACCACTGCTTTTAATCAGGGCAAGGTGTCTGGTAACATGACCGAATACAAACAGTGCAGCTATTCCCTCCGCAAGGCTATCAAACAAGCTAAGCGTCAGTACAGAGACAAAGTAGAATCTCAATTCAACGGCTCAGACACAAGAGGCATGTGGCAGGGTCTACAGTCAATCTCGGACTACAGGAAGAAATCCAGCCCAGTCACGGACCAGGATGTCCTGCTCCCAGGCAGACTAAATATTTTTTTTGCCCGCTTTGAGGACAATACAGTGCCACTGACACGGCCTGCAACGAAAACATGCGGTCTCTCCTTCACTGCAGCCGAGGTGAGTAAGACATTTAAACATGTTAACCCTCGCAAGGCTGCAGGCCCAGACGGCATCCCCAGCCGCGCCCTCAGAGCATGCGCAGACCAGCTGGCCGGTGTGTTTACGGACATATTCAATCAATCCCTATACCAGTCTGCTGTTCCCACATGCTTCAAGAGGGCCACCATTGTTCCTGTTCCCAAGAAAGCTAAGGTAACTGAGCTAAACGACTACCGCCCCGTAGCACTCACTTCCGTCATCATGAAGTGCTTTGAGAGACTAGTCAAGGACCATATCACCTCCACCCTACCTGACACCCTAGACCCACTCCAATTTGCTTACCGCCCAAATAGGTCCACAGACGATGCAATCTCAACCACACTGCACACTGCCCTAACCCATCTGGACAAGAGGAATACCTATGTGAGAATGCTGTTCATCGACTACAGCTCGGCAAGCTCGAGACCCTGGGTCTCGACCCCGCCCTGTGCAACTGGGTACTGGACTTCCTGACGGGCCACCCCCAGGTGGTGAGGGTAGGCAACAACATCTCCCCCCCGCTGATCCTCAACACTGGGGCCCCACAAGGGTGCGTTCTGAGCCCTCTCCTGTACTCCCTGTTCACCCACGACTGCGTGGCCACGCACGCCTCCAACTCAATCATCAAGTTTGCGGACGACACAACAGTGGTAGGCTTGATTACCAACAACGATGAGACGGCCTACAGGGAGGAGGTGAGGGCCCTCGGAGTGTGGTGTCAGGAAAATAACCTCACACTCAACGTCAACAAAACTAAGGAGATGATTGTGGACTTCAGGAAACAGCAGAGGGAACACCCCCCTATCCACATCGATGGAACAGTAGTGGAGAGGGTAGCAAGT